>NW_023596225.1:5755741-6062884 GCF_011947565.3 Pollicipes pollicipes | reverse complement strand
TGCAATATGATGTCCTAAAGCATTCAAACGTATTTATTTCAGATGTGTCATCATTGCCGGCCGCCCATTGGCCGAGGCTTAGTGTTTGCCACATGGCCGACCTTGCGCGGCCCAGAGAGACCGCAATGTCCGGCGTGGAAAATGTTTGTAGGACCCAGAAAACAATATTTCTGCTAACGTCTCTGTAGAACGCATAAAAACCATGGCAAAGCATTTTAATTATAACGGCTGAGAGAGTCCGCTGGACCATTGCAAAATGAAGAGCTCCGGCGAATTATCTTATGCACTTCGTTTACCGCATGATTCCTTCCGCTGATTAAGTATAAAATTCGGATAGAACTGGATCTCGTGATAGCTTTTGGCACCTGCTGCAGTCACAGAGGGCAAAAATTAAAGAATAACACAAAAGTGTGTCCTCATTTACAAGTAGGTCATATCCGGAGATTCTTTTAAGGGAGGGAGGCCTTTCACTATCAGGGGGCTTTTGTCAACTTTTTGTGCCCCCTCTGCCAAAGCTTTGATTGCGTTCCTGATTTCAGCTGAACCTTCCCGGTCTTTCATTGACCGAGTTGCACAAAAAAACAGAAGGAGTTCAGTGATACCTTTGAGCGGTATCAATGAGGCACGAGGTACCCAAAAAGCAGTGTAATCTACCGGCCTTTTGGCTGGCACCACTGGTTTACGTTGATGTCAAATGACAACCTATGGCCCTGAGTGCTGTTTCTTATGACGTATTTCAATGCAGGGTGCCAATGTTGATGCTCCGCTCTTATTATGCGATATGTTATGAACACCAGCCGTTGCGTGCTGAGTGGAATATTGTGAGCATCTTGGTAAACATCCGATACAATTGTCAGTCACCACACCTGTGGCTCAAGTGCGCTGATAATCATCCAGTCACCACACCTGCGGCTCAAGTGCGCTGATAGTCATCCAGTCACCACACCTGTGGCTCAAGTGCGCTGATAATCATCCAGTCACCACACCTGTGGCTCAAGTGCGCTGATAATCATCCAGTCCCCACACCTGTGGCTCAAGTGCGCTGATAAACATCCAGTCACCACACCTGTGGCTCAAGTGCGCTGATAATCATCCAGTCACCACACCTGTGGCTCAAGTGCGCTGATAATCATCCAGTCACCACACCTGTGGCTCAAGTGCGCTGATAATCATCCAGTCACCACACCTGTGGCTCAAGTGCGCTGATAATCATCCAGTACAATTTCTGATATGATGAGTCATGCAGCATGATGCACCGACAAAGGGATACAATAGCAAAATGAGCACATATTCTCAGTTCAGGAATCATTTGTAGGTGTGTGATGAGGACAAAAGCACGGGACAATGGTGTTTTGGATTCTGACATTCATGTGACAGGATGTTCCTGTTCGCTTAATGATTTCACCCGAACCTTTCCTCTTATCACAAACAGAATGAAACAAAAATAAAAGACAGAAGCAGGTATTGAGCATACTTTCACTGGCACCAATGGCACGTAAGTGATGCATACCAAAACATTGTATTCATTTGCTGTTTGGAGGCGATCAATCATTAATGTGGCTATTGAGCGACAACACCCAACAGTCGTCGTTGACCAGTTGTTTCAACGTGAGGCGCGGATGTTCTGTAATTATCATGAAATATTTTGAGAAGCTCACCATCGCACGTTGGGTGCAACATTGTTAACATCAGGATCAACGTCCTGCACAATTTCCAGTTGCCATCTTTTGCGCAACTGCGTTAAAAATTACTAACCAGCACAACGTTTGGCGCACTTAGCCTTTTTGTTACTTACTGGTAAAAAGTGGAATAGCAGTATCAGTGCACAAAACTAAATCCAGAAAACCACTGTTTGGTTTGCTATGATGGCAAAGGCACAGCACAAGATGTTTTGAATTTCTATGCTCGTGTTTTTCAGTGTTGCTCTCTCTTCATTACACCAACTACACCACTCCAGTTTTTGCTTGTAAAGTTTTACAAAAACAAAGCGTGGAAGACATTGGACACTTACACTGCATTGCGTATGCTAGAATCTCACTGAAGGTCGTAGAAATACACATTGCCCATGCTAAAAGAAAAAAGGAGTCCAGGGCTGGTCTGAAATGCTGTCCCGCGTAATTCTGACCTGACAAGAAAGTGATTTGCACATAATATCCTATTGGTCATGCAGTCCCGCTCGCCGGTGCTATTTATGTTAATGACTGGTCCCTGAGAGTTTACCAGATCGTGTTTTTGAAATACTACAGAGGTGGGACATTCCATTTAGAATGTATGCTCCCTAAAACTAGCTCAAAACTTTCAGTGCACTTTCCATTGGAATTGTTGGCGATGCGCGTCGGTTCAAATCCGTTTCGCACGCCGCAATCGCCTCCCGCAGTGGTATGCTGGAATGAAGTCCACTCACATCTATTTAAAAGATGATTGGGATGCCCTTATTATGAGACCCGATTGGTTGTGGTAATTTGTCAATCTTTTTGTGGGAGTTTGGTGTGTCATGGATAACGGACTTCTGTTTCCACATAAATTTGCAGGTCATTTTCGCACGGTCAGCCAGGCGCTCCGCCGCCCGGTGTCTGCCACTGGCGATCCCCTGAAATGGCATCTCATCTTGTGTAGTTTTGGGTCGTCCCAGAGGTTGCCTGACCAAGGATTGGTTGCCGCCATGTCGTGCATCTGGTGTCTTCCCATGGAACCTACTCTCATCATCTTGTTGATGAGGTTTTTTTGCCTTTGCTTGCACGTTAGATGTTTGATCGGCCTCCGTGCCCTGATGGATGGGTTGCCTCCAATTGCTGCGTAAAGCTGTTCGCTATACTGCTCTTGGTCAATGAGCTCCATCCCGGAACCTTTATCCGCATGCCGTATAATTATTGATTGGTCTTCAATCAGACCACGGAACGCTAATTCTTTTCTCTAGATAGGCTGCTGTTGTTTTTCTCACGTGTTCGGGTGATAATTTCCCTTGTAACTTTCTCCAGGCATAGATCTAGCCTGGGATCTCAATTCCCTGGAACATCCAGCTGAACTTTTCGTCTTTGATTGCTTGGTCGCTAGCTTCAGTATCCTGACCGTCCTCTCTCTGCCTCCCGTGCCAGTACTCCCGTAGCCGTATCACGTGCTCCCATTATTTCAGATTGGCGATCATTTTCGCAGATGACGTCTTCCTAGTCGGAATAAAGTTCCAGTCTTTGCTTAGCAGGTATACTTCGGCAGATGTTAATTTCTTCATCGGTAGGTAATTGGCCTCTGCCAAATCTCGCTTTTGTTTTGATACTGGTGCTCTTGTTGATACCGTGGCTGCTGGCGGTCCTGGTGCTGCCGTTTCTGCTGGTGCTTCTGCTGCTCGCGCCCTGCTTCTGCTCCTGTTTTTGCTCGCACCCTTGCTGTTGCTGGTGCTGCTGCTGGTGATGCTGCTGCATTTCCTGGTGCTGGTGCTGGTGCTACTCCTAGTGGGACTGCTGGAGCTGCTCCTGGTGCAGTTCCTGGTTGTGCTGCAGCTGGCGCTGCTGATACTCATGCTACTTTTCCTCCCCCTCTTTTCTCCCTTCCCCTTTTTTGTTCCCGCTGCTTTCGCCGCTGCTCTTGCTGATGCTCTTGCTGCTGCTAGTACTCCTACTGCCTCTGCTGCTGCTGCTAACGCAGCAGCTGTGCTGCGCAGTTGACAATATCCCCTCGAAGTGGCGTAGGCTTCTTTTGTGTGGTGTTCCAAAGCTCTCTTTTTGGCTTTTCTCCGTTGGAGGATAAAACTGCAAGTAAAATGATGGACTCCTCGGTGGCATGTCTTGTTTATTGTTTAAATGCCTGAAGTCAAAGGAAGGATTTTGTTTAAAGGCACACACACACACACACGCACGCACGCACGCACGCACACACACACACACACACACACACACACACACACACACACACACACACACACACACACACACACACACACACACACACGCACACACACACACACACACGCACACACACACACACACACACACACACACACACGCACGCACACACACACACACACATACACACACACACACACACATATATATATATATATATATATATATATACATATATATATATATATATATATATATATATATATATATATATATATATATAACAATATTGCCTGTACACCAGCGCGAAGTCGGCACTCACCGCCTTCATGGGCGTTTGTTCGAGGCTTCGTATGGTACGTTTGTCGTTTTTGGTGCGTGGTTATAGAATGCTGCCAAAGCTCAGTGATTTTTTTCAGTATTTCGACCAGTCCGATGTCCATAATCAAGACAATTATTACTTTATACACATGCTCTTGTACACAATAGATGTATAAAAGTTCGTTTTTCATAGTATCTAGGGAAAGACATTTTGTGTGTAGTATAATATGATGTGTATGAATGATATTTAAGAATGACCTATATCCTCAGTTCCCCCTTCAACGTATCAGATAGCTTAGAGGCTAAATATCACCACTCCTTCATTTCTGGCCTTGGAGTACACAATTTGGACTACGGAAAAAGATGAAGATATTCTAAAGGCAAAAATATCCACGGGTTCCTGGCATCACTGGAGTTTAAAGTTTATTCACGTACGTCCCCGTGAAAAACCATAGCTGTTTTTCCACAGCATGCCTATCGCCATGAAGCTGCTGCCCCACCCAAGTTACCACTGAGGGCACTCCTGCGTTCACTCAGCTCATCTTCTTTTGCCGGAGGATGGGGAGGGGGTCGGCTGCATGACGTGGGCCTCTGCGGTGGCGCATCGAACTAGACAACATTTCAAAGCATCCTCATATCTATTTGAGTCACGGATCTGCGGATCTACGGCTGCAGTGAAGGGTGTTGGCACGTGCTTTCCCCCAATGTCATGGCAGTTAAGGTGGCCTGCTCCTGCCAATGATCGGAGCACCAACACCACGGATATGGGCAGTGGGTGCTTCTCTATTTTCATTTACGAGGCCACCATATTTCTGTTCTTCACTCACACTGGTATCTGTCAGCGGTTGTGCAGGAGGTACAAACGATCTGATCATCCGTGAGTGTTGCGTGTTGTGCTCTCTAACCATTTGCTGGTCCCCCGCGTATTACCAACGCGGTTCTCAATATCAGTGTATCGTGTAACAATTTTGTTTACACAGTTCACAGCACTTACAGTAGGTAACAATCCATTCGTTTCTGACATATTTAAAAATCGCAGCATTGTCCAAGTTGCAAATATAAACGCCAACGATCCAATTTGCATCATGTAACGTTTTGGTCTGCCGATCAGTTCCAGAACCCAAACGAAGTGCTTGCTCAAGCCTGTATTTCAGGGCTACACTGCAGCGCACGTGGCAGCAGCACTGGTCGCAGCATCAGTTGGGTCGCTTGGCCGGGCGCGACAGCAGCCGGGCTGCGCCCTTGCTGACGGCGGCCAGGTCGGACGGCGTCGAGAACGGCCGGCGGCTCGCCAGCCGGTTCGGGTCGGCAGAGGCTGTCGCTGACGTGCCGGAAGTCTGAGAAATAGACGTGGACGATATTAGGTTTTGAATCGAATGAGAATTGCGATAAGGGGTGGAGTTATCGATCGGTTGAGGGAATGATCGTGACAAGGACGACAATCGGCAGCGCATTGTCAGAGCAGACGCATAGTGACTAGAAGTCATGCGTTAGTTTACGCACGTTGCCGGAATCACCAAACGCATATCTTTCGCTTTTCGCACACCAGTGCAATGAAACACAGCATGTTACATGGACGCAGCATTTAGCGCACATTACGGCCGTTGTTCAGGAAGACAGATATGCCCAACTATATCACATAGAGCTTTATTTATGACAATTAACACGAAGAACACGATGACCTTCGAATATTTAAGAATCACTCACTGTCGACCCACTGGAACTAGATGTTTCAGAGACAGTCCTTTCCTTCTTTTTTGTCATATCGGTCTCCTTAGTCATTTCGGCTGTGCGATTGTCTGTGAAAACAATAATGCCTTAGCCACTGACCCAGCCGACCCTCTCTCTGTGACGGTACACTTCGAACACGACGGACCAACTCAACGCGCTTCAGAAACACACCTCAGTTCGCAAATAATGCAGTAACCTCACAAGCAAAAGGCGCTCATCAGTTATACCTCTTTACAACTATTCATACACGTGGCAGGGGGGGGGGGGGGGGGTTCGAGCCGTTTTAAAACACTCGCTGTTTGCGCCTCCGATGGGTATGGCTTGCAGCCGAGGAGCAGCGACCAGGTGACAGATGAGGTGATGTCAGGGGGCAGGGTGGACTGTGTGCAGCATTATGTCATGTAAACATTCACCACAAAGTCTGACGCTGACCAGGAAATCACAATGGGATGGACCCCGCCACGGTTCACGCAACACGGCACTGTTTGACATGTTCTCTGAGCCCGGAAACCCATACAAGCCGAACGCTCGGACAAAATCTAAAAAATACACCGTTACACTTAGAGCTGCTGTGAAGAAAACACTACCACGCACCACAAACACCATTCCCTGTCACCTCCAAGGTGATAACGGGTGGGTCGATTATTCATCCCCATTGCCCGATGACAGTAGTAAACCTGATGAAGAGCACGTGAGAACGATATTAGCTGGGGTTCAGACCACTACCTTACTTCGCCAACACTCGCGCGTCCCACAGGTACAACCGGCACTTACCGAATCCTGGATGTAGGTGACCACTCTAGCCACCGGTGTGGGCGCAAACTGACCCACGACGACATCGATGCACCCTAACACTCCAGCCATCATAGCCGCCGGGGAAGGCGCGGCAGTTCGCCCTTCACCAACCAATGGAAGGGCGCGTGCGGCGGTGCTTGACAAAAGCGCGTTCAGAGACCGGCCGCGAGGACGCCCCACGCGTCCACGCTCCTGCCGTGTTTCCGCCGAGTCCCAGCTTTGCCGACAATCCGCACATTCCCTGCCGACCGTTGGCGCCATGAGGGGATTAGTGGGATTAGCACCTGGCCGCTAACCAAAAATATAAATTTCCTGGGTCACCGTTTCTTGCAGATTGGACTTGCAGAAGACAATTGTACGAAGAGCTTGAACACATTGAAATATCTGATTTGGCATTGCTTTCTTGGAAAGGCGTCGGCTACATGCTCTAACACCGTTTTATATATAGTAAGATGGAGATACATCTTACATTATTTTTACCAAAAAAATGGTTGTCAAAGGCACATGCGGAAGCCGTGGTTTAGCTCGATGCATTCGCGCTTCTTCACATCGCAAGATATTGGAGCAAGCATCAAATATAATGAAACAAGCACACACATGACAATCAGTATACTTTTAAGTTGAAAAGACTGCTCTAAACTAAAGTTTACTAAATTTTAAAGTCTACTGACTCATAATAAAATGTGACATATCGATTCCTGCCTCTACCTTTGTTGCAGGGGTGTGCAAACGCAATTTGCTACTTCATTATGATTTCGCACATAACATTTTAAACCTATTAAAGCGTTACGGCATGCAATTAATCCATTGCATGCCATTATATTAGCACTTCATTTTGGCACTAGGGGCCGGTCTGCGCAGCTCCTTAATGCACATGCTTGGTATAAGCTCACATGATACAGCTTTGCAAAATTGTCTTTCCGTTAGGAATTCTGAATTCTGTATGCCGGCAAGCATCGCTTGTGAGTCATCAATGTCATAGTTACTGCAACTTGTGAGATGCTGGGTGCTGGGAAAGGTGGAGAGGTATTGCTGTTGGTTTCTTGGATAGCACTTAAAATGTCATTAACATGAGCCTTATGTTCATCAGCAGCTTCACCATTTCCTTGCATTTCGCTGATCTAACCATAACTGCAGACACTTGTCATGTCTCCAGAGTTGTGCAACTTCAGCAGATTTGCAGTGTCATGCCACCAGATGTAATATTTTCTTGTTATACATGTGTTATTACTTGTGTGAGCAACAGTTTTGAGTAAAGCAGTCTGATGGCTGTAGCATGCTGCACGGCCGTGGAAGCAGAGAACGTGTTTGTCACCCATGTCACCCATCATCTTTGTCACCCATGTTTGGTGGATTTCCAAAACAGGCTGAGCAAGTGACATCACTCATTGGTTGTGTGCTTTCCTGAAGGTGATTTGCATATTGGATTATGTGTTTTTACTCAGTTATTTGTCAGATGCGGAGTTAATACAAGAATGCATGCTTGACTCATCTTTTCAGAATGAAATTTATTATGAAAGCGGCAGGAATTGCAATAGAAAAACCATTGCATTGTTCATTATGCCATGCCACAGTACAGCACTCAGGGAATGCCACGATGACACTGTTGACCCGTGCCATTACACAGTGTATCCCATTGGTTGACTACTCTATGCCAAGCCTATGAGATAACAGCTTATAATTTATGAATGACTGGTAACAACGGATTTAACGATGCCAAAGGACAATCAAGACTGATAATGATATTGCCCCACAGTGACTGTATCGGGGTTCCCTAATATTTGTATAAGTAATCCTAAGCAACAAAAAATTGGTTACTTAACCCTGCCATCTTTACCATAGAAATAACAATGTTTTGGCGATCAATTCACAGCAATGGTACAAATTTATTAATTTTTGCATGCAGGTGCATCTCAAGCTACAACTAATAAAGAAAGTACCTACTGAGCACATCACATCATATCAATGTCACGAGTACAACAGTGCAGGCAAGGATAAGTCGACAACGCTATATTCACATCCTCGATAGTTCTTGGCATGATTCGGTACGAGATTCATGACAGTCTTCACAGCATATCGTGCTTTGATATTAATAATCTGTCATGAAATCTGGCGATTGATACGTTACGTACGTCAACCAGTCCACCAAACCTTCTCCTACGACCAGTACTAAGAGAATGAACCCACAAACAAGCTATTCAATAACCCCCCCCCCCAACACCCAATGACCCCCAACACAGTGCCCGCGACCGGAATGGCTTGTTGGCGTCAGCTTTCGTGCGTTTTGAGGTATTCTTTAGGTCTGGCTGCCAGATGCTGCCAGGTACTGCTGTCGTCACAAAAGCATTCCATGACGTCCTCAAACAATGACGTAGTGGGGCGCATTTTGCATACTTTGAAATTTTGCTACTTAGGGTGGTTTTTAAGCTTGAAAGCTCACCAATAGTTACAAGCAAGCGTTTCCCGTCATATCTGATGCTTATCTCAGTATCCTTCAAAAGTGAAACAGTTCATTTAAATGCTAAACAAAATTTCGACGAAAACACAAACTGATCAAAGCCTTCTTAAGACAGCCGCCCGCATACCCTGGTTACTGCAACTTCTAGAATAATATCGCAAGAATGGCTGACGTCCTCTGATGGAATGGGGTTCCCGGCGAATAACTATGTACAAATGGCAGGCTGTGGCTGCCACGTCGGGATCGAAAGAGATGGCATAAGCAGACAGAACACAAATATTCATGAGAAAAAAACTGAAAATAAATTGAAGTCAGTTTAAGGGCAAAAAGTATTGTTCATAAAAGCCCATGCTACCGCTGTCCTAAATTGTATGATCTTGTATGTATAGAGTAATACATTTATAAACATTAAGGCTCTACATTCCCACTATCATGATTTCGGCAACTGCTGCGCATTTGATACACAAATAGTGCGCATTTGATACACAAATAGCACCAGACAACAGTGAGAAAGATTGTGAAAATGCAAGTCACACCTTTTATCGGTCATTTCATGCATTATTCATATTAATTCTGGCTTATAGTTTGTGCAAGAAAGTGAATATTTCAGTGTGTCTTTCCGTCATAACAGCAGCCCCGCACAGCACGACGGTGTGTTTGCATAAAGGACGCACATTACCCCTGCTCATTTAAATTAGACTAAGCTTTGATGATTTCGGTAGTCATTGTTGACTTTTTCCGCAAGATGTTTGCATTAAGTTATTCATTTTGCTTCTTGCATCTTGCTTTTCCGCAAGATCTTTGCATTAAGCTGTTCGTTTTATTACATCGCGTGATGCTTACAACGATTTTTTAATTTTGTTTATCGACGATCTTTACTTGACTCACGGCCGCCCTTATTTCCTACGCTGACGGCACCATGCACGTGGACTACGCGCCACCTCAAAAACATACCGTGACTTTTCATGCGTGAGCTTCAGAAATGTTTCAGCACCAATTCTCTCCAAAGGAAACGAAAAAACTACTTTTATGTTTGTTAGATACATGCAAAATTTAAGGAATCACCTGGCTTACACTTCACAGTAGTCGGTTTGGTTCTGCATGCCTCAAGTAGCATCAAAATGATCGGCATCATAGTTGACCGCGGCCTGTCATGGGGTGTCCGTGTCTGGAGCGTCGCGGAAAAATGCAATGACATCCTCGTTTCTCTGTACAACGCCTGTCACTGCTGTACTTCAGATCTTCTCAAAATCATCATCCAGGCGCACGTGTGCGCTCACATCACGTCCTGCTTGTGCGTGTAGGATGGGACGACAAAGAGTTAAGTACACGAAATTCAGAAAGCAATCATCTTTGCTGCAACAGTAATTACCGGCTCCAAAAGCACCATCATAAAACCCCGCGACGCACCGTGGCGCGCCGTGACGTGATCAGAGTCTTTATGGCGCTGAGCGAGGCAGGCGCGCCTCACAAGGTCCGCGCGTTTTTTATGTTTTTTCTTACGCGCCGCTGTTTTGACCCGATCAACGCGCGCCTCGAACAGAGGTAATCTACACCTGCGCAAGCACCGGCTGACCGCCACACAGAGGGCGTTCTCACATCGCGCTGCAGCTTCCTGGAGCTGATGTGATCCGGTCCCACAGTGCATTGATAGGTCTGATTTGGCGCTTTGACCATTGCTCGTAACATTACAAAGGTGTGGCTTTTCATACTGCATCCGCATGACCTGAAACCGTAACAGCCGCTATGTGAATAGACTGATACTGACACTGATACTGATACTGAGGCTGATGCTAAAATTGCTTTCATTTTGGGTTCTTGCCAGGAAGACGAAAATAGGAATGTTGATAATTACGTTGTGTGTGACAGTTAACTGCATTGTGTATGGCAGTGAAGTACAACAACAAAAAATGCACCATGTTACTTATTTACCCGCAAAAGTCTAACAAGTCTGACCCGGCCAAAAGCTTGCCGGTTTGTGCCAGGTTCTGAATTGTGATATTTGATCCGAAATTGAAATATGTGACGAGTTGGTGAGTTAAACGGTTGTAAATGTATTTTAAAATGTTCGGTGCATTAGGGAGGAAGCACTATCCACCTAGATACAGGGAGCTAGAATCGCTTTTGAACTAGGGTGGGAGTGAAAAATTCCATCGCAATAAGACCGTGCGTGAGTGAAAAAATCAATTCACAACAGATGGAACTTATGAGCTCGTGACTGATGCTTCAGCAAACACATCTATTTCAAGTTGGCATGGACGTAATATCAGGAACCTGACAAAACTATTTCGTTTTTTTAACATCTTAGGCCATGAAAGTGAAACGGAACACATTAACACGCGCTCGTGTGTGTGTGTGGGGGGGGGGGGACAAATTGACCCCCGAGGATTTTCTCCAATGGGTTCTGAACGGCGCGGCGTAGCCGCGCCAAATTTTGCTTAGCTGCAGAAAATTACATAGCGTTTGACATGCAAATTTTACATGTACCTTGCAAGGTCGCTGACCTATGACAGGTCAAAGTCAGCCCATAATTTCAGCGAAGACAAGTTCTAGGGAAGCGTTCAATCTGATACAACAACGGAGTGCTTGACGAAGACACACATCTCTGAGATGCTTTCTTATGCACCACAAATATTAAATGAGCAAATTACGTTGACCTTAAGTCAGTTATGATGGTCAGACCAAGGTCAAAACCAACCTGATTTATTTCTCTAGAGCTTGCTGTATGGAATAGTTTCTGGTGCTCACTTCGAATTTGTTGACAGCAGGAACCGCATTATACACCTTCAATCGACTTCTTAGAGGTCAGAACAGGCCATTAACCAGACCATAACAGGTCACCTAAGATGACCCGGGTTAAACGTTTTGTTTTAGAAATAGTCTGCCTAGCGTAATCATTGTCACTTATTCAAATGCAAAACGCAGAGCAGTCTTGTATCATTTTGGTCACCATGACCTTCAAAGGGTCAAAAAAGGGCACTGACCTCAAATGGGCTTGTGAACGTTTGCTTAGAGATAGTTGCCTAGGTTCTGGTGGCGCTTTGGAGACCAACCTGGAATTTGACCTTGTTTGACCCTATTTGACCTGAAGGTCACAACCTAAGAAACTGAAACCGCAAGCTAAGTGAGTTCACATAAAGGTCAAGACACCCTGTAAATTTGGTGTCTCTAGCTTTCTTAGTTCCCGAGATCTCAGAGGGGCGGTCAAATTGACCCCGCACCCGAGCGAAGGGTCTCTAGCCGGCCAACCGGGCGCGTGTTAAAACATAGTAATTTCATGACAGTATTATGACCATAACAAATTATTAACACCAATAACTTGATGCTGCATTTTTCAATTCCCTTCCACAGCACTTTAAAAACAGAACAAAGCAAATGAATACAATAATAGAATAACAACAGAAAATTCGACAAGCATAAAACACTCAAACAAAAAAGCCTTGGACTCCTATACATCAGCCCATCACCAACTCAAACGCAATAGACATAATTCTGGCTTCTGTTAAGATGGGGTCAGGGAAAACAAACATTTTGTCACTGTTTCTTGCAAAATGCCAATGCTTATTTCCGTGAAAGTAGCCTATGCCTAACCTAAAGAGGCCTTACATCATCTCATCCTGTATAACCTGTTTGTATCACAGCAGCAGTTGTGAGTTACTGATTCTTGCACAATTCCTATTGCCACTTGCCATGCACTTGGCCAACTTAACGTAACTCAGAGCAGCCCATATGATGAACATCATCCCAACTCACCTATCTGTTGACGGCAGCACTTGTGATAAAAACATGATATTTAAAGCTAATTTTTGGCTGGTTTCAACTTGCATTTTAATTCAGTTCATTTGTGTATGCTTGTTGACATCAGACAAAATTGACAACACACAACTCAAAACACTTTAAATCACTTTGAACAAGTTATTTTGATTGTCATGGCTAACCTATGTCAAAGGCAATAATGGGCGTGCTCCACAAAACAATCTCTCTTCTCCAAGAATAACACAACTTTTAGATGACCATGCCAGTATTGCTGCTTTCCTTTTCAGGTGCAGCCAATGCATCCATTTGGGCTTGTTTATTCATATTTAATGACAAAGTTTGAGATGTTGGCTTCACATTTTCAATGGGGTGGTCTGACTATTTGTTACATACCAATATTCAACTCACATTACAATCGCTATGCAGCTTGGAGTATCACTGTGCTAAAAATACAGTGCATATATACAGTACAGTCATTTGCCGGTCAGCAAACCATGACAACTATAGAAAACGTCTGGTTAAAGCAGCCATGAGGGACCACTTTAAGAAATTTGGGGCACATAACCAAGAATACGGAGCAAAGTAGGCCCATTGCACGCCTTGTGGCATCATAATTTGTCTTATCGCAAAACTCGGTGGATTAAAACAGAAAATGCTAATTCTGGTTACCAATGATGTGTTGAAAGCAGGTAAGGTAGGCAATTACTTGGTCCACAGGGGACTTACTGGCTTCTTATTGCTCCCCCAAAAACAAAAATTCAGTACCTTTTGCATGGTCAGCTGGCAGACAGGGTCATCCGACTCACCGCCAAATTTAAGTATCAGTCATGCCCACCAACCTTCGAGATTAAAATGCGAAACAAGTAAGAGGTTTGCATGATACACATCTCTAGAGAGCACAAGTTCGCCATCAAACACTTCTGTATTAGCTGCGTCAGGTCTGTCCCAAGACTCTGTATGGCAGCATTATAATAGTCTTGCCGGGTAGCCTGGCGAGTCAGACACTCGAAAGGCTTGTATTTGTCATTATTGGGCACCGCCATGAACCAAGAAAACGGTTAACCGAAGGTTTAAGAGGGCAAAAATGGCGGTAAAAATAAGTTCCGTGCTTCAAATTGTCTCCTTCATTCCCTGTGAATTGCTCACGCTTGGGTGCATATCAAACATGTTTGGGCGGCTGGCGATTTAATCCAATTTATGTATGAAAGTGCGTACAAGTTTGCAGTTGGAGCATCTTGCAGATAAATTGGTCAACAATTTAAGCAGCAGATGGTACCTCTAAAGACAATCGAAAAGGAGGGAAGAATAAAGTGGTATCACATTGGTATGATACCAAGGAAAACAAAAGTGGCTACATAAATATAAAGACTGGTACTTTTCTCGCAAAATTTTGTAATCAGCTGATTTGACTTAAAATCTGATAATAGAAGTGCTCAAATGGTGATATTCATCTTGTAAGTTAAATTTAAAAGACATTTCTTGAACTTTTCAGTCATGCATTTCGGGAGTGGTGCAATTTAGTGGTCAAGTTTCCTCAGGAAAAAGAAATACTTAGAGTAAAATTATCTAGCAGGCCTTGCTGGTGTTTGTACTAGGCTCCGCTTTCGTGGTGTGGTGATGAGACCAAAAATATGGGGGATGCGTGAAAACCTCGCATTTGGCACACAGCTGCCGATTGTGATGCATTTTGTAAACAAACCAAACTTAATGCGTGCAAGCGGCTGGGGTCGCTGGTGTTTTTGGGCTTGGAGGTACCTGACGCCCGTGCTCTTTGCAAACATAGGCATGATTCAGATGTAGGTGAGGCAGGAATAGCCATAGGTGGCCAGGTTCTGCGGAGCCCCGTTTATGCTTAGTGGTTTCAATTGAGCCCGGTTTTGGACGACATCTGAAAACCTCAGAAAGGGAAATAGGGGTTTGGCATGCGTGATTAGACAATGTCAGGCAGGCGTGAAAAATTCACATAAAATATGGGGAAAATGAGTGAAAAATTCCTCCTCATAGGGTGCTGCTTTACACCCAAACTTGGCAATTCTAGGACACTGCCTAGATAAGACAAAAGTATTAGCTTCATTCCCCGGATAAAAACCAGGAGAATGGAGATATAGTTGGTGATGATATTTCGGCAACGTACCCTTATCGAAACGATAGCGGAACTGAATTCAAAATTGCCTGCCGATGATTCTACTCGATTTTTAGTTGTTTTTTTTTTAAAGCAAGCCACAGTTTTTAAATGACACCAACATTCAGCGGATTGAACAAAAAGCAATTGCCAGACATTACCACGATGCAGTGCCTATCTAGGAATTGGAATACGCGAACCTACCTGTACATGCAAACGAATTTAAGCAAATAAGCATCACGCATCACGTTTCATTCAGTCATGCAAGCGAGTTGAAGTAAACAGGCATCACACATCGCGCACCAATCATACATGCAAACGATTTCAATTGAACAGGCATCGTATATCACGTGCCAGGTATCACGTACATATGTAAACGATTTTAAGCTAGCACACATCACACATTAAAGCACATATGACGTTCGTGTAATCAGCCATCATGAGCCCTGCATGTTAAGATCTGGTCGCCGACTTTTATAAGGATCGATTCACATATTTTCCTACCTGGATGGTCCTGTGCTCTGTAGATGACTTTGAGCTCTAAAAGAGACATATGGTTCATACTTCCCTCAATTTCAGCCTGAGCGTGTTTGGCCAACATAATGGTCCCCGAAACGGGTATTCCCTGTTTTGTTTTAGCGTCTCGCAGGTGTTCATTATATCTTATAGGAATAGGGCGCATGGACTCCCGACACAGACTATGTCCTTCCAATATTTTTCACACAGTTTACACTTGATTTAATAAATCAAGTTTGTTTTGCGTGCAAAGCCCTTGAAACTCAGAACTGCATAAAAGACATCTGTTGCCACCCGGTCACTTAGGCTTCGAGATGGAAGATTTCACCAGACACTTTTTAAGCTCCTTGTCGTTTTTCCAAGCATGCGTACGCACAGTTTTAATTTTTTAGCAATGTCTTTAATTTTTCAAAGCAAATGCTCATTTATGTAAGGTAGCGTTCAGAATCCGTCGTCCGATAGATTGAGGGAAGTATCACCCCTATGCCCCTTTTAGGGCTCAATGTCACCTACAAAGCACAGGACCACTCAGACAGGAAAATAAGTGAATCAATTCTCATAAAAAGTCGGCGACCAAATCTTCACATGCAGGGCTCATTATGGCCGATTATGCGAACGTCATATGTGACTTTATGTGTGATGTGTGCTAGCTTAAAATAGTTAACATGTGCCAGTGATGCCTGACGCGTGATGTGCGCTGCCTGTTCAATTGAAATTGTTTGCATGTGTAACTGATGCGCGATGTGTGATGCCTGTTTACTTGAACTCGCTTGCATGACTGAATGAAGCGAGATGTGTGATGCCTGTTTGCTTGAATTCGTTTGCATGTACAGGTGTGTTCGCGTATTCCAGTTCCTAGATAGGCACTGCATCGTGGTAATGTCTGTCATTCACTCTTTGTTTATTCCGCTGAATGCTGGTGTCCGCTAAAATTGTGGCCTGCTTTAAAAAAAAAAACTGAAAATTATGTAGGATCATCGGCAGGGAACCTTGAATGAACCTTGAAGGAACCTTCTGCTATTGTTTCCATAAAGGTATGTTGCCGAAATGTCAACCCAACTTTATCTCCATTCTCCTGGTTTTTATCGAAGGAATGAGGCTAACACTACTGTCTTATTTATAAAAATTATCTGATTGTTATTCAGTGTACTTGTTATGATTACCTAACCGCCTCACTTTTAGCCGATGATCATGCTGAAAAGTCGAGAACAACATGGCACCTGCTTTGTCCCTGAGCGCCAGTCAACATGCAAACATGTCATGTCAAACACACCAGACATAGCGTGTCTGATGTGCAGTTGTTTCTAGACCACCCCGACCATCATAGCTACAGGGACTCATCGAGAAAGCTGCTAGTTGGATTAGAAAATGCTCTCTGGAAAAATGTTTTACTTTGTAACACATCGAATTAATTATAAAAAACCTTGTGTTCAGATCAGGTAGTGTGCACAGCTGTTATACTCGGCAGAGAGTACACAAAAGAAGTATACCATGAATCCCTAGCACGCAACCCTACAAAACTAAAGATTGGTCAGGTGGTTGTGAGATCATAGTCAAGTGGGTATTTAAGCCAGTGGTGGAAACATCGCATGGTTCTTCGCTCGCGGTGCACCCGAGTATGCGTTTAGAAGTACTGTTTTAGGATTGCTCATATGATTTATTTTGCCTTTTGTTCGAGGTAATAGTTCCTTGGTTATGGAATTCAATGTCGATTCTCTACACAACATTGGCACGCATCAGATCATTCGATGTCGGCATTTCCCGAAGCAGCAAACAAAGGTCTTGCCTATGGTCGTCTTCGCTGATTATCTACGCAGACTTCAACACGTATCTTTTGAGGATTGAGATGGCCGTGATCACTGAGAAGGGTGATGATCCAGGCTGATCGATGAAAAACTCCATCTCTTAGCCAGTGTCCTTTGACACTGGAGCACCTCAGGGATTGGACCTATCTATGGATAGCGGATGGGGCCGCGGGGCGGATTGGACCGATCTACGGATAGCGGATGGGTCCGCGCGGCGGATTGGACCGACCTACGGATAGCGGATGGGTCCGCGCGGCGGATTGGACCGATCTACGGATAGCGGATGGACCCGCAGGGCGGATTGGATCGGATCAGACAATTTAGACAGCACACGGATTACGATCTGGCTGGATTTGAAAACATACCAGGTGACACGGAGTGAACGGATTGGAAATAAAGCGAATTCAAAGTGCTGACTGGATTTACAACTTCCACTGCATCAGTCCAGCAGAAAGAGTTTACCTACTCGACCCGGTCAGGCCCCTGCCGGCCGGTGGGGGGGGGGGGGGGGGGACGAAGGCCAGCCGGCTGGTCGGCGATGGTCTGTTTCCCCCGGTTCACACTCCCAGAGGCGTTCCGGGACGGTTTTCCGGACGAGGCTCACCGGTTTTTCTGGCCTGAAATTGGGGAAAATCGGCGCTACCGTTCGGCCAGCAGATATTCTCGGAGAATTAATCATCTCAGATAATCTTGGAGAATCTTTTTCGCTATGCCTAGCTACGACCGTTAGCTTTGCATGATGCAGGAGGGACGAAACTGAGAATAATTTCCGGACCTGCCGAAAGTAAATGAAGAATAGCCATGAATGACTATCGGAGAGGCAACCATGCGTAACACTTTTCCTTCGGCCGAACGCACCCGATAACATGCGTCATTTTTTACCCGTTAAGGAATCCAGGGGCTCAGATTGTTCACTTTAAGAGTTGATGCCAATTTAGTTCCTTGTTTATTCCGCCATTTTTCTGGATGCAACTTCATTCATGATGATGCATACAGCTCCTCATCTTTTTTTGTTCAAGATAGACGATCTTTCGCTATGTCACATTAAGTCAGGGCTGAAATCATCGCAGTATGAACCGCCGTCGATTCAACGAACGCATTACGTAACAACGAATTTTGCGATATTGCAGAAACGCATGCATTTTACGGAATAGTATAGATGCACCAGTGTTATAGATACACGGGTGTCTACGGCATGTGGGCATTTATAAGTCTGCTTTTCTGTATGCAGTATGCGGAGCCAAAATGACCTTTCCAGCATATCAGATTTCAAAAGTAACGCAACTGCTTCAGTAACCAATGCCCTAAAATTATATGTGTCTGACCTTACTGAGCCTGTCTCGTGAACCGCGAGGGTCGCGTGTCATGAGGGAATTATAGTCTAAAATCAAGGTATACATTAAACAGGGCTGCTGACAAGGGTGTGGATTCCTTTTCGGTTGGAAGGGGCTTCAGCCACCGAACTTAGGCTCCAGCGTCCTCCTCCTCCTCCTTCCCCCGCCCCCGCCCGACACGAACTTTGAGTACACCTTGGGCCCACTCCGGGGAGAAACCGGTTTGTTAGCTTATTTTGGGGATAGGTTTCTTCATACTGTGTAGCCCGTCCACAATTCATTGTGCGAGATCGCGCCTGTGGGCAGTGAGCTCAATTTGAGCCAGCTGGTCTGCAAGCGTGATCAAAACAGAAGCACATCGGGGATCATAACTGAGGTGAGATGCGCATTTTTTTAAACGGCGCTGTGGCATATAAAACACTTTTCAGACACCTACCTTAATTTGCAGGGCTTAGCATGCAGGGATAGGCGGAGGAGGAGTCGGAAGTCATCAGTTCCATATATGCGGTAATTTGTAGTGCTCAATATCAATGGACATTGCATGGACAGAAAAAGGTATTTGATATAGGTACAGATTATGTGTAGACCAATTCCCTCAGGATCTCTTAGCGTCGTGAATTTGTGTGATTTCTGGTATGGCCTTAGACATGCCATTTTAGCAGATTCCTTCAAATATCTCAATTTAATAAAATGCCACCAATGCCTTTGAACTGCTACATGTAGCTCAGTTAGGAATCATGAAATATAGAGCATTGCTATTTGTTTTATTACTGCTCCATTTCATCCAAACAGAAATTTTATCTTTCACTGAGCCTTTGTTGCTCTCGGGAGCTAGGAGACACATAATGAATATAGGGTGCAGAATGTCAGATTGTTACCCCAGATGTATGCTAAAATGTACTCCCATGCAAGTCAGGCCAACAATGAAACTCATCATTTAGCAACAGTTGACTCTTGCAACCAGTGGGAATGTCTAAAACTGATCGATTGATCTCTGGATTTCGTAGCCAGTCAGAATATCTGCATGTAGCTTGCCACAGAGAAATAGTTACATGTTCTGAGATGAGCCAAATTCGTCTGGTGGAAGTAAAACTTGGATATCGACAGCGGTGAATTTTTCCGTATAAACAAACTTTGGCTGAGCCGGATGGGACCGGACTGGGTTTTGTTTTTACAGATGGGAAGCTCCAGAAAAATGGTTGGATTAGATTCTAGAAATTCGGACTCGACTGGGTCACATAATAAAAAAGGAGAATGATTTATTTCCTGACTTTTTCTGAGGATATTTGTTACAAAATCAGTTCTTTTTGTGCTAGTCGATGTTCCCTGCTATTTTACCTCACTTTCAGACATTTTTTACGCAGTCTGCACTATGTCTACAGAACAAGTGTTTCCATATCTGGGAGAATATTCGGGCTCCTTTTCCGTACCATTTTGCGTTCACAAGTGTTTTTTTTCATCCACTACATAAAGAAATGGTGCAGTTTCTTTTCCAGTTGGAGGGAGGAAAGCCATCAGGCAATCGCGGAAGTCGTCACTACTGTCAACATCCTTACTCACAAGGGCTTCCAGGGCTAAGACAAAAGACAGATTGGGTGTTCTTGCGACTCATTCAATGATCTACGTGGGCCATTACAAATTAACTAAATACTAACCTAGCACTATATATGGGCGTCATGATTCGAGTAATAAGCATCTCAACGTCTCAGAAAATGCACATTTTACCCATGGATTGGAAAAATTGGACGCATGAAAATGACGATTCCATCTTCATGTATGTACAGAAAATTTTATGCTGACGCTGTTCTATTCTATTACGCTGATATACTTATTAGTGTGTCTGTTCTATCAGGCAGAGCGTGGTCAGCAGTTATCTCAAGGCAGCTGCTGGATACACAGCCCGACCGTAATCCGCAGCGGGGACGACGATGAGCAGCTTTCATAGCTGGTTGTGATACGGCCACAGCACTCTTTTAAGCACCACAAACTAATTAACTACCTTGGCAGACGCCTCCGCAGCTAACGGAATCTTCTAAGTTTTCTTCACATGGTTCGAATGCATATCTGAGCAAACATATTATGCAAAAAACGTATATCACCGCCACCACCCTTCATACGTATATCACCGCCAACACCCTTAATACGTATATCACCGCCACCACTCTTAATAAGCATATCACCGCCACCACCCTCAATACGTATATCACCGCTACTAACCTTAATACGCATATCACCGCCAGCACCCTTAATACGTGTATCACCGCCACCACACTTAATACGTATATCACCGACATCTCCCTCAATACGTATATCACCGCTACTAACCTTAATACGTATATCACCACCAACACCCTTAATACGTATATCGCTGTCACCACCCTTAATACGTATATCACCGCCACCACCCTTAATACGTATATCACCGCCACCTCCCTTAATACCACAACCCGCAGTCAGCATCTTAATATCTCATGTTCGGCGCCGAACGGTGTGCTTCAGTCTCGCCAGCAAGCAGACGTAATGATGATGCTTTTTCCACCACAAACTTCCGCGAATTTGTATGGTTATTCTAGACCATAAAGAAGTAAATCAGGATTAGTAAGAAGCAGGCACCATATAGCGCAAAGTGAGCTACTACCAGCACTAAAGCATGTACAAATAGTCAGCATTGGAGGTGAAATGGGTGGAATATTCGGATAGCACAATAGTAGCAAAAACTACTTACCGTGTATGTTAAGTAGCCAAAAATGGGCAATTTAGCGCACATTGGGTCTTATTAGGCAAATGGAAAGTTTTAAAAAATTTCCTTCGGCTACCCTTCTAACAGCTCAATCCTTAGTATTCCACCTGACAGCCACCAATTCGCCGGCCACTCTGCCCACCAGCACAATGCCTTCAGCTCCTGTGGAACACCTGCACGTCGTGGGACGAGCCGACGTTTTCGACCCTTGCTTGTATTCATTTTAGCATGGTTTGCGCGCTGACGCAAAACAAAATATATTGGAAACATTTTATTTTTCTATTGGCGTTTTCTTGCATAATGCCAGTCGGCAGCTGGGAACGGGGGACCACATCTTACCACACCAAACACGTGCTAGGCGTGGTGTTTTAATCCTTTCACAGCACCTGTGACAATTAACGATGGCGCAAGGATGGTCGACACGCTTAGCGCGAGCCGTGCATAGTTCCCTGGACAAACCTTGGGCACAGCGCTGGATGATGTCAAAAAACCTCCTACAGACCTGAAACGCAGCCAGCACTTTAATTACGGGCGATTTAAGACAGACTTGAGCCTATCACCCATCGTCACATAGATAAAGTTTCAGGGTGCGAGTCAACAAAGTCAGGCACTTATGTGCAGCCAACAAACCCGGGCGAGCGCCGCAATCACGTCGCCGAATGTCTGCGAGATGGATGACGTTTCAGCTGTCCAGTGAAGGACAAGAGCAGTGGTCGCTCGAGTTCGCACGGGGCCGGGGTGCAGACGAGCCGCCGCCCAGCCTCTCGGGTCGCGTGAAAAGTTCAACGGCGGCCCGGACCGCGCCGGTCAGTAAAGCGGGCGGTTCAAAGCCGACCACCTTGTGTTGAGGGATGCTGGTGCGGAGCCTCGCTAAATCGGCAGCCATTAGCCCAGCGTCTAAGGCTAGTCTGGACCAAAGCATTTCTTGCGGCAAAAAGTATTTTGCGGTTAAGTGCAATGCTTACTGGGGCATGGAACACTTAACCGCGAACGCGTCATTTAGTAGTTGAGATGTTCTCGCACCGAAGAACTTGCTATGTTTTTGGAGCTAGTTGTTGTGAGCCAGCACGGCTATTCTCCACGATCATCGGTGAGAGCAGGATGTGGATGGATATCAGTGCCAGCGCGGAACCCGCGCGTGCGGGCGCCAGTAGTATATGTGTATGGTTTTCTTTGCTTGCAGCAGTGCATGAAAGCTTGCGATGATAAAAGTTGCGGAGTGTCATACAGTCATCCCCGAGATCTGGGAGGTCATCTAGCTGGCCCGTATCGAATCGACGCCGCCCGTGTTTTGGGCGCTCGAATTGTATGTCCAGCGTGGTTATGTGCTGTGTTTTGGGTGTCCGATTGTGTCCAGCGTGGTCATGCACTATTGGTTAGGCGCTCGAATTTCTTATGCTTCGTCTTATTGCTTATGAACCGCAACTGCAGCTTTTGTGCTGCCGCCCCCCCCCCCCCCGCCCCCACCCCCTCCTCTCCTGCCAGAGGCTGCTGGTGGCGATAATCCGATGCGTCTCCAATATGGACCTCCAAATGGGCATTCGAGCCAGCTAGGAGGGGGACCGCCGACGAATCGCTCCCCTGTTTTCTAACTGCCAAACATGAGGAGGTCCTGCGCTATGTGGTTACCGTAAGGCGACCGGGTTACACACGGCGATGCATGCAAGGCATGGCACACACTTGTATATTATATTTTAGGAAGCTATGGTATGTCTATGAAGAGAGATTACTAAGATGCTAACGTCCTTCTGTTATCCTGTGCTCTTCCTCAAGCGATAAGCTTTTGAAGATGAGCACAGCTCGAAATATTGAACACTGTCAACGTAATCGTTGCATAGCACTACAACAGTGCTTAATCAGTACCTCCTGGATAATTAATGGCCGTTGACCCAACATAAAAACTATTGGACTGATCTACCGAGAAACCAGCAGCTGAAGGCCTTCTTTCTCATACTAAGTCCGAATCATGGCCATAAGATAAAATGGACGAAGTTCGTTAAGTTATGTGTCTAGAAAAAAGGACGTGTAAGGGTCATGGGCCCCGGGATAAAAAACGCACAGCTCCGTCCCAGCTCCTGATAATAACTAAGTATTGATATAAGTACGTTGGTTGACACCACGATAGCTAACAATGTTTTATCTTCCCTCAATCAGTTTGAATGTATCTGAGCAAAAAATCTCCAAAATTAAAGGACACCGACACCATCCTATCGCCCCCATTCCGCAGTTTACATGTCAGCATGTCACACTGGGTGCGGAGCTTCAGTTCTGCTAGTTAGTAGTCGGGATCATTATACTACTGCCGTCACGAACGTCCATGAATTTCCATCATTATACTAGACCACAAGAGAATGTACTAGAATGTGTACCAGATTCGCACGATATAGCACAACAACAGCTACTTCTGGTACAGAAGTAGAAATAGCCAGAGCTGGAGGGAAATGGGTAGATTTTCCAGATAGCACTAACCTACAACAAATTATCCCATAAGTACCGCAGGTGTCAGAAATAAGCAAATCAGAGGAAAGTGAGCTTTCTTAGCGCCAAAAAAAACCTCTTAAGCATATCAGAAATTACGGTCCTTTTTCAACTTGCTTTAGCGAAACAGATTGCAGAGCGTAAAACTTGAGCAAAATGCATTGAAAACTTAAATACCTTATATTTCCTGAAATGTGGGTTCATATAAGCGGGTCAGTTAGGCACGATAGTGTCATAGTTAACCTTAGACCGCATTTTCTGAAAAGTGTTCATCCCTATCTCTCAATACCGATATACAATTGTAAACAAACTATTAGCGTTCAGACTAAAAAATACATTGATACGACCTTCTCTAGATCGGTGGTAAATCGAATTTCAATACTGCCAGATAATTGGCTTACTTTGATGTAGTGAACATATCGAGCATGTCTAATTCTGGTGGTAATGTTATATGATAGGTGCGTTCACGTTTCTACGAGCATATTATTTGTGTGTATAGTGTAATGAACTGAGGAGAGTTGCTCCAATTAACACGCGCCCGGGTGGCCGGCTAGATACGCTTCGCTCAGGTGGGGGTCAATTTCATCCCCCCCCCTGAGATCTCAGGAACTAAGAAAGATAGAGACACCAAATTTACAGGGCGTGTTGACCTGTACAAGAACTCACTTAGGTCAAAGTTTAAGCCTCCTGGATCATGACCCTCGGGTCAAATAAGGTCAAACAAGGTAAAAGTCCAGGCTGGTCTCCAAAACGCCCCCAGAACTTAGGCAACTGTTTCTGAGCAAAAGGTTACAAGCCCATTTGAGGTCAGTTACCTTGTTTGACCTGTTTAACATAATGGTGACCAAAATCATACGAGACTGCTCTGAGTTTTGCATTTGAATGAGCGGCAAATATGTCTCTAGGCAGTATGCTCATACAACAAAACGTCGACCCAGGTCATCTAAGGTCAATGACCTGTTCTGACCTCTACGAAGTCAATGAAAGATGTATAATGCGTTTCCTGCCGTCAATAAATTCGAAATGAGCACCAGCATCTATCCCTTAGAGCAAGCCCTAGAGTAATGCATCAGTTTGGTTTTGATCCTGGTCTGACCTTCGTACCTGACTTTAGGTCAACGTAATTTGCTCATTCAATATTTTTGGGGCCTAAGAAAGCATCTCAGAGATGTATGGCTTCGTCAAATACTCCGTTGTTGTATGAGATTGAACGATTCCCTAGAAGTTATCTTAGCAAAATGCATTGAAACCATGCATGCATTAAAACCAACCGTGACCTGGTTTTGACCTGTCATAGGTCAGCAACCTTACAAGGTACATCTAAATTTTTTATGTCAAATGACCTGCTATTCAATTGTCTACAGCTATGCCAAATTTGGCGTGGCTACGCCACGTCGTTCGGAAACCATTCTGAAGCCTTCGGGTGGGGGGTCAGTCTGACCTCCCACCCGAGCACGTGTTAAATATATGCAGCTACCAGCATTTCCTTACGCTTGATCAATGCAAAGCCACGAGTTGATCTAGCCAATTTTAGGAGACCTTCCTATGGTTTACTAAGATGTAGTACATGGATGAAATTTCTGTAGGGTTTGGTGGTGGATCCAACTCGAATTCCACTCTCCGTCTCCCGTAATGAAAGTGGAAACTGACATCTTAGAGATAATAATTTCATTTAGCAGTATATAAATTTCATGGTACAAATGCTTCTAGATTTGCTGTCTCAACTCAGCACTGTAACTAGGCAAACAAGGTTGTGCGCTGGAAAAAAAACTGATACTTCATTTTGATGCGCATTCATGTATAGGCCTAAAAGCCAGAGAAAACCCTACAATATGCAGATAGCACTTGTCTCAATATTGGCGGCTTAATGCCGGGCTACCACGGTGGCATAGCGGACTCTTGCGGGCTTGATGCCAAGCTGGTTGGGCCTCGTTGGATGTGCCTCTGGATAGCTTGGTCCGTTCGTAGCCCGCCCTGGGCCGTAGGCTGATATTTGGGCAAACGCT
Organism: Pollicipes pollicipes; assembly: GCF_011947565.3. Lineage (NCBI taxonomy): Eukaryota > Metazoa > Arthropoda > Thecostraca > Pollicipedomorpha > Pollicipedidae > Pollicipes > Pollicipes pollicipes. The sequence continues at coordinate 6,036,983 of NW_023596225.1, read as the reverse complement.
GCGTCTGTAGGTGGGACCGCCGCCTGGTGGCCGCCGCCCGGCGCCAGGTGCACCCTGACTGACACAGAGGCGCGCTCAGGACAAAAAACGTGCCGACCAGTCGTGCGCTGTGCAGGCCACAGCCTCCACTCCCGCATGTTGGCGGTCTGATAGCACGCCGCGTGCTCTCATACCATCTCTGATGTTTCCCGTCGTCTGTCATCTGGCCTCGCCGCCTCTTGGGATCCTCGCTGCGCCCGCCTCTGGAGAGCGCGGTCCGTTCGCGCACTTCCGCGCAGATGGCCGCTGTCTATTTGCGACCGAAGTCTGCGCACAAGGGTACCGTAACGGTGTGGGGCCCATTAGAATGTCCTCGGCGCCGCAAACACCCCTGAAAAGCCAGGCAAAACCCCGCCGGATCCCGCTCGTTCCTGGAAAAGGAGCTCAGAATAGCGGTGCGAGCGGGCCGCGCCGCTCATCCAGCAGATGGCGGTGGCGTCGTGCGGCGCCAGGCAGCGGCCATGTTGGCATACCGTTGGCCGCTGCCGGACTCATGTTAAACTAACTAGATTGAATCTCCTATGGATCGATATTACCACCACTACTGGCTAGTCGGATAGATTTCAGGGAAGTCGAGGGGAACGAGCCTGGTGGTAGCGGTCAAGGCGGCGCGTGAGGCTTGAGTGCATTGAGCCCCGAACTCTCAAAAATGATTGCGCTCTCCCAGAAGATCGAAATTTTGTGAAGTAAAGCTACAAATAACGCCATTTTTATTTGCCCGTATGCGCGCACAGTTGGGTCTGAAACAGATTCATTTTCGCAAAGGGTTTCAATGCAATTAATTGATGGACGTGATGCGGTCATCTAGAACACAGTTGCCGCGGAAACGAATGAAAAAATAATACTAATATGAATACAGATACAAAGCTTTACTGTTGAAATGGTGACAGATCTATGAAATGCTGCCACATTTGCCAAACCGGCTGAGATTTGGGATAGGTGTCATTCGGGACAACGTGTGAGATGTGACAGGAACCCTTTGTATTATATTCAAGGATCAAGCCTCCAACTGTCTAAAAGCAATCCATGACACTCGCATGCAGGATTTGCTGAGACAGAGCTCTTCAGTACTAGATAAATCGGTTTTTAATAGTCTGCGAAATCGGCTCAAGACCACCAATGTGTCGTTGCTCGACCGTGTCGTGCCCATCTGGAACCATCCCCCTAACAAAAAATCCTTCCGAATTCCTCGACCATGATCTCCCTGACGTGAAGAGGTGCGACCCTAACATGCCAAAAAACAATATCAGTTGTTGGCAAGTGTATGGGCTAGTACGTGGATGTGCATTTGCATCATCCCGTGTATGGCGAATGTGAATGTTTTAAATAAGCTCAATAATTATAGCCATTAACGAAAAGTGAATACACCCAGAAAACTGCACATTTGAGAAAGCCAATAAAACGGTATTCACTGCAATAAAAAGGGAGGGACATGTGTTCCAGATAATGCATCGTTCGTTATGATGATGGTGATAAGGGTTTTGGATGCATCGATTACTGAGGTGATTTTGCGCCGATAACAGTGAAGGGAATAAAAATGGGTGCAATTGGCGAAAGTCTGCATTAGTTAAACTCGGAAGCAGTCGTGTCTTGGTAAGAAAGCGAGAATCGTCGCCAATAATATCCAAATAGATAAGAACTGGAGCATCTCGTCCGAAAAAGTGTAAACGCTCTTCGCTGAAATGTGAACATAAGTGAATGATGTGGTGAAACGTGAGTGACGCATTGCAGCGGCGGTTTCATATCACGAAAATGAAAAAGGCGGTAAACTCTGGTCTTTCTTTTGGAAAAAGACTGAAGGTCATTCTTTCACTATCAGTTGTTATACTGGAAACAATCGACCTCCAACGCATCCCATGGATTGCACGAGCCGTGGCGTCCGGTGCCTCTACTGCAAACTCCGGAAAACCTTACGATTCCTGTATCCATTTGGAAAACCATTCGAAGGCATTGGCTACAGCTGGGTGCAGCAGCGGTGGCTGTACTTCACAACAGACCAGCTGACGGAACGGCTGTTGGACGCGATGGTCTTCGTGTTCAACGTCACAGAAAATATCCATTATGCCAGCCTCAAACACTGTGTGCGCAGGCATTTTCAAGGCATGGGGCAAAACCTCAAGCCGTGTGATGTGTACCTGGCTTGCGACGGTGCGTGCTAAAATGTGGAGTGTCAGGCATTGCTGACATAAACTACTGACTCAGCGCACTTTGAGACAAAGCTGCTGTAATTAACCTGAACCGAGATAAGCAACATAAGCAACATAAGCCAAAGTTGGGGCGTAGCATCGAGCTCGGGCAATGTAAGAAGCGTTCGCGGTGTGCGCGTGGTGTGCGTGATGTGCGCGTGATGTGCGTGGTATGTGAGACGTACTGATGTAAAAAATAGCGGCTGCTGGCATCCAGTTATGCGCCGTGAGTAAAAATAGCATCAGGCTTCCGGAATCCACGTGAGTGTTAATATTAAATGCTGAACTTCACACATACGTGGATACATGCTGTGCATAGACCATCCATGTTTCGTGCAGTTCCGTCATTCTCAGAAAATATGCCTCTCGCGCGTGACTTTGTACGTGACTTTGCAGTCCATTGCACGCCGCGTTGTGTGGCGTACAGTTTCACAACTAGATCCATGTCAGCAGGTTCAGCGCATCCAATCCTGACAAATCTGCGTCACCAGCACGCCAGCCGTGACAGGCGGAGTTCGCTCCTGAGTTCAGCCGCGGGTTGGATGGGCATCGGACTGGATGGTGAGCGTCAGCTTGCGGACGCCACTCGTCGGCGTGCACCCAGCCCACCCCGCGCTAGACCCCGCGCCCGGCTCCGCCGCGGCGTGCAGCGCAGTTCACACAGGCATCGGCAGATCGAGGCGCGATGGTCAACACGAGAGGCTTGGGCGCCCGAGGAGGTAGCTCGGGCAGCTGGCGGCGCCCTAGCCTGGCCGACGTCTCCACCATCACCAGTTGATGATCCGTATTTCTGTGAACACTTGGCGATCCATCTCTGGCGTGTTATGCCAATGGGTGTAGTCGGCCGGTGCGTCGGGGGGCGGCGGATGCTGGACCTAAGGCACACACGGAAAATGTGAAAACGTCTCGGACGCTGTAATTTCAGCGACCAGAAGCATGGCTGCCCGTGCCAGCGCTCTATGTGTGGCTGCCGAGCCACCACTCTGGGTCGCATTCCTTGGCTGCCGACACTCCCCGCTTGGACAGGGCAAAAGTAATCGGCCTATTCACGACCCTGGCGCCTGTGGCACGGCGCGGGGCCTGACCCCTCGGCTCTTTGTGTCCAGCCCAAATCCGAGTACGTCACGTTGGAAGGGTCAGCTGCTGGCAACGCCCACCGTCCCCCCATCCATCATGTTCTGACCGGGGCTGAAGCGCTTCCGATTTTGAGGTTGTGCGTGCACGTGGCCGCAGTAGACAGTCGGTGCCTTAAGGATGCGGGGGCGCCAGCAACATAACGCAAAGTTGGGGCGTCGCATCGCGCTGGGGCATGGTAAGAAGCGCTCGTGGTGTCGCGCAAACGCGCTTCTAATTCGGTCGGGCGTCTGAGGTGTGATGGCGGTTGAACCAGCCCGCGTGTCTGACCGGCATTGCTGAGACAGTATGCGATGGTTTGCCGACATATGCTGTGGAGATGACGGTCACGATGTGACATGACGGTACAGGCCCGCGTGCCGGTCTCAGCACTCCGGCCGGACGGCCATGACGGACGGGTCGGCTGTGTCCCACTGCCCCAGCCGCCTGCCCCCCACCCCACCCCACCCCCACCACCACCCGTCCTCCCGCCGGCACCCCCGGGTCAGGCCGCGACCGAGGGGTCCGCGGGCGGCCCGGCTCGCTAATCCAGGGTCCTTTCGTTAGCGCCCACTATCTCTTCCGTCTGGCTCAGGACGGGACGACCGCCACCCGGCTCCCACCCTCCCCCTCACCACCCCACCCGACCCGCCCGCCCAAGGCGGGCGCGCCGAGGCTCGGGTCACAAACAGTTCCTAGAAGTGCCCGGCACCAGAACCGACGCGGAAGCCGGTGGGACGGGGCGGACCGGCGGTACGGAGCGCTGCTGCCGGCTCAAATTCCAGTGCGCTTGATGGCCAGAATCCAGCCGTCGGGACGAGTATGGCTCTATTAAACGATTTGCATGTCGAGAATGACTTTCGGAAGCGCAGCTCACAGGGTGAAAACATACGTTTTTTTCCTTTTATTTGTCCCTCAGCATGAAACGCCAGCGAAGCGGATATGCCTGGGCGCGGAGTGGGGCATGTGTTATCATTACGCAGGAGTTGATTAGTTTCATTTATATTTCTTGCCGGACGAACTTCAAAAACGGGCAGTGGGCTGCGTCTGGCTGATGATGACCGGTGTAGCACCGCAATGCAAGTACCGCAAATGCATTCCGTTAGTCTAGAGGAGGGAGAGCACGGAGAGCACACCTGCGCACGTGGACGCGGCGCTCGGGTTTCAGGTCCCGTTCCATTCCTGTTTTCGCCATCCGTCAGCCATACCTGAAAGGACGCTCACAATGCTCTAGGTAAGCCAAACAACTCCCCGCTATGGTGGACACAGGCTGGATTTGCCGTTCGTGCCGGTCTGGTGGTCGAATACTCTCTCTGGCACGCACCCCTCGTTCAGAGAGCAGTGCGGCGCTCTGTTGCTCTCAGAGCGCAATGGAGCACAGAGATTGTACTTGACCGCGACGTTTGGGCCGGCCAGCCAGGTGACGAAAAGAGCTTAAATGTGCCAACAACGGGACAAACCCTTTCGGACCGACCGCTAGAAGCCATTTTACCGTGCGGGCCAGCGGGATAACGGCCTAACGGTGCGCTTACCGCAATGAGCAGCCTTTTTCCGTAAACACGTATGGACGGGGCCGGGCCAGACATAACAGTCTGGTTCAGGTATAGATTTGGGCCAGGTGGCGCAATGGGGCAATTCAAATTATCTCCCACTAGATGTCTCCGCATGTTGAGTTTCCAAACGCCGTTGCAGAACAAATGGTGACGACGCTACGGTTTCAGCGTTCTGTTATTTTTACTGGAGAGGATCGCTGCTGCTGATGTATGTACTGCGGACATTATTGCTTGGGAGAGCTTGGCACGACTTCCATTACCAAGGAGGTATGTCGTGCGTACGATGACGGGCAATAGATACGTTACTATGACGTTGAAGGAAATCATTGCTGAATTCATTGAATCATTTTCATGAGTATCCTTTTTCGCAGTTATCTTTCGCTGCTCTCCTCTGCTCTGGTGCCATGGAAGCAGTCTGTTGTTCTTAATCCTCCCAAGCACGCTTGGACAAGTGCTGTCGCTACAGACGATTATGCTCAGCTTTGAAAGCCCATTAGAAAACCGTATACCAAGCTCCACCCATATAGATCCTATGTGCGAGCAACTTTTATCAGCACATCATTCAAGCACGAAGTTCTCTCAAGCATTACCGCGGCATCATGGCTTACCTTTTTGTCACGTGTCTTCCGAGCCGTGTAACTCCGGCTTCGATCTCCGAATTATGTCCAGTTTTCTTATGTATTAGCACTGCTCGCTGCACACTGTGATATGCTCCAGTACAGACCAGAGCAGACGCCAGATCCATGTATCAAACTGGAGAGGCAGAGCGGTTTGGGTTTGTCCGTACTGACACAAGGCGTCACTGTCATATCACTTTTCGAGAAACCCTGATTCTCCAGCCTAAATCCAGCGTGTCCAAGCTGGAAACTTGAGTGCATGTGGCTTCGTGACAAGTTGTGCGCAACCCAACATGAACAACGCAACAACGCAACAACATGAACAAACCCGGCAGATGAAAACAGTCAGCACTGTACATGACGAGCATCAATCTTTCATTTTACCTGGCACGCACAGCCTGGCGCGATCGTGCCTGGCTTTCATCTTGACTTTGACGAAAACAGGACATTGCAGAAATCGTCTCGCACGACATCGATCAAAAGATTATTGCAGGACGAAAGTCAAACTCTCCATAATGCCGTTGATTGACAGTTTGCCGTTGGTGCTCATATCGTGTGAAAGCACGTTGCTATTTCTAAGTGTAACACCTCATTTCGATCAATCAGCTGAGGACTCTGGCACTTTTGAGTGTCACACAAGTGTGCTCCCACCTCCGGCTATACGTGGCGGTTACGTAAATGCAACAAGTCCGATGTATGGTACCTTGTGTTACGATTGGCTAATCCGCAGCTGATTTGGGTGCATCACTGATCCTTTGTCGTTGAAAGCTGGTGTGAAACACTCTCTTGCTGAGAACTTTCTTCTCAGAGCCTTCTCAGAACCACTCCCTGAGTCATCGGTGTACAGCTCTGACGATATTTCACTGAACTCCCTTGCGAGTCTTCGGCATGCAACTTTGACCCATTCTCGCCCAAACACCCGCGTGAGCCTCCAACGCGAAACGCCGCCCCTTTTTTGCTGCACTCGTTCGCGAGTCCTTAACATGCAGCTATGACATTGGCTCGCTGAGCCACTTCGCAAGTCCTCGAGATGTCACTCTGACCCCTGCACCCTGAACTCCCTCGCGAGTCCTCGAAATGTCACTCTGACCCCTGCACCCTGAACTCCCTCGAGAGTCCTCGAAATTTAACTCCGACCCCTGCACCCTGAACTCCCTCGAGAGTCCTCACTATGCAGCTCTGGTTCTCCCTCTCTTAGTCAAACGTTTGCAAGTCATAAATGCGACAACTCCAACAATATGTAAGACATGACATGATATCTAGCCCATATGTCGGATGACGAGGCCAGGAAAGGAAGCCAGGACACTTTTTCGACGTCAATTCACGGGGCACTTTTAAGGGTTGTTAGGTGTTTCAATATCTCTGCTTCCCGTTTGTATCTATACCGAAATTGGCTTAGCGCTGGAAGAACACCTGGACTTTTTACTGACCACTGTTCATGAATCGCAAAGCGCACCTTGTCTCACAAGTTTGGGGTGGCTGTCGCTGTCCTCTCCATTCCGGCGCCCTTGTCCGTTTGTCAGCGTTTGTTCGCCAGCGATGCGTTCCGATACGAAGCATTGATAATAGAATGAGGATGCCCGGCCCGCGTACGTGTACGTCGCTTGACAAAGCCCTGACGATGGCATGTGTTCTATTAGTGCCCAGGGGTCAGCGCGTCGGCCGACAGCCGGACCCGGACTTCCAACGACGACGCTGTTTTGGTGCCGAATGAGCTATGTGGCCCTACCCATTCGAAACAAAATCGCTGCGGTGGGGTGCGTAATTAACACTTGGAACAAGGGGTAAATCATTAAACCTTTCACACTCTCCTGTGATGGACAAGTGGTTGTTCTGTGATAACGCAAGGTCGAGCATCGATTGTAACAGTCAGCCACGAATGGAGCTTCCTAAACCGTCTGTTGGAGCATTGCAGTTCCCAATTGCCGTTTTGTCGGAGCATTGCAGTTCCTAATTGCCGTCTTGTTTAGTGTCTTGTTTTTAGCTGCAGTCTTTGTTACCTCAGTTTGATTGGCATCCGACTTTGAGGCGTTCGAAGTGCTGATGTTCTCAACATCTGTAGTTACATGTATATGCAGCTCATACAGGTTCGCAATTCTGGAATATCAGGAAAAACACCAACTCATTAAACTAAGCAACTATCCGTGCCCACGTATGTCCAGCAGACTACATGGTCAACAGGGGTGCGTCTGAGCACGAACAGGAATCAACGGGGTGTTATCGCTGAAGCAGCCTAGAATGCTTGTTTGTTATCGGTGGTTTGCTACATTAAGGTGCGTGTGATTTGGGCTGCCATACCGTTTTTCATTTCCGTTCCACTTCGCATAGCATCGCTACGCCACGCAACAAAGATAGCCAGCGTGGGTGGCCTTTAGGACGAAGGCGAGAGCGTGTGCATAGACTCAGTCCCACGCAGACATGGGCTGGAGTCTGACTGCACTCGCACTTAGATTTGGGACGTTTTTGGGACATAGACTGTAGTTAATCGGCTCACTTAATATATGAACCGAGCCTGGGTTTGGATTCGCCACTTTAAAAATATCCCCTCGGACTCCGATTAAGACTCACAGTATTACCGCTCGCTGCGGATTCGGTGATTCAGGAGGCTGAGATTCGGAAAAAACTAGTTTTGGTTTTGATTAGGTTGGTTAGATTAAACTGATTTGCTCTAGGCTATGGAAAATTCAGCATCGGCCAGTGTCACGTTATAAAGGCATTCATGCCATGTCTGCATGGCAAGACGTTTTGGCTCAGACTCGGACCCTAGGTTGGATGCTGACTCAGCATCTAAGAATTCGGTCGCAGATTCAGGCCCGTGATACGTGGCAATCGCTTTGCTAAGGCTGAGACTTGTACATGAAGCGCGAGATTGTCACTCAATCTCGCTGCACCAGCACCTACCAGCATTCACAAATCTGTGTATCGGTAAGCACAAGCTGGTGTTGCATGGAATAAGTAATGCACAGCCAAAACGGAGTTTATCTCACCATCCGGCGGGTGACGGGACACAGTCTCGGATGCAGCACATTTTGGATCATGAACAGACAGAACAGATTCGGTGTCGCTCCAGCTGGCAGTGGAGCGTTTGGTAGCGATCTCAAATGATCCGATGTCGCTCCAGTTGGCAGTGGAGCGTTTGGTAGCGATGTCAAGTGATCCGGTGTCGCTCCAGTTGGCAGTGGAGCGTTTGGTAGCGATCCGCGCTGATTCCTCAGTCTCAGCTCGTTCGCGGCGCCGATGGTGACGTCACGGCAGGTGCGGCAGGTCGCGTGACCTGACCTCTGGCCGCGGGCGCCGCAGGATCGGCAGCGGTCAGTCCTGCATGACAGTCCGAGCGCGGCGCCCGGGCTGGGCCGGTGCTGTGGCGTGGTGTGGCTGGCAGACGCTGTGCAGAACCCGGTGCACCCAGCGACCACTTTGAAAGTCTCGGGTCTAATTTTGCAGCCAGCTGCTTCCAAAAACTAAGTTGGCTAAATTTGGTATTTTAACTCCCCATTAAGCACTGAAAATGTATTTTTGTCTAATTCTTTACCGAAATTGCCCAGTGTGCGTAACAGTCAGAAGCTCCATGTTTCCAAACATTCCAACCCTGGCTCTGAGTCACGGATATATCTGCCAACTTTTTGAATAGGAAAAGGTAAGACCCATTTTCTACTGCGACGGTGACCCTTTTCAGTATTCAGACCATCATGGCTGGTTGTTTGGCAGTGTGCTCGGTAAACGGCTGAATGGAGGACGAATAAAACGCTCGGCTATCGACATACAGTTCCCATATAACTACAGGGCTTTTGTAGTGCGATATCTGAAAATGGGATGCCTATCACCGCACACGCCTTGCAGTGATCGTAAAACAAAGTGCATTTGAATGATTTTCCCCTCGGGTTAGCTCTTCAACTCCAGCGCATTTACATATATACTATTAAAGTATTCGCGCCGAAGCTCGCCATTCGCTGCGAGCGGAGCCACGGGGCAGAGGCGCAGTCAGGATCTTTTTCAGGGGGTGGGTGTGCGGAGCCCAGTGAGAGCTCACAATGCCTGTAAGATGTTTTGTCACAATCCGTCTTAGGTGCTTAAAAAAATACGGACCTGGGGGGGGGGGGGGGAGAGAGGGGCCGGGGCCCCAGGCTATCAAAGCCTGGCTGCGCCTCTGCCAGGGGGCCGCGCGGGGGCTGTGACGTCACTCTAGCTCCGCCCCCGCGACGGCCGATTGGTGCGAGAGAGGCAGGGTCAGGAAGGTGACGCCAGACCAGGCCAGAGAGGTGACGGTCAGGGCTGGTTGGAGAACGAGACGGTCAGTCCAGGGCACCAGGGCAGGGCAGAGTTGTCTTTGCTGGCCGCCGCATCCGCTGCCGCCTGCTCCTCGACCCCGACCCGGCAGCTGAACCGAGAGGCAGAGTGCAGCTTCCGGAGCTCACACAGCCACACCGCGGCCAAGCGACAGGCGAAATGCCGCCGACCGAAGGCCTGGCCCGACCGTCATCCGGCGTGGTGAGTGTGCACCGCCACCCGGCGACGGTGATGGGACCTCAGCTCGTCTAGTCTCGTTCAATCGCATTGTGAATTATAGGCCTTCACAACTGAAGTATGATACGAATAGTAAGAAGTGCATTGGTATGTTTTGGAAGATAAATTTTGAATAAAATGAACATAGTGTAATACAAGACTTCAAACACAAATGTCTTCAAAAATAATTTTCATGAAATATAGCCGATTTTTTAAAATCTGTCATGTTATCTTTGCATATCACGCAGAACGTCTTTTGTTGTTTAATTTTTCTCATTTGGATTTCTCTTGGGATGTCCGTCTAGTGGTGTCGTTCTCGTTCCAAGTAATTCATGCCATATTAGTTGTGTTTATGTTAATCTGGTAGCTGCGCCTGATGTGTCCGATAATGCATGGCCGTGCACGTTCGTGCAAGATGCCTGGTTCGCGTGTGACCGGTTGGACGCCTGCCGCCGCTCTAGCCTCTTCCTCTGCCATGTCTCCGTGACGGTTTTGCCTGTGAGATGTGAAGCCTCGCACACCTTCCCATGACGAAATCGGAGGACAGTTGGATCCTACAACTTTTGCGACGAGAACACCACTTGGTTTGCATAGGCTTGCGAAGTAAATGTCATGTGTCATCCCAGTTAGAATTGAACTTTCGCACATTAAACTCTTGCCGCCAAAGGCTGCCGTTGACCTGGCATTGCGCGATCGTATGGTATCGCCAGTGCTCGCATAACGAAAACCGCTTAGCGTGAGCTCTGCTCCGAGAAATACGTATGTTCAACATTTCGGATTAGTTTTAAGAGATAAACAATTACATGGAGTTTGGCTTCACTGCCCATGAGAACTGAGAATGCGCCGCAGCGGATGCTCGGCCCAGCCCCGGCTCCCACTGAGGCACGGCCGGTGCCCGGCCGTTCCGCCAATCACAGCGCCCCGTCCTCACCCTCGCCCAGGCATTGGTCGGCGCCCGTGAACCGAAGCAGCCCGAGTTACGAGAGATGGGAGCAGCATGACATGGCCGAGCTCGAATCCCTGCGGAGATGCCCCGTCTCCGGTTGACGCTGCTCAGCTTGTCGAAAAAACATTCTGATGATATTCTTTGCCAGGTTTCTATCATTTTTACTGTTGATGCAATTTTCTTAATTTTGTTATATGCACACAAACACACACACACACACACACACACACACACACACACACACACACACACACACACACACACACACACACACACACACACACACACACATATACATACATATATATATATATATATATATATATATATATATATATATATATATATATATATATATATATATTACTGCAACAGAAGAAATCGATAATTGACGTGTTCTAACGCTCCACTTGCTTGCGATGGGGCTGGAAAATTGGCACCGTCCTTTGGTATACTCCAATTCAAATAAAGCGATATGATTTATCTTAAGATGCATTTTAGTTAGGTTTATGTGGTCGTTACGAGTCCCATCCTCTCACGCAGATTGCGGTAGGTCTCGGCGCAACACCAGCTTACTATCCAGGCTCGAACCGATGACGGGACGCACGGCCGTTTCAAATGAGGCCGGGATTCCAACTCACCTGTTTTCACTGGTTTCTAAACTTACCCCCGAGGCCTGATTTGTCTTTGGATATCGGTCACCAGAATTTACGTCCTCGTGTGTTTATTTGTTTAAAGCAAATTGTTGTGTTTGTAGATTCAAAATTGGTTTTCTGCGCAGGAATGACTCCCCATTTCAAGCAAACGTGAACTGCCTTTTGTGACAGGCTTAGAATGACGTGTATTTCACACAAAACATCGTAGTAAATCGTAATAACGGATCACTGATGACGATCGCTCTCGCTGGTCTTGTTGCATAACCACCACAGCCATGATTGTGCGATAAACACACTTATCGCTGTTGGAGAAAACATGCGGTAATTTTTATCTGGATCAACCTGTGCTTTTAAAAACTGCCGCATATGACAGTGAAGTGTTTTTCATCCGATCCCAGACGTAGTCATCTGAAAAACGCGTCAAACGTTTCCAGCCTGGCCTAACATATAAACGAGTTAGGTGTATGCATCCTGTATTCGCAGTAATCTCGAATTATAATGCTTGAGATAATGTGAACATTTCGGAAAAATCTTGTATAGCAAAATAGGTCGCACGCGCGTGATTTTGACCTAACGTGACTGTGGGCACCTTCCCTGCCCTCTTGTGTGGGACCGTTGCTGGACCGTTAGTCGACCCGACCCGGGCCTCCTGTCCCCCGGCGGCGGGCCAGACGGGGAAACACTTCCAGGAATGGGAACAAGACAGCGCTCACCGCTCGGTGCAAACATGGGGCGCCTCAGACCGGGGGGCCGCGGCCGGCCCGGTCCGGTGAGCGCGGACCGGCCGGACTCGGAGCCTGAAATGGAGGTGACGAGAGGTGTGCCAGACAGGCCCGCCGGCGGCCAGGTCGGGACGGACCCAGGCCCAACAACAGGCAGCACGCGGGAGCAAGGTCAATTGAATGCGGGTGTAATGCGAGCGGTTAGCTGATGCGCTTAACCAGAGCCTTCTGGTGTTGCTTCGACCTGAAGCCCTGCTTTCTATTTTGAGACTACTTGCCTTTGCTTCCGCTGGTTAATTGAAAACCATCGAAGCGAGCAGAAGCAGGTGCTACTAATAGATCGATCGACGACGATCCAGAAACGCCTGCTTCCCGTTTTTTTTTTTTACTCAGGGTCGTGTTTGGGCTGCCCACGAAGTTCATATCGCTTAATTAATGATTAATCATCATTTAATTCATAGATGCACATTGAGCCAATTCGAGGTAGATCACTAACAACGTGGAATAAAGAATCACGATTCGCTTAGTCATGTTATTTCAAGCCACAAATTTAGTATCAGCGAAATGTTGCTTCTGTGAGAGGCATCCCAACACTATTGGCTTCTTCACCGGCGGCTCCAAGGCCAAGCCTATCTCAGTGTCATGAGTCACTTATCTCGAGGACAAAATCCCATATTTGGACAGCTCAGGCCAGTCTTATTATGCAAAATATCTTCGTTTTGTTGATTTGTGCGTTGCGGTTGTACAAACCGCAGCGCACTATATTCCATAGATTTCGTGTCATTAGTGATTAAGGCTCCAAAAAGCATAACAATAACTGGTTTAAGATCTCCACTCTTAAACGGTACGATGCAAAATTGCGTAAGCCGTGGTGAAGCGTTCTGAACCTCCTCACAGAATGGTGGCCTACACCTGGCGGAAGGCTGCGTAGTTACCGGATCTCCGTTTCAGTCGACGCTCGACCAGCCGTGCGCTGTTTGCAATGTCCCTGCTGCCGGCTACCACTTCGGCGCCTTCACGTGCGAGGGCTGCAAGGTACTGAGCGCGTTTGTGCCCACCTTGACGAACTCGCACCCGCCCAAATGTAAACAACAGCCACGACGCCCAGGCGCGTACCAGGCGCGGATAAATGCGCACAAACAAGCGCATATTTAGAAGTGTGGGTATAGGCGATGTTGTTTTCACGGCCCATGTTCTGTGTCCGGTTTGCATCCATGGTTAACTTGTTAAGTTTCACTCGACCTTGCAGTCATTTTGACGCTAGCATCATTCAGTTGTTTGATTGATACACAAATGCAGACCAAAATCAATACGTCTATGTTGCGAAAGCGTTTCAGCCGGGTATGGCACCACAGAAGTAGTTCCGCAGCCATATTTGTGCCGTAACAGCTCGGGGCATTTCCAGTCATTCTATGGCCGGACATACAAGCGAACGGAGAGGGTCGAACCCTGCCGCTTCAACAATCAGTGCGACATCACGGGTAGGAATCGCACCTCGTGCAAGAGCTGCCGTATGCTCAAGTGCAAGATGGTAAGTCTTCTAGGGAAGAAAAGTCATGAAACATGGGGCATGCTGGGCAGTATTATGAAACCATGTGAACGGCTTGAGCTCGCCCACCAATACAGATACAATTAAGTAAATTGCTGCAATATGGTGGAATGTTTAAGACGTGTCGATCCTTTTTTATTACTATCGTCATTGCTGAAAGCATCGATACAAAAATCAAAGCATGCGCTCGAACTTGAATTCAGTACCGATTTCATAGCAAGCAGCCACGACCGCGAAAACTGTCCTGTCGATCCGTGCCTTTGTCCAGCCCCAGCCCCGGCCCCGGCCCCGGCCCCGCCCGCTGATGCGGCCGCCTCTGCAGGTGGGCATGAGCCGGGCGCACTCGCGGTACGGCAGGCGCTCCAACTGGTTCACGATGAACGTGGCCAACGCCAGCGCGCCCGCTACCCCGGCCGTCCGTCAGCAGGTCGACCAGCTTCTGGACCAGGAGCGCCGTGACGTACAGCGCCACGCCGAGCGCTTCCGGCAGCTGCAGCAGCTGCGCCGCGAAACGGCTGCCGCTACACAGGTACCGCACAGCTGTGACGTCACCGACCGCGGCATGGCAGCACTCAGCGATGTCATTCGCTACCTTGTGACAGTGCCCAGGCAGGGTAGTGGTTTACAGTGCTGCTCAGGAATCCTGAGCATCCTGATCCTGATCATCCTGAGTCACGATGACTTCGTACCGTGGGACTGGACATTACTGATTTAGCTGATGTGCGTAACGATCAAGGGGATTTCATAATGAAGGCTGGCTTCATCTCTTAATTAATTGGCAAGGTTGCAGTTGCATTAATTTGAAAGTTTTTCATTCAAGACAATTAATTGGTAACGAACTAAATTTTATTTTTTCACGACGGATCTGACGCATCCAGACGAAGTGGTTCACAGTTACGATTGTGTATGCGCCGAGACAACGTTCAGGGTCGCTGGCTACTTCAGCAGTGACGAGCGCGTTGCGGACGGAGGCCCGACCTTACTCGGGCTGTGCCCGGCAGGTGCGTCCTGCTCAGGTGGCATCTCCGCCGCCGCCGCCGCCGCCGCCGCCGCCGCCGCCGCCGCCGTCACCGCCGCCGGCACCACCGGCGCCGGGGACGGCGCCGGCGCCGCCGGCGCGCGGCGAGAACGGCGAGCTGCTGTTCCCGGAGGAGACGCCGAACCCTGGCAAGCCGCGGCTGCCGTCCGACAGCCTGGACGAGCAGCCGCTTGACGAGGGCACCCGGTACCCGCAGGTGGCACCGGTGCGGCCCGCGCCGCGCTGGCCGTACCTGGGCCTGCCCGCGCCGCCCTACCCGTCGAACCACTGGTACCTCAGCGATCTGAACCAGCCGGTCGTGCTGAAGTTCATCCAGAAGATGTACCCAGCTCCAGACGACATGGCCGGCGTGCTGGACCTCTCCGTCGGCGGGAGGGACGCTCACGCGTTCAGTGAAGATGAACAAGAGCAGCCGCTGGATCTCTGTATGCGTGGCTGAGCTGGCTACGATGACCGTGGCTGCCCGGCCGCCCGCCCAGAGGAGCCGTTGGACTGCGGCGATCCGGCGAAGGAAGGTGGCCTGGCAACTGGGGAGCAGTGAGACTCACACGTGCGTCCACTCAGGGAGGAGAGTGGCAGCGTTAGTCCCGGCCGGTAGTCGTGGTTGTGCCGATGATGTAGGCAGCGCACGGCTGGCAAGGCACGCTGCGCCGCCTGTCATGTGGCGCAGCGCCGCCTGTTGTGTGACGCAGCGCCGCCTGTCATGTGACGCTTGATCGTGAGGTTGGCTGGCCGCTGGGACCGGCTGACAGGTGTCGCGATGTCCGAGGAAGGCCCGCGCCCGGCGGCCAGCCGGACCGCTGTGTTGATCGCTCTGCTCTCCGGCCGTGCGCGGGTCGTGCCGGTGGTCGCATTTCCAGCTCATGCTGGCAGCTGCGTCAGGCTGACGGCAGAGCTGGAAATCGCAGTCACCAGTACAGCGTCTCTCTTTTTTAGTGGCTCTTGATATGCCAGCATGTAGCAGCGCTTTTAGATGCTCGACCGGCGGCGTCAGTGTAGATATGCGCTCCGATCTGTGACCTGCGAGGCAATACGTGCGTGTTCCGTCAGTACAGTATTACATTGCAGGAGAGTAGTTCTAGTTAATGTGCTGGTCGTTGCATTACCCAAGGTCAGAAAAGTGCTGGCGGCGAGCGACTGCACTATTCCATTTAAAGTTAACATTGGTGATGCGTGTTTACACGAAAGCTTTTACAAACACAGCCCCGTAAAGACTTTTATTCCCATCACTCTCAGGATAGTCATGCCACTGTGATCAGATATCTGTTTCTCCGATTTTTTTATTTAGTTAAAAATTGTCATGGTTCCTCTGAACGTTGCTGGAGCCAAGCACATCATCGACGTAACCTTAATTTCACGAAGAGACACTTGTTAAAATGACCGACTCTGGACCCTGCCATCGCCCAAACGCTGCTTTTCGCCTATTGTACCCGTTTTTCCGTTTTGCATATTGTTGGCAGTGGCAGCGATTGACATGGCATGTTTGTTTTTTCATAGAAAGATTGTGCAATGTCGGCAGTCACAGTTCTGTTGAAAAAGCAACCTGTTTTTTGTTTAATAAACCTGTTGTCACCAGTGTCTTGTGTTCCTTACGGGCGCTGACCTGGAGGACCTATGGGCATGACTGCCAGTGTACAAACATGCTCTCAACACGCCAACATTTTATACCGGTAAAGCAGTCAACTGAAACCGACGTAAAAGAACATCAAACACACACAGCGCACCATGTGAGAGCTATGTTTTCCACCCACCCCTGAACCCAGTTAGGAAGCCGGCCTCCTGTTGGAAACCCTTTCCACCGCTTACCCACAAGTCGAAGTTCATTGCACATGATTGTTCATAGTTGATTGCATTTACGGATCATTCGAACAAGTAGCTTATTCTTAAATTCAGTGCAATCACAGCAGCAGTATGAATGCAAGATTGAAACAACGCGACCACATTCGCAAGCTATCAACCATCCAGTTGTTCACACAACCTTGTCAAAAGCATAATTGCTCCAAATCTGAATCGTCGACACATCTTACACGACGGCAAGCAATAAATAATTGCAAAGCGGGACCGCCTAAATCCTCTAGCCTGGAACAGAACTCGTGGCGGATGCGAGAGGTGGTGGTGACCGGCGACAGGCGTCTCTAGGATGAGGCTGTGTGATATGAAAATGCCTTGCGTACCAACGAAAGGCGAGTGCTGGCAGATCACGGGTGCCCGCCGCTGCCGCCCGGGTGGCACGCTGGCGTACTGCGGTACATGGGTTGAACAGTGAGAAAATTTAAGAAATATAGAGACCAAGAATTTCGGCCATACGAAAAGTTTCACATCATTTACCGCAGACCATAGCGTGTACTGCGGCTTGACTGATTATTATCTCCCTGGCAGATATTTCTAGCTGACGTTGCGCAAACGAGGCACATTTTACATCCATGCGAGTAACCCTCTGCCTGGATTCTGGACTTCCCTTCACCTAGATAAAGCTTGGCCAATCGTCACTGACGACACATCATAGACGAAATCTAGACCAGTCAGCGACTGGCTACCGCCGCGGCCAGGAGTGGTAAAACTTGCCGATTTGGTTGACAAGGTCGGAGACAAAAATGTATATGTGCACTCGAAGCTCGGTGCCAAAGATGTTTTTGACAAGTCATTTTAATGACAGCCACGACAATAAAATACCGTGCACTCTGCAAAACCCAACATGACGTCTCAATACATGTATATTGTGCCTCCGTGATAATGCATTTCATCACATTGCATTTCAGTCAGTAATAGTATATGTATATATATATATATATATATATATATATATATATATATATATATACAAAGTGGTATGCATTACATATATGAATTTAATGTCTTGAATACCGAAATTCATCCTACTGTGCGCAGCCCCATGAAGCTAGGCGTGCTACGCATGCACATACATAGAGCTCATTCGTGTTGTACAGGCCATGTTAAATCCTGTAATTTTGAGGCTAAGTATTTCGGAGCAACAGACAAAATCAACTCGAGTTGGCTGCTAACAGCCATCAAAACTAAGCACGGGCTTGATTCCCTGCTTATTTACGGCCAGCCGGCTGGGCGATGTAATCAGCTGATGGCTGATGACTAATGCAGAATTTTCCTTTGTTATAAAGTAGTACAAAATACCCAATATTAAAAATGCGTTAAGTACGTGATGCACTAGTAAAACAAGTATCACACGCTTAATAGCCAATGGAAATAACACGTGCGATGTCGGCGGCAAGTAAAATTACGTTCGGCAATTACGCGTAAAAATTCATCGGCGCATTTCCGACTGCTGCTCTAAGGCGAAGGTACCAATAAGGACGAAAACTAAGCAATTAGGAGGCTAACAAAGCTGCCCCGTCAACAAATACATGACCCTCAGAGCAGGCAAAAAGAACCCGAGACTAACGAGGTGGGCCCCTAAGCGATTGGTAGTGACCCGAAAGGCTGATGTATGGGGTCTCGGCCAGAGCACAGAAGCCCCTGTGCAAAAAAGGCATTCAAGAGCATCAGATGATATCCTTGTGCGATCAACAGTGCGTGGGCAGGCTAACAAAAAGAGCCTCAATAGGAGTAAAAGGCGCTCCGCAAATGTGATCAGAGAGAAAGAGCCCCGATCAAAGTAGAGGGCCCCTAAGCATCGAATGTCCCGGTGCCTTACTCTGTAAGCGCCCCAGCAACAGCACAAAGTCCTCCAAGCAAGTCGAAAGAACCTGAGACTTATATGAACGGCCCCTGAGCAACTGAGTGTACCGTGACAAATGAGGCCCCGCAAAAAGCGCATAGAGCTTTTCGGGCGAATGGGAAGAATCCGTGGAGAAAACCTGGATCAACCAAGAGTGCCCAGGCATGGAAGCGGGTAGCGTCCCAACAACAGCGTTAGGCCCTACGAGAAAATGCAAAGAAATCAAGGGAAACGTGGAAAGCTCCTTAGCGATCAGATTGACCTGAAAAATGGACATGTAGGGCCAGGGTAATCAACAGCGTAATGCCTCTTGACAGAGAAATGAGCCCCAAAATTTCCCACAAGCAACACCTTCTTAACCAGCGAAGAACAACTTCTGTCTGGTTATGAATTCTTTGCCTTTACTAACAATGTTTTTTGGTGGTCTGTAGGCCCAAAGGCGTCCAATTTTGTTGTGCTTTTGTCGTTCGAAAACTGCGTCCGTTCGGTTGGTTATGAGCCCCTTCGGAGCCTCTAGGTCCCCTCAGCATGGTCCGTGGGGCATGGCCCCGTGCCCTCAATCAACCTCCGCATCCGCCAACGGCCAGAGCAGCTTAATAGATGGAGTCCGCCAAGAAAACAGGGTCATCCATCCAAATAAGAAATGCTCACGACACAATGTGTAGGAATCCAAACGATCTAGTGTGTCCGAGCAGGTTGATATATAGGGTCTCCGTCAAGAGCGTAGAGCCCTCCACTCATAAGGGAAGTACCCAAGACCCAATGTAGAGGGCCCCCGAATGATCCAGTGTGCCCGAGCAAGTTAACAAATAGGGCTTCCAACAAAAACGTATAGCCTTTCATTCAAATAGGAAGCACCCAACACCCAAAGTAGAGGGCCCCCGAATGAACCAGTGTGCCAGAGCAGGTTAACGTATAGGGTCCTCTTCAAGGGCGTAGGGCCCTCCATTTAAATAGGAAGTACCCAAGAACCAGGGTAGAAGGCCCTCGAATGGTCAAGTGTTTTCGAGCAGATTGTCAGATGGCCCCGAAAGCAGTGTGGGGGCCTAAATTCAAACACCAAGACCCAATATACAGGGCCCCAGAACACCCCAGCGTGGCCGAGGAGCCGAGCACATCGGTTCCCGACAAGTGCGTAGGGCCCTCCATTCGGACAGGAAGTACCCAGGACACAATGTGAAAGCCCCCCGAATAATCGAGTGTGTTTGAGTAAGTAAACAGAGGAGGCAGGGCCAACAAGAGCGCTGGGCCTTCCGTTTAAATATGAAATGCCAACGACATGATGTAGAGGGCCCCGAATAATCGAGTGCGCAGGAGCAGGTTAACAGATAGGGTCCTGAAAAGAGCGAGGGACCTCCATCCAAATAGCGTGTACCCAAAAGCAGATGTAGAGATCCCTTAACGATCAAATGGGCCCGGACATCGTATCAGAAGGGGCTCTGACAAAACTGTAAGGCCCTCCATTCAAGTAAGAATACCCAAAACCTAGTGCTGAGGGCCCCGAAAGATGGAGCGTACCCGAACAGGTTATGAAATGACCCCATAAGAGCGCAGGGCCCTAAATTCAAACACCAGGACCCAATGTGCAGGACTATCGAACAATCTAGTGCGACCGAGGAAGGGAACAGAGGGAGCCCCGACAAGTGTGTACGGGCCCCATTCGAATAGGACGTGCCCAAGACGCAATGAGGAGGACCCCATACGATAGAATGTGCCCGAGCAGTTTATCAGATAGACCCCTCACAAGAACGTAGAACGTCCCCCCCCCCCCCAATTCAGATAAGAAGTACTCAAGACCCAGTGTGGAGGGTCCCCGAACGACCGAGTGTGCCCAAGCAGGCTATCAGACGGGCCCACAAGAGCGTAGGACCCTTAGCAAGTGACAGAGAATTGGAAGCGCCCTAGACTAATGTAGAGGGCTCCTGAGCATATCGCGAGTGTGTCGGTAGGTCAACCGAGACCCACGTAAAGTGCCCCTCAGCAACCGAGCGTACTCCGGCAGGTAAGATATGAGGCCCGGCTATTATGAGGCTCCGGTCCACAGAGCCTCTCTGGTGAGGGGAAAAAGTCCGTGGAAGGGCCCAGGACAGGAGTGCCCCGGCACCATGGGCGTAGGAACAGGGGGGGGGGGGGCAGTGGGGCCATGGCCCTCCACTTTTCAAGGCGGGGGGGGGGCAGCATTGTCAACACCCCCCTCCACACACACACGCTTTTCAGATTAAGGTTGTGTTTAGCTTACTTTTGCACCACATTTAAACGTACATGCCGATTTACCTAGTTCACCAGCCATCTTCATCAAGATGCGTCATCTTTTTCGTTTGCTTATTAGCCATCGCTTAGTATCGTAGCCGCAGGCCGACGCCACGCGCCCCATGGAGACTGCAACTCCAGGCGTTCAGGCTGTGGTTGCTATGACTTGCGAGCTCGCATGTTCAAAACCATATTACATAGGTTTTTATCAGTGACCAATTCTGACTGATTCCTGAACATTTTAAGATTAACACGGATTAGCCATGTTAATGCTACCTTAGGACCCCATTTCATCTACAATCTACGCTCAAGGATTCCTGAATATATCTGAAGAAAACAGAAAAACACGGAGCTTGAGCATATGTGACATTAATTGGATCACCTTTGACGGTCAGGGATGCTGTTGCGTCAATGAGGGCTCCTGTGCTGATCCGGGGCCAACTGCGCGGGTCAGAAGGCCTGCCGTGTCAATGGGGGGAACAATGTGATATGATATATCCTTCCAATGGCCTCCGGATCGACCAGGAGATCCCGCCCAGTGCCGCTAGAATGACAGCCAGAAGAAGTTTCGCGATGAGACGGAGTGGCCCTTCAGTCCTTGACCGGAAACGGTAATGTGCGTCTGGTGTTCTCCTCAAGGGGCCCCTTGCCCGCAGGGAAATAAGAGGCCTCATTTTCGTTGAGTGCAGTGTAGGTCTCATCATTGTTGAATAGAGTAGGTCGAATGAATCAAAAGAACCAACAAGGCCATCCCATGTTTGCCTAAGAACGTTCATTTTTCAGAATGGATTATTGAAAAAAAATTCATCAAGAAGTATGAACATGCCCACCCGCAGCCTCGAGAGCAAGGACAGCAGTGGTCTGGGTTGCAGCTGACGTAAAACCGAACGGCGTCGGCCACTGCAAGTGCCACCAGACGGCGGGAGCCGTGTTAATCTGTCTTCTGGACAAATAAATAGTCACAGAAACACGAAAAATAGAGAGTCCACCTTTGCTCCTACAGTTGCACCACCAGATTCCAGCACCACTTCGCGGTGCTTTAAGAGCAATCCGTTCTTATCACCAGTCTAAAAATCGCAAACGTGAAACATGCGCCCAGAATCTGCCCTATAGATATAAGATTTGATGTTCTGAAGCGTTCAAAGGTACTTCTTCCAGAAGCGTCATCATTTTCGTCCACCCGTTGGCCACGGCTCAGTATTAACTATTGAGCAGACGCTGCGCGGCCTACGGAGACTGCAACGCCTGGCGTCGATATTTTTAAAACTTAGATTTGCGAGTACGCCTGCTCAAAATTACGTCACATAACTTTTATTACTAACCGATTCAAGTGTTTAAAGGCAACTAGTTCAGAACCGTTATCATTTTCGTCCACCGGAGGACCATGACGAAAAATGAACTATTGAGGTAGCGCTCCGCGGACTATGGAGACTGCAGCGCCTGGTGTCGAGGTTTTTGTTACTAAGATTTGCGAGCGCGAATGTTAAAAACCCCGTTGCATAAATTGTATCACTAATCGGTTCTGACTGAACGTTAAATATTTCCAGATAAACATGGCTTGGCGATGTTAATGCACACTGTTGACCGCTCGATCTGCCATCAAAATTTCCACCCTTAAATTTCGATCAAACATATCGATCTACAACCTACCTTCGCGATGTCCTCAATGTCTGCAGAACGCGGATAAACATTCTGAAAAACCTCCGAATTCTACCGGTTTAGAATGAATCCACCAAGCCATTGCAACTTAAAGACACCGGTGATTTATTCCACTCGGTCGTTAAACGCTTGACTTCTGCAGTTTATTGACCTTAACACGCGCTCGGGTGGGGGCCAACTCGACTGGCCCCCCAAAAGTTTTTTCCAGAATGGTTTCCGAACAGCGTGGAGCAGCCGTGCCATGTTTTGCATAAGTGTAGAAAATTCAGTAGCGGATAGTTTGGCATCAAAAATTTAGATGCGCTTTGTACAGCCGCTGACCTATGGCAGGTCAAAGTCAGGCCACGGTTTCAGCGAAGTCAGCTTCCAGGGAATCGTTCAATCTGATGCAACAATGTAGTGTTAGATGAAGCCATACATCTCTGAGATGCTTTCTTAGGCAACATAAATACTGAATGAGCAAATTTTGTTGACATAAGGTCAGGTATAAAGGCCAGACCAAGGTCAAAACCAACCTGTTTTATTACTCCAGGGCTTGCTGTATGGGATAGCTTCTGGCGATCATTTCGAATTTGTTGATAGCAGGAACCGCATAACATATCTTCCATGGACTTCTTAGAGGTCAGAATGGGTCATTGACCTAAAATGGCCTAGGTCAACATTTTGGTTTTAGAAACATACACCCTAACGTAACCTTTCTTGCTTATTCAAATCCCAAATGCATTGCAGTCTTCCATGATTTTCGTCACTATGAACTTCAATGGGTCAAACAATGTCACTGATCTTAACTGAGAATGTGACCTTTTGCTTAAAAACAGTTATCTAGGTTCTGGGGGTACTTTACAGACCAACTTGGAATTTGACCTCGTTTGACCTTATTTGACCAGAAAATCCTGATCTAGGAACCTCAAATATTGACCTAAGTGAGTTAACGTACAGGTCAACACACCCTGTGAATTTAGTGCCTCTAGCTCTCTTATTTCCCGAGGTCTCAGCGGGGTCAAATTGACCACCCACCCGAGCGAAGGGCATCTAGCCGGCCACCCGGGCGCTTGTTAAAAATGTAAACAGAATTCATCTCACGATAGCTTCTGGCTTCTGTCCTTGTTACAGCATAAAAATAACAATGAAACAGAGAAAATCATATGCCTTTTTAACAAGTAAACCATATCCGTGGATATTTTTTGTGGGGGATCACCATAAAGGGGGCTTTTGTCAACCCTGTGTTCCTCTTAGCAAGGCTCTGGCTACCCCCTGCCTGCACACAAAAGCAGAGCAATTCATCTACGTTGAGTGACGGGCAATTAAATGTCCGTTGGGCCAATTCATACCTAAAGTAGGCAACTCCCCGGTGGCATTTTTCTGGGCTAGTGTGGTGTAAGAAAAGGTAATGCGGAAAAAGGTACTGTTGCAGGAGGCCAACACATGTCTTACATCCCAATTAGCAGCAATGCTGATCCAGAAATGTGCAACAAAGCAGCCATACCATCAGTTTGCGGTCTGTCATTCGGAGACAAGCGGGCCCAGACAGTGGCCACCGACGGCGGACAGGAGCAGGGCTCAGACAAGGAATGTATGACAGGAGGGCCTTCTGGCTTCTTATCACCACTGCACTGCACTGCAATAGATACGCCCTGTTTCGCAATAAGGTGTTAACTGACGGTATCGCGCACAGAAGTATTCTCCTTGCAGTTGTCCACAGCGTGCCAGCCAGGAAGTTGAGTCTGCGGTCTACGCTACAGGCTGTAGCCGCACGCATACATTTTAATCACCGTTTCATCCCGGTGTGTTCCCTGTATCTTCCACATGGCGTCGTTTTTCCATTGGTAGAGATGAAACATTTAGCGTCTGAGTTGCCTCCATCATTTCTTCTTTAAGGCAACTTCAACGCTCACCACACTGCGTGGAGCTGTGATAACACAAACACTCGTGAGAGGCTTTGCGAACATTTTATCCATGACTTCTCACCGTGTATTTTGAACACAGGAACTCGTACTTATTTTACACTTCCGTCCGGTCAGACTTCCGCGCTTGACCTGAGTCTTTCTAGCCCCGAGCTGGTGAAGAGTCTCGAGTGGTCTGTGGCGGATGACCCAATGGGCAGCGATCACTTCCCAACTTGGCTTCGATGCCAGAGAAGTGGAACGTTGGGTGTAAGACCACGATGTTGGAATTTAAAAGGGGCTGACTGGAGTGAGTTTGAGGCTCGGCTGGAGACATTGTGTCTGACCGGAGGTGAGAGGGCGGCACCTTCTATTGAGGACTTTGCTCACCGACTTCTAGAATGCGCTAGCAATTACATCCCGCGCGCTTATGGATCTCCCCGTCGCACCTCTGTTCTGTGGCGGACAGAGAAGTGTCGTGGCACAATTCGCGCTCGCAAACGTGCTTTCCGAGCTTTTGACGCCCGAAATACACTGGATTATTTAGTACCTTTTCAGAAGGCGAGAGCTTTCGCCAGTCGCATGATAAAAGAAGCGAACTGTGACGCCTGGGGTGCGCATGTAAGCACGCTTAACCGATTCACCCCAACTTCGCAGGTTTGGGTTCGGACCAAACGTATCTCTGGGCATTTATCATCCGTGCCACTTCCTGTGCAACATGTTAACAGCCAAGTGGTGACACATCCGCTGGATGTGGCTGACGAGATAGCCCGAGCACTTTCCCACCGGAGCAAAGGTGCAAACACGAACCCACAGTTTTTACAGCAAAGAACGCGATGCGAACAAATCGTGATAGCTACAGCCGTACAATGAACCCTTCACTTTGGTGGAGTTGGGTCGACAATCACAAAACTCCGTAGTGTATCGGAAGGCTCTGATAGCCTCCACAATGAGATGCTCCGACACTTGCCACCCTGTGCACGTCGTGTGCTGTTGGCGGCCTTTAACCACGCGAGGTCAAGTGGCGAATTCCCTCCGGTTTGGCGGGAAGCTGTTGTGGCGCCTTTTTTAAAACCGGGAAATAATGGAATGGACGCTTTTCATTACAGACCCATTTAACTGACGTCTTCACTGTCCAAGCTCATGGAAAGGATGGTAAACGTTAATCGAGACGCTTATGCTTTTATGTCATTCACTCGTCCGTTCCAAACTGGCGAGAAAAAAAATGCATGCTTTGTGCATGATGGCGCGTCTGAATCCAACAAGCGTGCTCTTGATACCGTCTACCATACCGCCATTCCTGCTGTTACTGGGGTGTTCCGTGCATCACCTTCTGTCAGCCTTTTAACGGAGGCACACGAGCCACCACCGTCGATGAGGACGAAAATGCTGGGCTTATGTTATGCCTTGAAGCTGCGGCAGTACCCGTCACATCCGACATATTCTGCAGTATTTTCTTGGTTTGCTGAGTTCCCTTCGTCATGGGCCGCAGCAGCACGCTTCAACTTTTGGTTTCCGAGTGACAGCAAGAGAGCGAAGTTCCCTTCGAGGTGTAAAGCAAGTAAGCCACCTGGCTTCTCCTGCTTGGCAAGTGACCATACCCTTCATAGACACCTCGTTTACAGAAATTAGGAAAAAGACGTCACGCCACACCTAATGAGATCCAGGGCACTTGAGCTTCTGGCTTCTAATGAAGGATACACCCTGACGTACACGGACGGATCCAAAAAACCTCGCATGGCGTGGATTGCGCTTCCGTCAGCGGTTCCGTCACTCGATCGTTTTCGTTACCGGCCCACGCGGCAGTTTTCACAGCGGAATTAATTGCGATTACCAAGGCGGTGTGTTTCACGGAAGTTGGTGAAGAATCTTCACACGCCATTTTTACAGATTCACTGAGCAGTTCCTTTGCGCTGAAATTTTTTCCATCATGTCCCCTCATACAGAACATTTTATCACGCCTGACACAGTTGAATCGGGCTGGAAAGAGAGTTGCCCTGTGCTGGATCCCCAGTCACGTCGGTATCGTGGGCAACGAGTTGGCTGATGCCGTTGCTAAGCGAACAGCAGTTGCACCATGTACCCGGTTTTTGCCAATCCCTGCCAGAGATTTCTACCCGGCAGGCAAGACCCTTCTCAAAAGTAAATCGCAGCGCTGTTGGGGCCAAAGCTCAGGGAGATAAAACCAAATTGGGCTTGTGGTTGTCATGCTCTGGCAGTGTGCGGCGGAAAGAAGTAGCTTTGTGCAGGTTGCGTATAGGGCACACATACGCCACCCATGGTTATCTGCTGCATGGAGCTGACAGACCCCTAGGACATCAGTGTGGTGCCACTTTCACTGTCCACCATGCCATTGTATGATGTCCGCGCCTCATCAAAGAACGACGACGTCACTTTGGTCCGCAGGCTTTGTCCCTGATGATTAGCGATGTGCTCGGTGACAGTTCCTCCCTTGTATATAAAACAATTTTTTCGTTGTCAAAAGATGTTGACTTTCAAGTCATTTTCACACCACACTAGTTAAGTAAAAGTATCGTTATGGTCGCAAAATGATCATTGCAGTCGACGCGCACGCAAACACCAATGAACAACAAAATCAATGACCTAAAATTCCTACCCACTCGTGGAATTTCGGCCCCCCAGGAAAGACAACGTTGAAATGGACGAATAATCTTGGGAAGCTGGATTTTACAATTTTTTGTTATTATTTTTTATTTCCCGAATGGCATAGATGAGTCGGATAGGCCAGAATGTGCACCAGTGAGAAACAGCTCTAGATGCAAGTATAGAATAGCAATTATTACCTTTGAATAAAGAGCGATAGATCTCCATCTCTACCCCCCCACCCCCCCCCCCCCCCCCAGTCATCGGGCTTGTTTTCCAGAAAAAGCTCCTGAAGTACGCCTTGAGCTTGGCCCCCCTCCCCCACTTTTTGAAACGTTCCTACGCCTATGCCTGGCACGCTAGCAGGAAAGGCCCAGCAACAGCGTGGAATCCTCCGAGCAAATGCAAAGAAATCAAGAGCAATGTGCAAGACTTCTCAACGATCGGAATGACCCTGCAAGTGCGTATATAGGTCCCCCAGAAACAGCATAGGGCCCCTAGATAGTGTAATGAGGCTTCAAATTCCAAATTCATAGCTTTCCAGTCATTAAATTTTGTTTTACTCCTCGTGGGCTCTTCACGTTTGCTTGCAACTATTCTTGGTCGTCTGGAAATCCAGAGATGCTTAATTTTGTTGCGTTTTTTAGCTGCACCGGTTCGACCGGCGATGGGTCCCCTTGGAGCCAATGGACCCCTTCGGGGTTCAAGGGGGGGGGGTCGTGGCCCCGGGCCCCCCCCCCCCCGACTCCCTTTCAAAACAACCGCGGGCGTGATGCTGAAGTCTGATGGCTCTCCTCATGAAGGGTGATGGCAGGGGGTGAAAATGGCCGTGAGGCGTAACTTTATACCACTTTTTGCTCTTGTCCTGATTGGGAATGGCTATCAGCCACATAGATCAACAGATCAAGGGTATACCTAGTTTGCATTCAGTTCAGGGCTCCAGCCCTCCCCTAATGATTGCGAAGAACTGTGCTAATCTGGGAGGCATTTATATTTTGGAGTAGATTGCATGATTTTGCTCTGCTCTCCCAACCTTTCTTTAAAACTATGCCTCTGCCTGAAATGCAATTATCTCATCAATGTTTGTCAGCATTTAAACAACTGTTCGCAGTTAAAGCTTTTGCTAATGTGAATCTTGGTTGCTGGAAATTTATATGATAACCAATCATGTGGACAATGGGAAGGCAATGAGAAAGGAGCTGGTGTAGCAAATGTGACCAATGAGGAGGGAGGGGGAGGGGTACATATTCCATTCCCATCTCCCCTTTACCCAGATTTCTGGTTTAAAAAGCAGGAGGTTTTGTAACATCGTGGTACAAATGTCATATGGGCTCTGCGAAATATTTGCATCTGGCTCTCTCTGAAGCCGATGCTGGCTATTTGCTTATGATAGTACCCCTACCGTAACAGGAAAGTTCAGGAAGTGAGGCATCCTGCAGTATTCATTCATATGCATGTTTTCTTTGCAATTGTGGGCATAACCGTGCATATGTGATCTTGCTCATAATTGGATTCGCCATCATGGAATGGAAAATTGTTCTGGTATAACCATTGGCATAAGTGCTATGCACACTGAATACAGATTTTCCGGCGGATAGCCTACATTATATGCAACGTACATTTATAGTGGAAATCAATATGGTTCGTATGGTGATGGCGTAATGACAGGAGTGCCAGTTTGTATGCATAATGAGGAGGGGGGTAGCAACTCACGGACCTCACATCCTCCTCTACGAAATGTGGTTGTCATCAGACTTCTCCTGCTTCATTTTCGTCACAGGCAATTTCTATTCTGAATTTGTTGTTTAGATTGAAATAAATCATTTGAGCGGCATGATGCTTAAACTCAGTGTGGTTTGTCTGATGGTGGCATTACGGCAGGAGTGTCAATGTTGGGCATGACTGGGGTGAGGTAGCAGCCCGTAGGTCTTGGTCAATGAATGAAGCCCAGAGCAGATGGTTTTGTGAACTAGCTGGCTTTTTCTCATGTTCTTTTTTTGTAATCATTTGGCTAGATGTGTTGTATGACGGAGGGGAGGAACCAGCATTTAGCAGGCCCAACCCAGCATGGGAGTAGGACCCCAAAAATGAATTACAGTTGACACTCCTGCACTATGCAAGGCGAATATTACCGGTAAGCTTGGATTTGCATGCTACTTGCACGCAATGGGCAATTTTGCCTAGCGTATTGAATTGCTTGCCGTGATTAGGTGTTAGTAACAAAGTGCCATTCTGTTTTAGCTACTGATTTTTTTCATGATCCGAAACACCTAGTTTTACATCAGGATATGTTAAATACATAAAAAATGATAGAAGCCAACGATTTTAACCCCTACCCCGATTCATCGGTTTTCATAATGCACACTGGTAAGGGGGGGGAGGACGATCTCATGTCTGTTGTAAACTAGAAAAGGTAGAGCTTCACGAAAAAAGTGAATTGTCTTAAACGAGACCTTGCGATTGGTAAGAAGCCTCAAGCAATTAACTGAACCCAATAGATCAAGTATCCAACTATTTCAACTTAACATGTTCAGATGTGCAAAACCATGAAGCGTAGATATGGGAAGAAAAAGGAGTGTTTATCGTTTAATTATGAGTACAATGGTATGCAGTTTCACCTGTTTTATGCCTATACTAATCATGCAGGGCTTCGTTGCTGTTATAGTGGCAACCCTCCGCGCGCGGTCCGCGGAATCGTCGCTTGCGCCCGCCGCCCCCGCCGACCTTGGATCGTCTTGCAGCGCTCGGGAAAAGCCGTCGCTTCTCCGAAACTAGGAGTGACAGGGACACATTTTTGGTGCCAACACACGTGCAACATGTACAGGCCACCAACAATTTGAGCGCGACTGCACAATATACCAGACTGATATCCTCAGAACACCTTAGGGGAACGCCGCATGGAGACCCCCCCCCCAACCCCTACCCCCATCCCTTCACCCTCCTGTCAGGGCGAGTATGCAGTTGAAAAGGAACTGGCAGCCTGATGTATAGCTACAGCAAATTTCAATACAATTTACTTGTTGGGGCGCGGCGAAAGGTGCTTACCAGGCGGCACATGTCGTGACAGGCTTGGAACATGCCTGAGGTACGGTGGAGAGTTTGATGGCGGTTGAGATGGGGCTCGAAGCGCGCACGTGACCCTGCCGGTGCGTGAACTCCTGCTCCTTGTCCCGCCCGCTCCATTCCCATTTCCTGCATCCGGCCCTATCACCACCCCTCATCCTCGTTTTATCGGGGTCGCCGTGCCCCCTCGCCCACGTCCCCGGGTTGATCGGATCCTGGTGGTTGAGGGGCGCATCGTGTGTGTCAGTCACGGCGCGTCCTAACACTCCACTTTGGCCAGGATATCCCGGGGCGCGGTAGGCCCGTGGGGCCCCACACGGGTCTAGCGGCTTGTCGCTCGCCCCTCGGTTGGGTGTTCCGTGCGGGTCTCCGCTCGGGGCGCCTGACCGCGCGCAGCGGCTTAAGGGGTCAAGGGGCGGCGGCGCCTAACCACGGTCAGCAAGGGGGGGGGGGCCTCGTCGGTTACACCTGGCCGTGCGGGAGGCATCGTTCGCCGCGTATAGCACCGTGGTAGCCCTGGCGGCGACCACCTCCCTAGGGAGTGTTGGATTGTCCCCAGTTGGGCTCCGAGGCGGGCGGGGAGCCCGGGCGCCGAGTGCTCGCCAGAAGTCGCATGGCTCATGAGAACTCAACAAACACCCGGCCCCCGAAAGGAGGTCGGACAGCGCTGAGGCCCAGGTGCGAGGGGGATTCGGCCCCCCTTGCCCTCGGATTCTGATCTTCTCCAGCGGAGATGTAAATCTTTCTATCCTGTCACCGTTCCAACGACGCAACGGCTGTGACAAGTTTGGAGACATCACGAGATGTGATAAGCTGAGAGATGGCAACATCGAGGTAGAGTTCGCCAGTAGTCTGGGGGCGAAGTGTGCATTAGAGGCGAAGGAGTTCATTTATAGTATTCGTGATGAGAACGGAAAACATCACAAAACCGTAGCTTTGACAGTAACACCACACAACAACAAAAAACTCGTCTGGAAGCGTCGTAAATTGTTTTGGCCTTCGTGATGTAAGTGAGAGCAAAATCGTCGGGGAGCTTTCGAAGTCCGGCGTAACCGTCGCGCGTAGAATCTTGGTCAGGAGAAGAGGAGAACTGAATGCTACCAACAGCATTATTCTCACTTTCAATCGTCCAGATCTTTCATCAGATATCCGTGTGAGTATGCCCGCGTGAAAATCCGTCCTCTTGTTCCCAACCCAATGCGCTGTTTCCAGTGCCAACGGTTCAGCCATACGAAACCCCATTGTCGCAATAAGCCAGTATGCAGTAAGTGTTCCTCCACCATCCACCTGAATGACAAGTGCACCGCTGGCCACCCTTATTGCGTCAACTGTGGTAAGGACCAAACGCCACACACTGTGTTTGACCGTGCATGACCAGCGTTCGACATTTCCGAGAGGCCAGATACCTATATGGCGCGAGTCATCCTAAGCTCTCGTATGCATCGAAACTAAAAACTGTTTTTTCCGCACCACAACGTCATCGAGCAGGTGACGGTCATTCAGTTCGTGGGATTCTTGAAATCATTTGGTCTCATTGTTGTACCTTCAGCACGTACACCGGAGTTTCAGCGGCAGTCCAAACTCCTTCCTCGCCGGCCGACCAGTCTGTAGCTGACGTTGGCGTCCGGGCTAAGCCCCTGCTCCATCCCCGGCGCCTGGCCGGTCGGCACCCACCATGCTGCCGACTCCACTGGCGCCACGGTCTCCTGCCGGAGAGGAGGGTTGGATGGTGGCCCGGCGCGGCCGTGGCCCGCGGGCTCCACCGGCCTCCGTGTCGGTTTCTTCGTCACCCTCGTCCGCATCCGCCTCGTGTGCTCCGCTGCCTTCGTCACCTCAGACACCACTAGCGAACGCATGCGGGCTGGCGATAGAAACGTTGGAGCGGTATGAGGCAGACAGGCGCGCCCGCGATGCCAAGCGGGCGCGCTTGGCCGAACAAGAACGGGCAAAGGCGGCGAACCGTATGTCCGGGCGGGCAAGGAGTCCGTCCCCCGCAGCAGTACTCCATCGCCCACAAGACCAGTGGAGCTGGTCCTCAGATGTCTAGCGGGGCCCCATCCATGGGTCCTCCCCGTCCGCCACCCAGGATTGGGCACGCTGGCACAAAGCGCCCTCCAGACGGTCCTCAGTCCCAGTCTGACGGAGGAAGACCAAGGATTCGGCCATGAGTGGAGTACCGCTCTACGGAATCGGGCCGTAACCCCCAGACCGAGGTGTCCGGTCCTGCAACAGGCGCAGCCCAGTTCTTTTGAACCGTGTCGCGTCCTTAAAGTGCGACTTTGATCCCTTTTTTAGTACGCTCGCTTGCGGGTGTCTCGACTGTGATATTCCGCGTGCTGTGCTGGTGAGCTAGGTGTGTAGTGGCTACCCTTACTTCTTAGCTCTATGACAGGTGTCTTACAGCGGAACTGCAGGGGCGTGAGAACTAGTCTTCACGATCTCAGAGTCATTCTGAATCAGTGCTGTCCGGTCATCGCCTGCCTGCGGGAGACTAAACTGGTACCTGGCTCTCAGTTTAGTATCCCGAGCTACACTGTAATGCGTCGGAATATGCCAGCTCATTCAGTTGCACACGGTGGAGTTCTTTTGGCTGCACCTCACAGTGCCTCTGTCCAACTCGTTGCCTTACACTCTGACCTGCAAGTTGTGGCAGCTAAGGTACTTTTCGGGCGTCGTGCGATAACCGTCTGCTTGCTTTACTTACCTCCTGGTACTCCGTTTCCGACGACAGAAATCAGTTTTCTGGTGGCCGAGGTCCCCCGTCTCTTCTTTTGCTGGGTGGCTTCAACGCTCACCACACATCTTGGGACTGCGCCCAGACCAACATTCGCGGCAGGCATTACGAAACTTTTTTACATGATGAATCTCTCTGTCTTTTAAACACCGGGACCTGAACTCACATGACGCTGCCGTCAAGTCAGACATCGGTGCTGGATTTGAATTTTGCAAGCACCCAACTGGCGGTACACCTGACGTGATCGGTCGAAAACAGCTCCTTTGGTGGTGATCACTAACCCCATCTGGTTGTGTTGCCCGAACGGAGCAGCTCTCGGTTCCAGGCCACAACGGTGGAATCTTAGAGAGGCTGACTGGCATTTTGGTTGGCCTCCGTTTCGGCGGATGTAGAGGAACTTACCTCCACAATCTTACGATCAGCAGAAGAAAGCATACCACGTACATCTGGTGCATCATGTCGTCCCCCTGTTCCGTGGTGGACGGACCAGTGCCGCGACGCTATACGCGCGCATAAAAAAGCCCTGGGAGACTTTGATCGGCACAACACTAGGGACAACTTAATCGCTTTTCGACGAGCTCGGGCGGCAGCCCGACATACTATCTTAGAGGCCAAGCGTACGTCCTGGCTTTTATATGTGGGCCAGCTTAATTGCCAAACGCCGGCTTCGGTGGTTTGGGCGCGGATGAAACGTGTAGCATGCCAACACTCCTCAGTGCCGCACCCCGTGCTCCGTATGAATGGCCAGGACATACTAGACCCATCTAAGGTGGCGAATGAGATGGCTCGTGCGTTCGCGGAGCGTTATGGGCGAACAACGGCCGCTCCCGATTTCATACGCCATCGTGCTCGTTGCGAAGCAGCTCAGATAAACTTTCATACAGCCGAAGCGTTTTCATATCACAAACCTTTCACAGTGCTTGAACTGATGTCTGTCATTAGCTCTCTGCGCAGCGTGGCGGAAGGCCCGGATTTCATTCAAAATGACATGCTCCGGCGACTTCCACCAACAGCAACACAAGCTATGTTGCTGGCATTCAACCAGTTGTGGGAGGCAGGAGAATTCCCCACGTCTTGGCGGGAGTCACTAATAGTTCCGCTGCTGAAGCCTGGTAAGAATGGGAAGGATCCGTCGGCCTACCGTCCAGTTGCGCTGACCTCCTCTATGTGCAAACTTCTGGAGCGGATGTTTCAGACCACCTCGAACGCCCAGCGTGGTTTCAGGAAAAAAACATAGCACCATTGACCATTTTTTAGCCTTGGACTCAACTGTGAGCATTTCTTTTAGGGAAAGGCGACACACAGGAGCTGTGTTCTTCGACATCGAAAGGGCTCACGACACCACCTGGCGATACGGTATCTTACGGAAGATGTTCCAGTATGGCGTACGCGGAGCTATGGGCACCTTTCTTGCTGACGTTTCTTCCGCGTCCGTGTTAGTTCCTTATGCTCGAAAAGATACACCCAAGAGAACGGCATACCCCAGGGCAGTGTTTTAAGCGTTGCGTTGTTTGCTGTCATGATAAATGATGTCAGAGAGAGTCTTCCCCAGGCGATTGGTCGCTCGCTTTTTGTTGATGACCTCGCCATCTGGTGCAGCTCTGCCACGGCAGTGTCCCTGTCGCGCCAGTTGCAGTTCGCTCGCTAAGAAAGATGGAGCATACTCAACGGGTTACGGTTTTCGACCTCGAAGATAGTCTCCGTCCACTTTTGCCGACGCAGGCGTCAGTGTCCTGACATGGTGCTTAAGATTTATAGACAGCCAATCCCCTGCAATACGGCGGCGCGGTTTTGGGGGTAACATTTTGATAAGCGTTTGACCTACAACTTACAAGGAGCATCTCATCATTCTGCGTGACAAGCGTTTTAACACTGATACGCTTCAAGCTGGACTATGCGTGTTTTGTATATGATGGCGCCTCTGAGTCTGTAAAACTTACGTTGAATGCGGCCCATCATGCCGCGTTGAGGATCATTACTGGTGCATTTCATACGTCTCCGACACCCAGCTTGCTTGTGGAAGCCAACGAACCTTCGCTGGCTACCCAAAGGAAGTTGTTGGGAATGCGGTGCGCTTGCAAGCTCGCGCAATTCCCATACCACCCAACACATGACGCTGTGTTCTCACGCCACACATCTAATGTTGTTCAGCGCGAACAAACAACACGTGTGGTGCCGTTCGCAGTGCGTGCTCGTAATGTTCTTCGTGAGAGTGGCTTAAGTTCTCGGGGTGTGGCACGCCCACGTAGCCTGCCGACCGCTCCGTGGGAAATAGTACCGCCAACTGTTGACGTCTCATTGTCGGATGTTCGGAAGGAAAATATGATTCCGTGTGTTGCCAGATTCCGTGTGTTGCCAGATCAACAGCTCTAAAACACATCGAAACATTTCGGTGTCCACAATAACGTATACAGACGGCTCCAAAACGGATACGGGTGTTGGTTCCGCCTTTGTGTGTGGCCCCGATACGCGATCATTTACACTGTCAGCCCATGCGTCCGTGTATACTGCAGAGCTTGTGGCCATCATTAAGGCGCTTTGCTTTATAGAGGTGGTCGAGGACAGTCGGCACGTGATTTCGTCAGATTCCCATAGTGTCCTTTTAGCATTAAGGCTTTTTAATCTGGTAAATCCCCTTATACAGGATGTTTTTCTGCGTCTCGACACTCTGTACCGGGCGGGCAAGATCAAAGTACTTTGCCGGATTCCGAGCCACGTTGGCATTGCGGGAAATGAGCTGGCTGACTCTGCTGCAAAGCGTGCTACTCGTCGTCCCTGTCGCACAGCGTTTCCAATACCCACTGCAGACCTATACTCGGCCATCTCTGCCTTTTTGCGCGGGGAATGGCAGAGCACATGGGATGCGATGAACACCAGTAAACTGAAAAAAAACATTAAGCCGATTGTTCAGGAATGACAGTCATGCTATTGAAAGTCTAGACGGGAGGAAGTTATCCTGCGTTGATTGCGGATTGGCCATGCTTATGCTACACATCGATACTTACTATGTCGCGACGAACTACCACGGTGTCGCCACTGTAACGCCATGCTCACAGTGGAACATGTGCTTATATGCTGTCCCCTGCTCACCATATATCGAACATACCCTCAGTTTCGTACCGCATGTTCAGTTCTTCACTTTATATACACCTGCCTGAATAGTTCATACCGAGTGTAGGAAGTTTTTAGACTGCCGAAAATTTCGTATCAATGTGTGATTATGGGTTCACGTGTTCGGACATCATCGGTGACGCGTTCCTGTCACAACTCAGCCGTTTTCATTTCTGACTAATATATATTTTTTAGCCATTTACCCTCGTAGGTAGTCATTTAGCTGTCATGGGCGCAAACTGACCACAGTAGTCGGCGCGCCCTAAAACTCCAATCAACAACGAAGCGCACACGTGATTTTCATAAGGAGCATGACCTTGATGATCCCCGCATATGGGGCGTCACCACCCGGTGCTGCCTACCACCGGTTAGAATTCCGCTATGCATTCGGCTACCCTGGCTATCGAGGCCCTTCGTTGTTGTTTTTTTCGTGGTCCGTTAAAGCGAATCCAGCCGTGGATGGACTTTAAGCAGGAGGCTCCGGTAAGTCCCGATGGGGGAAGAAAACTCCTGTTGTGGTCGGGCTACCCTATAGTCTAGGGCCGGTGCTCCTGTGTCTCCTAGCCGCAACAGTTATCTTGACATAAGTTGAAGGACATTGCAAAGACAGACTGATTCCTGATGACGCTACTTGCCTTGATTGCCAATTATTCCATATGGTATCGCGTTACGCTGCTAACGATAATTCTGCTTGCAGAAATTCGGCCGGTTACAAAAAGTACACCTTTACCACCCCTGGCCGCGGCTTAAGAATGATATGGAAGCCTTGGCCCATGTTGGCTGTCGTATGTTTGAAAGGAGCATGTTTATTGGGTCCTGGGTTAATTTTTGAAAATGAATTCCCCGGGTTTACGTCAGATTTGAATGGGTTTAATGCAACACAACTTCTGCGCATATCGAGTTAGGTTGAAAAAGAAGCCCCTTTTGCGCATCTGCACTGACTTCCGTTTTTTAAGCGCAACAACGCCGACGCTCTCCTGGACAACCCTTTCGAATCGAGGACGTCTGGAGAGGGGGTGCTGGTGGAGGGGGGCCGTCACCTGGATGATTAAAGATGCTACGTATTTGAGAGCATATGAAGATTTCGAGTGGGATAATATCATCGGAAACCTTTTAAGCTTCTTTCTAGGCCTCTAGACGAAACATAACAAACGTCTTAATTACATGTTCGGGACAGACTAAATCCTGCTCCAATTGGGCAGTAAACCGTCCCATCTGGCACCTATTTTGATGACCTTGCTTGTCTCAAAAGCATCATTTTCATCAAATCCAGCCATTTTCTTTGATCGTACCAAATTTGTTATCATAGAACACCGTCTGATTCCCTCAACAGTCCAATTCAATTATTTCGGCCGCAAAATTGTGATAAGCTGCACTAAATGGGAAGTTGTGCCCTACGGCTCTACCCCAACGATATCCCGTCAAATTCTGTCTCGGTTTGCAGAGTGGCCCCTGTGGTATCACATTTTCATAGCAGCATTGGTGTAAACAGCCCGAGACATTGGTCAGGATCAGGGTGCATCCATGTCAGCGAGCAGGGCTGAGGTTTCCCATCAGCTGTTTCTGGTTTGCGTTCACTGAAGAGATTTGTTAGGGCGTGACGTTCCTCTTGCTGTGTTCCTGGTCTCCAGCGAGACGACGCGGCTGGTTAGCGCCTCGCTACGGGTCCTCAGAGGACAGTGTGATGCCGCAGCTAACAACACCAGGGTTGGTATGGTTGAAATTATTTGCGCAGTTTCATATTGTGAAATAAATCTGAATTACGTGTTATTGAAAGCAGTCTTTTTCTTCTTCAGTAGGCACTCCCAGAAAGCAAAAAGAAAAGAACAGAAAACAGAGTGGTTGTCATATCCATGATATTTGAAAATTCAACCAGTCAGCTAAAATTTGTTGCAGTCTATTCACATTGTCCACGCAGTCAGTACGTTCATCACCTAATTCCATGATACTCGCCGCAAGCGTGGCTAACTGACAAGGAGCGCGCAGAAAAGGCGGCTATCGCTAACTGACAAGGAGCGCGCAGAAAAGGCGACCATCGCTAACTGACAAGGAGCGCGCAGAAAAGGCGACCATCGCTAACTGACAAGGAGCGCGCAGAAAACGCGGCCATCGCAACCGTCTTGTCGAGCCGCGACCTCTTCCTCTGCAGTCTCTATGTGCTGCAGTCATTTTGCCGAGGTCATAACCTGACCAGAATGCACCAGAAATCTGAACAGGAGCGGATCTCACGCATAAGAGCTGTCATTTTTGAGCCCGCAGGCCGGTAACGCCCGCGCGTAAGAAGCCCCAGGGATTTTAGCGGGGAACTGCTGGCTGCGTCGTGGGTTTTGGTGGATATTTTGCAGCTAAAATTATCAGAGTTGAGTTTCCTAAACCATAAATTTGCATTTAATTATTCAGCAAATTTTGGCACAAGGTGCTAATGGAAAATGAACTTGTTTTTGCGCAAAAATGACATAATAAGCGAATATTTTAAGTGATGCAATGCAGGGCATTTCATGAACAGAATATCCAAGGCACGCAGTCACTTCAAGAGTAGGCTACCATGCCTTGATAACTGTACCACCTTCAGCAAGGCTCAATAAATTGGTTGTCCATTTCGGAAGGATGGAATTCCAATAAAGAGCACCAGTCATTCGGAAAAAGATCTGTTCTGAAAAGGCAATGGATGTGGTGATCTATGCAGTCAAAGGAAATGTTCCACATTTGAAAACTGAAAGTTAAAGAAGAAAGCAGGTATCACCTGGAAAATGAAGCAAGCACCAGATATGATGAAATAAGTTTACTTATAACTGTTGGTAAATCTTTAAGTGGAAAAGACTGCTCCGGACAGCCCAATTCGTTTAGTAAATACGCTCCTCAATACGTCATTCATAGGGACCGAACTGACCGCCCTTTTATCCAGATATTGTGCTGAAGAACGCCAGATATGAACGACCCAACCATCATATTTTTTCTTCGCCTAGATCACCGCATGTTCAGGAATGGCAGGATTTTAATGACGTGATTATAGCGTCATGAACGCCTGGGTGGCCTTGAAGTAGTTTCCCGAAATAATATCCATAGGTCGTATAGCTCAGAAACATAGGGGAAGGGGCATTAAGACGGACATGGCTGTAAACTGCACCGAATGACATTTCAGATGGCTAGTTCAGTTCAAAACTTCTTACAAGTATGGAACATTCCCTTTAAAGGCCTCCAGCGTCAGCCCAAAAAGCCAACGACTTTATCCATATTTCCTGGCTTTGCCCACGCTTAGCATATTTAACAAAACTATGCTCTTTGAATTTTGCACGTCATTCATCGAATATATCACAGGTTACATGCAAAAACACGGTGGTTTGTGCGCACATCTCATGAATGCGTCTACACTGGACATGTTCGTACAGTAAACACCACCAAATAGCAGGATTCAACTGAAAGCATAGCCCTGTTCTGAAGCTCCAAGACATGTCTAATAGCCCTGTTCTGAAGTTCCAAAACATGTCTGAGCAACCCACAACAGCATACCCCTGCAGCTCAGATCTTATCTGCAAATCCCTTGACTTTATGTAGCGATGCCTTCTGCCGTAAGCATACACTGATTTGGTATCTGGTCAGGTCCGGGCAGGTCGGGTCAGGAATTCCATCATTTCTGTCAAACAGCACAGGGAAAACGCTGATTGCCAAATCATTCCAGAGAAATGCCAGCACAAACACATGGAAGGA
Source organism: Pollicipes pollicipes (assembly GCF_011947565.3). Taxonomy (NCBI): domain Eukaryota; kingdom Metazoa; phylum Arthropoda; class Thecostraca; order Pollicipedomorpha; family Pollicipedidae; genus Pollicipes; species Pollicipes pollicipes. Next base: position 5,997,354 of record NW_023596225.1, on the reverse strand, counting down.
TGACATCAGCACACGGAGGCCGGTAAAGGAACGACATCGGCACACGGAGATCGGTACGGAGAGTGCCGAAGGTGGGCGCAAAATGGCGTGGGCGTTGACGCGCCCTTAAAGGGAGTCTCACACCTTTGGAGCGTATTTTACGTCTGTAATAGCGCTGGGTAGTGCCACTGTAACTCCATTGAGATATAAGGAGGAAATACATTTAAATCTTTTTCGAGTCCAAATGAACCTGTCACATTACGCTTCGTAGTAGCACTACTCTTCCTCCCTGGCAGCTGCAGTTGTTGCGACCCTGTTGCAACCCCTGTCGACGACGGGGAGGGACTGAACGGTCGACCAAACCTGCCGACAACTCCATGCTCCGAGCCTATGACACCGATCGACACCAAATCTTTATCATTTGATGTCGCTTGGTCGATAATTTATCATCTTCAGAATATGATGTATTTCGGTCAGGTTAAAAATCACAAAAAATACCCGAAAACCGGAAAATGGGATTGCAGGGAACCCATGTTTCGAGTTTATTGCATCGATCAACACCAAACCTGCCACAATCGATGTGCTATAGTTGACATCCTATCCATTCCAGAATATGGTGACTTTGGGTCAGGTCAAAGGTCGTCAAAAACGCCCCAAAACCACCAAAATTGGTTGCAAACAGCCCCACGCTGGGAGACTTTGAGAGCGCTCAGCATGAAAACTTTCCCAATCGATCTGCCATGATCGATATATTATCGCTCCAGAATATGGTGAACTTTGGTAAGATCAAAGGTCGCCAAAAATACCAAATGCTCAAAAACAGGGTTGCAGACAACTACGTGCTCCGAGCCTGTGGCGCAGACTAGCAAGAAACCGTCACCAATCGATGTGCCATGATCGATATCCTATCTTTCCCGAAGCATGGTAACCTTGAGTAAGGTCAAACGTCACCAAAAACACACAAAACCACCAAAATTGGTTATAGACAACCCGTTTCTCCGAGTCTACGTGATTGATCAGCATGAAACATACACCAATCGATGTGCCATAGTCGATATCCTTGTCTTTCCAGAACATGGTGATCTTGCGTCAGGTCAAAGGTCACCAAAATTTGGTTGGGCTGCATTTTTGGCATCTCATAAACTCGGAGCACAGGGCTGCAGCCAATTTTTGGTGGTTTTGGGCGTTTTCGGTAACCTTTAACCTGACCCAAAATCACCGCATTATGGAGGGAAAGGATATTGACCATGGCACACCGATTGGTGGAGATTTGTTGCTGATCGGTACAACAGACTCGGAACATGGGGTTATACGCAACTCTATTTTTCCGATTCTTTGTAATTTTTTGTGGTCCTTTGACCCAAACGAAGGTCAACGTACATGGAAAGAAGAAATTGTCGACCAGGTGACATCGAATGATGTAAGTTTGTTGTCAATCGACCCCGAGCATATCGTTGTTCACAGACAATTTTGGTCGTTTTGGGCGTTTTTGGTGATGTTTTACTTGACCCAGCGGGAAATGTTGCATGCTGATCGGTCCCATAGGCTCGGAATATGGGAATTGCTGCATAATTTTTTTTTGGTGTTGGGATTTTTTGGCGACTTTTGACTTGACCAAAAATCGCTCAATTCTGGAAAGGAATGAGTGCCGACTATGGCGCATCGGTTGGTGAAGGTTTCATACCAATAAGTGTAATAGGCTCCAAGCATGTATTGTCTGTATCCCTGTCTTTCCAGCTGTGGACATTTTTGGTGACCTTTTACCTTACCCAAGGTCGGAGCATTCTGAAAAAGGAGAGAGTATCGATCAACCCGCATCGGATGGCAAAGGTTTGGTGCCGGTAGGCCATAGGCTCGGAGCATGGGGTTGTCATCAGACGTTGATTCGTTCTTTCTTGAAGGGGCGGCCCACGTCAGCGCGGCCGATGTGCCTGCGCGTCCGGGACTGGCTGGACGAGGCGGGTATTACGCTGGATGACATTGCCCCGCACACTCTTCGGGACCCAGCCCCGTGGAGACGTCTGAGTCTGAAGTATGATTTGGAACTTTGTCAGCATCTTAAAAATGGCACTTCACCACGAGAGTTCCTCACGTATTCGTTGGAACAGATCCCACAATACGCGAACTCATTACAAATATTTACCGATGGGTCCAAGGACTCAACAGGAACGGGTTGCGCATTTGTTTGCGGTGACCATACCGTAGGTCTATGCCTCCCGCAGCACCTTTCAGTTTTTTCATCAGAACTGTTTGCCATTTTAGCAGCGCTTCAGTACATTGCTTATCGTCCTGAAAGGGATATAGTCATTTTGACCGACTCGCGTAGTGCACTTTTATCATTAGACCCGACGGCGATGTCGCGTGACCACTCATTTTTGACTCGCTCAATTTGGGAGGAATTGGAATGGCTGGACAGCACTTCCTGTCGTATCACATTTATGTGGATCCCCAGCCACATAGGAATAATGGGGAATGAAAAACCCGACGCCGCAGCGAAAGCTGCGGCGTGTGAGAGAAACCCATTACCAATTTATGTACCCGCTCGAGCTCCAAAGTCAGTCATTTCCAAATACGTCCGTAATACGTGGCAGCACATGTTCGACCAACATATTCACGCTTTCAGGGAAATCAAGCCCCAACTGGGTCATTGGGAATCCTCCCATCGCCGAAGCGGTTTCCAGGAAGTCGCCCTTTGTAGGCTTCGGTTGGGTCATACATACGCCACACACTCGTTTTACTTGACGCGTAGGGATGTGCCACGGTGTGATAGATGCGGAGACCGGTTGTCTGTTGAACATGTGCTCGTCTCATGCCGGCGCCTTGTGACGGAGAGGCGACGATTTTTTCCTCCAGCGCCCCTTCATTGGTTACTCGGTCGAGACCCATGTGATGAACTTGGAGATATACTCGCATTTTTATCACACATTGACTTTGACGTTATTTTCACTCACCCCTCAGTGTAAGTGCGCCAGTGATACTACCTGTTATCAGTTGACAACATACTTATCGCACCTATCGCGTCGTCGCAGAGGTAGATAACCGTCATCGAGTGGGGGCAAAATGGCCTCGATGCCGACGCGCCCTTAAAACCCAAATCACCACCACCACCACCATGGGGTTGTCAACAGGTTTGGTCGGGCGTTTAGTTCCCCATCCCCCCCCCCCCCCCTCCTCCTGATGACGACGGCAGAATCTGCTGAGGGCCATTTTCGGCTGCTATGGACTAGAATTACCACTTTTAGCTGTTTTAACCCGCCAATTGGGGGCGCACGGGCTTGAAGGTGACAACTTTGCTTATGTGAATAACAGAACATTTGTGATTGGCCTGATGCGCGACAGAGGCCTGTTACCGAGAAACACGTTGGTTGAGGCTTAAACTATTGCGTCACTATGAGCTGTGTGACATTCCCATTCCCAAAGCCAAGTGCGCCTCAAAAAGAACCACTGTGGTAAACACCACAGGGGGAAATCAGAACCGTAGTATGACGTTTCGTTGTATTCGCTAGATGATAGCATCATGCTTGCAAATCTTGCTCTCTAAACAAACTGTTTCAAGCTTTCGTAGCATTTATTACGCGAGCATTTTGAAGATCGGTGTGTTTCAAGCATAACAGAACATCCTCCCTGAAAAAACCGAGGCAAATTAAATGCATTACATTCATGTTGGTAAGCAGGAGGTCCAATGAGATTCCTCTCGCAGGAGCGGCTTCTTCAAATAGAAACTGTGAGCTCTTCAGAAAGATTTCGAAAGAGCTGTACTTCCAGTCAAATCAGACGCATCTGATTTAGAATAAGTGAAGAGCACAACAAGTTGGCATACCCCGTTTAAATCCGCCCGGGTGGGGGTCAATTTCACCTCTGGAGGCTTTTACAACATAATTTTTAACGGCACGGCATAGCCACGGCATACTTTGCGAAGCTGTAGGCAATTAATCGCAAATCTTTTGGTAGAAAGGTTAAATCGCTCTGTCAGGTCGCTGACCTATGGCAGGTCAAAGTCAGGCCGTGGCCGTTAGCGAATGGAATTTCTATGGAATCGCTTAACCTGAAGTTATGGACCCGAGATTTTGACACAAGTGAGTTCGTTCACAGATAAAATCACTCTGCCAATTTAGCTTATCTATCTCTGCTAGCTTTAGATATTTGAAGGGGATCAACTTGTCCCCATCCCCCGCTCCACTCGCACCCTCTAGCCGAGCGAAGAGCATTCAACCGGCCACCCGGGTGCGTGTTAAACTCCAAACCACCACCGAGGTCGGCAAAGGCTGGCCTATGTCGTCAGCAGTTCATCGAGCTCGGATGCAAACCTAAGGACAACCTCTGCTTGGCATACGGACTAGCCCGTATTTGTCAGCGACTTTTGAATTTTCCACCAGCTTTGCGCAGACAATGCATGAGGTCATTTATGGCGCATTCGTCTTTCACCAACTGCTTTCCTTACCTTCTACGTCGATCGCTGGCTTGCCATGTCGCGTGGAGATGCCGAGGCTGATCAGCGTTATGTGCACATCCGTACTGCTGGTCAGCGTTATGTGCACATTCGTACTGCTGGTCAGCGTTATGTGCACATCCGTACTGCTGGTCAGCGCTATGTGTACATCCGTACTGCTGGTCAGCGTTATGTGCACATCCGTACTGCTGGTCAGCGCTATGTGTACATCCGTACTGCTGGTCAGCGTTATGTGCACATCCGTACTGCTGGTCAGCGTTATGTGCACATTCGTACTGCTGGTCAGCGTTATGTGCACATCCGTGCTGAAGGCTTTGAAGCATAAATCCAGCATTGAACAGCATATTTGTAGTTCAGATTTAAGTCTCGCTACATGACAGGCAACCGCAATCAGCCATCATTCAGGCACATGACTACAGCTGCCTATGCGATTCGAAAGGTTGTGGTGCCTATTGGCCACGAGCAGTGCTGATCTTTTCGCTCGTTCCATGACATCTATGTATGTGTGAGGGTATCCATCCTGTATAGCATGTACCAATGTTTCTTTGTGAATTTGGCAGTGTGGATCAGTTGAAGTATCTATTACAATTAGGGCTTTCGATGACCAATGTTTATTGAGAATTTGGTTGGTTTGAAGTACCTACTTCCCTTTGGGCTTTGGGTGGCAATTTTTGGGGACTAACCGCATGACTGTTTCTCTTTTTGCCATCAGGAAAGGCATGACAGACTGGAGACATGACATGAGACTGGAAAGTCATATGAACGATTGTTTTTGCAAGCTCAGACTTGTTTTTGCATAGCGGTACTGGATCGAGCAGGAAAAACGGTCGCACTATGCTGGATCCCAAGCCACGTGAGGATCTGCGGAAGCGATCTTGTTGACGCGGCAGCAAAGCGCGCTACGACAGGGACACGTATTCCTATAACACCACTACCAGCTCAAGACATGTACCCCGCAGTGTCGTCGTTTATGCAGAAGCGATGGCAGTTCCACTGGAACTCGGTGAGCGCTAACAAGCTGCAGTCCGTGAAACCCCGTATTGGACTATGGCAGTCGTGTTTTCGGGACAATCGGAGGGAGGAATTTGCTCTTTGTCGGTTACGCATAGGCCACACATGTGCTACGCACCGTCACCTGTTATTGGCTGGCAACAGACCATGCTGCAGTCGATGCTCTGACCCGCTGACCGTGCGTCAAGTACTGATCGCTTGCCGTCATCTTACTTACAGTTTCTCGGACACTACGTTCAGAGTCGCACGCTATGTGACTTTTTAGCGGATTCTTTGCACGCTGTCGGCTTTGGTAAAGTGCTCCCGTTTTTTCGCGCTATAGATTTCCCAGTAATCTTTTCATTATGATACTAAGCCTGATCATCAAGGTTTTATAGGGTGACTTGATTGATGCACTTGCCTGATTGGCGGTTCTGCATAAATTGATAGTTATGGGCGCTGCATGACCTACAGCAGTCCATGCGCCCTAAAACCCCAAATCATCATCATCATCATTTGCATAGTGGTATTGGTTGGAATTCTTTCATTCTTTCTTTCAAGGTATGGGTTGTTGGCCTTTTTAAAAGCTTTTCCATCGACTATGAGGATTTTGTCTTTGACAAAGAAGACTCCGTACTTGGGACCAACGGGATTGCATGCGTTGGTCCTTCGACGGTCGCTTGAAAATGGGCGATAATTCCAGATTAAATTCCAGAGTAAACTACGACAACCTCATTCAGCGTTAATCTACAGGAAAAAACAGGTGACGGAATGCATGCTCATATATTTGTAGATTTTTACAGTGGCCCTTATGTTATGATGATTTCAAGTATGTGTGCGTGGAACAAAAGATGAGGCCTCTGAATGTTTTCTAGTGGAAAAGCACAGTTGAAGGAATGAACGAGTTTCTGGGTTTTTATCATCTTCTCGTTCTGACGCAAACAAGTCATAAGGCTGAGTATGTGTGCCTGGTATGAAAAATGAGGTTTATTACTGTTAGCTTTGACAAAATTACAATTGGAGGTATGGATAGGTTTGAGGGTTTCTTCCAACTTCTGGTTTTTGCACAAACGAATTATCAGGTTGAGCATGCGTACCTGGAATGAAAAATCAGGTTGGCGGGACCATACGGGACAGAGTGACATTTAAAATTTGGTTGCGAGCAGGGGCAGGTTTTCGAAATCGAAAAAAGTTCGGGCACTTCTTTTCTTCTACGGGCCCTTGAGCTGTTGATGTTTGCGAACTCCCACTCCAAGTATGGTCGGCTGGGTGGAGACACCAAATATCACACCGCAGACAGATGCCTTAGGGAAAGTTGGGATGACACCAAATGAATTTGGGTGCGGGATCTGCTCAAAATTGATACCAAAGCGACGCTCGTCATGTCTGCTTTTGTCACCATTGCCAAAAAAAACAGCTTCCAAGGAAAAACAGCAAGTTCGCATAAGGCGGGGTATCTTTTAGTTCTTCGTTGATGGAGCAATTGCAACAAGAAGGGAGCCATGATCGTCGTGTCAGCTTTGTGTCTCCGTTGTGATGATCGTTGCGTTCGCCTTCGTCGCGCTTAAAAAGCTTGTCTTCATTGACAAATTTAAGGCCACAAAAAATACGGTGCCATGGAATAGATTCTTTTTAAAAAGAAATGCAACAGAATGGGGATTATTTTGCCGATCGCCATGTCTACTTTCGTCACATTTGCAAACACATACTTTCAATGCCAAATATCAATGTCATGCTACGCGCGTAAACCTCGCAGCTATTTCCTTACATAAGAAATCCTAATAGATGAGTATCATTGTGAAGTTCGTGGTGCCCACTTTCATCACACGTAGGAAAAGCAACTATCCAAGATAAAGGTGTAACCAAATGTGCATCATAGCGGTGTTTGTGATCCCCATTTTCGACACGCCTGCACAAGCCAGCCTCCTAGGTCAAAGATCGGGGTGAATCTTATGGTTTTGTCGCAAGGAGTACTTGCATCACTTGTATGAAGTATGAAAGAACGTGTATGATTGCACGTACTAATCAAGTCTTCTCAATATCTTTCAATGGAAACCATAATGTGCAACGACTTTCTGATGTAGAGGTACTGTTTACATTAACAAAAGAGAGTTGCAGCCTGCTCGTGAAGAACGGACAAGGTGTTGTGGTGTTCTTAGGGCTGTTATTTTATGTCATTCGTGTATTTTATCCCTGATAAAACCGTCCGTTGGGCAGTGGCTGACTTCTACGCGGAAAAGGTAAGGCTTACCGACACATGGTTGTATAACCATAAGGATAGCTGAACTCGTCGACATGAGGGCACCACTGAAATTCACATCACAAATTGCAAGTAGAAGTCTCTGCAACGTTAAATTGCCAAACATCTATTCACCTTTTACATGAAGTGTCCCCATAAGCGTCACACGTTCCGAATTCTTATGAAAGGGAGTGTGTCTAGTCAAGTTGGGATTTTTGACTGTGCACATGGGATGGTAGAGAATTTCGATTCCCAAATTTTGATGTCACTGGTTTCTACGAATTCGCCTCCGCTGACGAGATATTCCTACAGCCCCCAAATTTGTGGGGGTTTGTATGGAAGAACGAAGTGATCGGGTAGTCCCCAAGCAATATACATTTATAAGTACATCGACATCATTGATTGGTACCGTTAGCTCAAGCCAATGGCTCTTCGAGGATGTCGCTTGTCCGCGCTGACAGCAGCTTGCGAACGCGGCGATGGTAGCGGTTACTATGTTTATTTTTTTTACATTCAGCTGAGGAATGCGAGTGCACGGGTTTAAACGTGTGGTAAGGCTGGTCAGTTGATACGCACCAATTCATGTCGGCCTACTATATACTGAGATGAGGAACAAGTATTGTGTCGTGTCAATCGGCTGCACCAGGCTCTGGGGAAATGTGGTTGTTCTACGTTGCTTAGCAACCAGAATAATGATCATGCCTCTAGCGCGCAGTTGCCACATACAAGCCAGTGCATTCGTCCTTTCGCGCCCGCTGATTGGTTTATCTTTTAGAATTGTGTTTGCTCACGCACAGCGATCGATGGGATCGATAAAGATAACCAATTCAAAACTGTTGCCAGACCTAAATGCACATTTAGCAAACAAAATTATCCATAGATAATTTCCAAACTCCTCTTAGGTGTGCTTTGAGAATATAGAAAACAGAAGACACAATCCCTTTACACGCGCTCGGGTGGGGTCAAACTGACCACACGAAGGTTTTATTCCAGAATGGATTCCGAACGGCGCGGCGTAACCGCGCCAAATTTTGCACAACTGTAGACAACTGAATAGCAGATCGTTTGGTATCAAAAAATAAGATGTACCGTATAAGGTCACTGACCTTTGGGAGGTCAAAGTCAGGCCACAGTTTTAGCAAAGTCAATTTCTAGGAAATCGTTCAATCTGATGCAATAACGGAGGATCAGACGAAGCCATACATATTTGAGATGCTTTCGTAGGCAACACAAATATTGAATGAGCAAATTACATTGACCTAAGGCCAGGTATAAAGGTCAGACCAAGGTCAAAATCAACCCGTTTTATTACTCTAGGGCTTGCTGTATGGGATAGTTTCTGGTGCTCATTTAGAATTTGTGATACCAGAAACCGCATTATGTATCTTGCATGGACTTCTTAGAGGTCAGATTAGGCCATTGGTCTAAAATGACCCAGGTCAACATATTGTTTTTAGAAACATACTGCCCAGCGTAATCTTCGTCGCTTATTCAGATGCAATAGTCATTGCAGTCTTGTATTATTTTGGTAACCATGACCTTCAAGAGGTTAAGAAGGTCACTGACCTTAAATGGGCATGTGACGCTTTGCTTAGAAACAGTTATTTATGTTCTGGGGGCACTTTGGAGACTAGCCTGGAATTTGACCTTGTTTGACCTCATTTTTTGAAAAGCTTAGAATGAGGTGTAATTTACGGAGACACATGTTAGTAAACCTCAGTAAGAGATTACTGATGACTACCGCCGTCGCTGGTAATGTTGCATAGCCACCTCAGCTATGGTTATGCGGCGAATAAGCTTGTCACTGTTAGGGATAACATGCGCTAACTTGTCTTTCACTCGCCTTGTATTCTCAAAAGTTGTCGCATACTGCGGGCAATTAATCTGTATCGAGATCCAGGCGTTACCATCCGAAAAAATTGTCAAACATTTGCAGACTGGCTTAACGTAGGATGGAATTAGCACGACAAAAACGTAAGGTATCTATAGGATACTATTTGGCACGAAATTAACATCATGTTAATAGTGATGTATTTACGTATCTCCTGCTTAGCATACCAACAGTTTAGATGATTGTTCTGTATTTATTTGCCGTAGTATTCCCTTGTTGCTCATAGGTTATGAGGGGACTCAGAAGAGCGTGGTGAGGAGAGGGGGGGGGGGGCTGAAGTTAGCAATAGGCGGGGGGCTCAGGTCCCCCGAAAGTATGAAAGTGGCTCTCCTGTACGCACCTTAGATTTTACAGGAATTTCGCACAATGGTACTCGAGATGCTGTTGTCTTTTTAATAAAATATACTGCGAATCCATTTTCCGCCTGAAACCTATTGCTTGCCTCGACACCTTGGGGACGGCATACCTGCTGCGGGTGTGGTCAGAGCGCTGTAGACCGCACGCGTGGGATTCTCACCCAATGTAGCTGTAGGCACATTCCCTGCCCTCTTGTCCGGACCGAACTGGGAGTGTTTCATCCCAACCCAGATTTTGTCATTTGAAAAACTCGTCACACGTTTGCAGACTGGCCTAATATATGAACGAGTTAGCTGTCCGCACCGTGTTTTCACAGAAATCTCACATTATAAGGATTGAAATAATGTGGACTTTTTGGAAAAATCTTGTTCAGCAAAATGAGTCGCACGTGCGTGATTCTGAACTAACGTGGCTGTGGGCACATTCCCTGCCCTCTTGTTTGGGACCGTTGCTGGACCGTTAGTCGGCCGGCCCGGGCCGGCAGCGCCCTATCTAGCCGGCCCCCTCCTGTCCCCCGGCGGCGCGCCAGACGGGGAAACACTTCCAGGAACGGGAACAAAACAGCGCTCACCGCTCGGCGCAAACATGGGGCGCCTCAGGCCGGGGGGCCGCGGCCGGCCCGGCCCGGTGCGCGCTGGCCGGCCGGACTCGGGGCCTGAAATGGAGGTGACGAGAGGTGTGCCAGACAGGCCCGCCGGCGGCCAGGTCGGGACGGACCCAGGCCCAACAACAGGCAGCACGCGTGAGCAAGGTCAATTGAAAACGGGTGTAACGCGAGCGGTTAGCTGATGCACTTAACCAGAGCTTTCTAGTTTATGATAAATGCGGCGAACGGCTTTCGGTCCAGTATGCACCGGTCTCTTGCCGTGAATACGATGCAGTGAGAATTGCAGCGAATCTTTCCGGCAGCTACTCCTGTGCAGCTGGCTGCAGAAGCTCCATGCTGCGATTGCAACGTCGCATGACATTTTAGCAAGCATTGATTGTCATGCGATTCACGGATGTCCAGCATCATTGCCGACGACATAGCTCCATGCATCTGCAGCTGCATTCGTACATGAAGGTGCTTGATTTGATCGCAATTTTCACTTCGTTTTAGATTGACGTGACGAGAGGATTTCGAAACATTTGACCAAAAGCATTAACTGTTTCTTGGGGGCGCAAAACGATCAACGCAGTTGACGCGCTCCTAAGCCATAAATGCCGCGCGATTGATACAAATGGGTGTGGTCATAGAATTTCGGGGATGACGCTTGGTCTTAATGCCCCCGATATTTATTGATTTCTCTGATTTTAAAGCAACATTTACAGACCATGTTTGAGGCAATAACCTGTCAACCTGCCGAGCGCGCACCCAGACGGGCTATTGAGGCAGGCAGCGCAGCTCCAGGTGAGTGGTTGTCATGAGGTGCGTTCGGGACTACAAACACGTAGTTGCCTTCAGTCGCATCAAAACTCCGTGTGCTTTGACCTGAGGACCTGCTTTTCATTTTGAGAATACTTTCCTTTGCTTCTGTTATTTGATTTAAAACCATCGGAGCGAGCAAAATCACGTGCCACTTATAGATTGATTGACGACGATCCAGAAACCCATGCTTCCTGTTTTCGATTCAGGATGACCGTGAGTGGGCTGCCCACGAAGTTCACACATCATCGTTCAATTCATCGATGAAAACACAGTCAAAACAAGAAAAACCAAAAATTTTGGATAAAAGTCTCGCGATTTGCTCAGTTATTTCATTTCGCGTAACTGGGGCACTATCACCAATACTGCTACCTTTGTGAAGGACGTGAGAGCGCTCCTGGTTTTTTCACCGGCCGCTCCAAGATCCAGCCTCTCTCAATGTCACGCATTATTTAGCACGAAGACAAAATCCTACGTTTTAACTTCTCAGGCCAGCTGTATAATGCAAAATATGTTAGGTACTTTGCAATTTCGCGTGGTGTATGTACAAACCACTAAACACTACTTTCCGCAGATTTTGCGTCATCAATGATTTAAACACTAAACACATAAAATGACCTGTTTAAAGGGAATGTCTCACAGTTTAAGATATTAAAACGTGCATCAGATACGATGAAAGAAGCTCACTTATAACTATTGGCATACTTTTAAGAAGAAAAGACTGCTCTAGACAACGCAAGCTCTCTATGAAGTAAATATGCTTCTCGATAGGTCATTGATTGTGTAAGCGTACCTTGCACATTGATTGAGAGCCAGTAGCTTTAGTAGCCAGCAGCAGCCAGTAGCGTAGTCTTATTCCTCGGAAAGGCCAGGAGAATGGAGATATGGTTAGGTTGATATTTCGACAACATGCCTTCCTCGAAACAATAGCAGAAGTGCTATCGTTTCTATTTCATTTTCACTTCTGCTATTGTTTCGAGAAAGGCATGTTGCCGAAGTATCAACCTAACTATATCTCCATTCTTCTGTTTTTTTTCCGAGGAATAAGGCTAATACTACTGTCTGATTTGTTCGAATAATGTTTCTCGCTAATTCACTGAACAACTTGATTGAGAGCCAATTGACTGCCGGTTGATCTGCGAATGGTACTCACGAACACCAGGTATGAATGGCTCGATCATTATATTTAGCTTGGCCTTAATCGCTGCATGGCTTGTGGCATGACAGAAATTGAGTGGCGAATCTATAACGTTATGAACGCTACAGCAACCTTGGAATACTCTCCTCGAATGTCTCACCATCTACGCGGGTGTGCAGCTCAGAAGCTAGAGGGGTTTAGTTCTTAGGAAGGGACGGTTGTTAACTGCACCGATATAATCCTTCTGACGACTATTTCAACCCAAAACGGCATAGAAATGTGGAACACTCCCTCTAAATCCCTAACTCATGGGCTGTGACTGTTGTTTCCTGTGCATATTTGCGTATATCTCTGTATGCTATGTGTTTTTTCTGGTACGGCTGGGCACCGAGTAACAACCGCGTGGATACGCCTTAAATAACATAAATGTGATGTGGTGCAAATACGGAAGCATGTATGCTACATATGATTGATGCTGCTCGTTCGTTAGTTCACATTCGTGTACGCAGTTATCGGTGAGTTACATTAGATACACGGCACGGAGGCTAACACCACCGAGGCTCACCTCGCATTCCACATTATGAGTGTCAGATTTGTTAATGGAGTGATGACATGGCTGTGGTTTCCAGGAACGCGCCACCGGCCACAGTTCACAGAATGGATGGGAGTTCCATGGGGTGAGCATGCCGTCCCGGTCCTTTTTGGTGTTGATCCGAGGCTTGAGGATTCAGATCATGATGGCTCCCGTGATTTTAGTTTTCGACGGTCGCTTTCTTAACCAAGGATGGTTGCGTTCTTTGTCTTATCAATCCGGGTAAGTGCACGTTTATGAGCTTCCTTTGTGTGTTACACACACCCACACCCACACCCATATATATATATATATATATATATATATATATATATATATATATATATATATATATATATATAGACCATTAAAACAACAGCATGTGCGCTTTTTATAATCTCCGGTTAATTTGTTTAATCTTTCGGACGGTGCTTTTGCATTGTCTAGTAAATTAAAAAGGAACTCACCGACAGAAATTTGTCATCTTCTGACATCTGATCAGTTTAACATTTCGGATGCATCCTATGCCCATTCTTCAAAGCAATAGCTAGGCCTTAATCTCCTGTCGGCAGCTGACATTAAATGCAGGGCATAAAACACGAATACACAAACACCAAACCAACTTCTCATAAGGTTACAGTCATGGCCCGGCAAAAACAAGGCATCATTTACATCACTTACCGTGACCGCTGCAATCAACACAACAAATCACAACACTGCATGCCGATGACGCAATCCCGGAGTGGTTTTATCAATGGCAAACTCAAAAGTTTGATAAACTTGCTTCGTTAGCACTGTTGTGTGCTCATAAATGAGTAAAACGTGCAGAATATTGGGCTATCTTGTGTCGTTTGCGGTATTGGCGGTGCAGCGCAAGACAGGACACTGCCACTGTGACCGCCGCCCCGATCCTTCTCCCCCTGTACGCCCCCAGTCCGTCCCGACCTCGCGCCGGTCGCATGACCCACCGCCGCCGGCTACGGGCGGATGCCCGCTGATCCAGGGTCATGCGGCGGCCGAGCGCGCCAGGTCTGAGCGCGCCAGACGCGCGTACACGGGTCTCATGGTGAGCTTCTGCCAGACGACGTGAAAAGTAACGCCCAAAAGATATAAAATTCATCCGGCAATTATCAAAAGCATGAAATGCCCATGCACACAGACACACACACACACACACACACACCCGCGCGCGCGCGCGCGCGCACGCACGCACGCACGCACGCACGCACGCACGCACGCACGCACGCACACACACACACACACACACACACACACACACACACACACACACACACACACACACACACACACACACACACACACACACACACACACACACACACACACACACACACACACACACACACACGCAAGCACGCACGCACACATGCATATATATATATATATATATATATATATATATATATATATATATATATGTATATATATATATATATATATATATATATATATATATATATATATATATATATGCATTTATGTATGGCCTGTCTACCTATGACCAAACACACAATATGTTACGCGTGGAAGAGAAGGGTTTTTTTTAAAGCGTAGCCGAAGCATAGCAACGGGCAAAGAGAGGCAGGGTAGGCAGCGTAACGTTACGCTCGAATATGGTGGCCAAACATGGATGTATTCTTAAAAGTGTTTTAAAAACTTAAGGCCGGATATCGTTGGCTTGATCTCACGACAAGTAGCCCGTTTGTTGTTTTTTCACGAAAATTCGTTATTCATTTTCACGACCAGCCTTAGACCGTTGATTGTTCCCGCAATAAATGGAATGATACACAAGTGTGAAACAAATAAAAAACGTCAATTCACCATATTTTCCTAGGCAAAGTATATTTGTGCAGGGTTGAAAAAGTGCCTTTCTGTCGCCGACGAAATTTGGAACCATCTGAATTGTCACGTGGAGTCAAATCTTCCAGAAACCGTTACAATATACTTCTAAATGCAACAAACCACAAAAAGCAAACAAATCAAATGCAATGCGGCATAATCGTCAAACATTTTCGTTTCGGGAGTTCATTCGCGCTTAAGTCTCATTTGCTGGCCATCAAACACTGAATGGGGGTTGAGACTAGTCTAACAGAATCATCAGATAGAGGCATACTTAACATAACCAGCTTAAAGGCATGCAATTTGCTGTTCAGTTAGGGGGGGGGGGAAAGGAGGGATTGTGCCTTCTAACCATGAATGCAGCTTCTTATTTTTGGCTACAATTTTTATTAATCATTTTTCATTTATCATAATTTGGGATTCAGCCCCTAAAAAATAACTTGGAGAAACTACATCCCTGCTTCAAGTGTGAAAGATTGCCCCAGATCTGGGAAAAACTGCTTTAAGTGCATTTCGGAGACAGGTTCAGCCATTTTTTTCTTTCTGCGATCCCTTTCCGTTCCCTTCCATCCCTCACCCTACGTATTTGAGAAAACTGCATCCCTGTGGTCTTTCATTTACCGATAACGTGGTTCTCAAGCACCTGAAACAATATCACTTTTGTTTTTATGACGTCATCGTATAATCAGTTGAAAGCATTGGCGACCTTCATTGTCTTAGCATAGTCACTGCCTGTGCAGAACTCGCTGTTCGTAACATGATTCCAATTATGTGAAGCAAAACTGATATATTTTTGGCATCAACAGATGCAAACAATATTTTTGAACACCTCTAGCACCTTCATTTAGCTTTGTATGCAATGTGATGGCAACTAAAAGCATTTTATTTTAAGCCTGCAAATAGATCAGTGTGCTAAGTCTGAGATGCAACGGGCAATGTGAGAGGCCTACAGCATTGATGTTCAGCCTCTCACCTCAAAGACGCTGTTCCTGTCAGTGGCATGAAGCCCCGGATGAATCCTTGATGTGAGCCGCTCCAACGACCTCCTTTTACCTTTGAAGCTACAGCTCAGGTGTCCACAAACAACGATCTTTGATCGGCAGGGCTTTTCAACGCTACTACCACTTTTAAAAACTGACGGTTAGCTACGTCCTTCCAGCCAGTCAGCTTCTCACGACATTAGGAGTAGGAACGTTCGAAAAGTGGGGGGCCAAGCTCAGGGCGAACTTTTGGTACTTTTCTGTGAAGCCAGCCCAATGACCGAGAGGGGGGGGGGGGGTAGGAGGGTAGAGATGGAGGCCGTTATGACTCTTTATTCAAATATCATGGCTGCTATGCTACATATGCATCTATAACTGTTTTTCACTGCAGTACAATGTTACATATTCGACTCATCTGTCATTCGGCAAATGAGGTTATCAAGCTTCCCAAGATTATTCGTCCATTTTGACTTTGCCTTTCCTGGGGAGACGAAATTTCACAAGCGGATAGGCATTTTGGGTCATTAAGAATGCATCTACCTCTACAGGGTAGACAATGCTATACCGTCTAGACAAAGGCTGGTGAGAATTTTGAAAGTGAGTCGATGGCCCATGGTGCGACAGCTCTTCATGCACCTTCATTGAGCTGGCGGCTTTTGAAGAGATGACTTGTCGCGGCATTTCGGGAGGAAAAAAATTCGGAAGCTTGAAACTGCCAAAACAATGTGACAAAACCCATAAAGCTGAGGTTTCTCTTTTAAAAGCCAAGCCACGAAATAAAAGCCCTTCTCTGACACATTCCTTATCTGGGCCCTGCTCCCATCCGCCGCCAGCGGACGCTGCCCTGGCCCGGCTGTCTCCCGCATGACTGACTGCGAACTGATCGTATGGCTGCTTTGTTGCACATTTCTGGATCAGCATTGTTGTTAATTGGTATATAAAACATATGCCTGCAATGCGTGAACACCTGCGACAGTATCTTCTTCCGGATCATCTTCCCCTACACCACACCAGCGCAGGAAAATGCCTCTGGGAAGCTGCCTGTCTTAGGTATAAATTGGCCCAACGGACATTTAAGTGCCCATCATTCAACGTAGACGACTTGATCTGCTCTTCTGTGAGGCAGGGGCATAGCCAGAGCCTTGCCAGGGGAAACAAAAGGTGGACAAAATATGGTGACATCCTATGGTGACACCCCCCCCCAAAAAAAATCCCCGGATATGGCCTACTTGTTAACAAGTGACGCGGCTTTCTTCGTTTTGTTGCAATTTTTACCTTGTAACCAGAGCAGAGACCAGAGGCGAACGTGAGATCAATTCTGTTTGTATTTTAAAGTCAGTAAAATGCAGAAATCAGAAATTTAATGGTCAGTCAGAATCGATTAGTGATGCAATTTATATAACATGGTTTTTTAACATGCACGCCCACAAATCTTAGCAACAAAAAACCTTGACAGCAGGTGTCGCAGTCTCCGCAATCCGTGGTGCGTTAGCCCGATGGCTCACTTCTAGCCGTGGCGCACCGGTGGATGAAAATGGGGACGCTCCTGAAATAGTTATCTTTAAACACTTGAATCGATTTGTGATACAAGCTATGCGACGTAATTTTAAGCATGCGCACTCGCGAATCTTAGCAACAAAAACCTTGACACCAGGCGTTGCAGTCTCTGTAAGGCCGCGCAGCGTCGGTCCAGCAACTTATACTGAGCCGTGGTCAACGGGTGGACGAAAATGATAACGCTTCTGAAAAAAAAATACCTTTGAACGCTTCAGGACATCAAATCCTACATCTAGAAGGCAGTCTGGGCGCATATTTCACGTATTAGATTTTTAGACTGGTGATAAGAACGGATTGGCCCTTAAAGCACCACAAAGTGGTGCTGGAATCTGGTGATGGAACTGGAAGAGTACAGATAGAATCTCTATTTTTGTGTTTCTGTGACTATCAATCTGTCCGGAAGACAGAGTAACACGGCGCCCGCCGTCTGGTGGCACTTGCAGTGGCCGACGCCGTTCAGTTTTACGGAAGCTGCAACCCAGGCCAACGCTCTCGAACTTGCGGGCAGGCATGTTCAAGCCTTTTGATGTAATTTGTTTCACCAATCCATTCTGAAAAAGGAACGCTCTCAGGTAAACATGGGATAACATTGCTCGGTTGTTTATCTCATTTCGACTCAATCTATTCAACAGTAATGAGGCACCCACTTTGCTCAACAAGAATGAAACCCCGTGTTTCCCTCCGGGCAAGGGCCCCCTGGGTAGAACACCAGGAGCACATTGCCGCTTCCGGTCAAGGCCTGAACGGCCATTCCGTGTGATCGCGAAGCGTCTTCTGGCTGCGTTTCTAGTGACACGGGGAGAGACCTCCTGGTCGATCCGGAGGCCATTAGAAGGATATATCATATCACATTGTTCCCCTCCCTGACAAAGGAGGCCTTCTGATCCGCGCACTTGGCCCCAGATCAGCACAGGAACCCTCACTGACGCAACAACATCCCTTATCGCCGCAGGTGGTCCACCAGTTGGTATATAGACTCCAGTTCCATGTTTTTATGTGCTCTTCGAAGATGTTGAGGACTCCCTGAACATAGGTTGTACATAATATGAGGTCCCAAATTTGTATTAGCATGGCTAATCCATGTTCGTCTTAAAATATTCAAGATTCAGAGCTGATAACTGATAAAAAACTATCATATGGTTTTGAACATGCGCGCTCGCAAGTCATAGCAACAACAGCCCCGACGCCCGGTGTTGCAGTCTCCATAGACCGCGGGGCGTCGGCCCTTCGGCTGTGATATTAAGCGATGGCCAATAAGCAAATGAAAAAGACGACGCATCTTGAGGAAGATGTTGGTGAACTAGGTAAATCGGCATGTATGTTTAAGGTAATGGAAAAGTAAGCTAAACACAACCTCAATCTCAAAGTATGGGGGGGGGAGCTAACATTGCTGCCCCACCTTGAACAGTGGGCGGCCATGGCCCTCCTGACCCCCCCCCCCCCTCCCTGTTCCTACGCCCATGCATAACATGAACAAAACCAACAGCGGCACGCAGCCCTGCACTGAACCCAACGCACTACCGCGTGGCGAGCAATCAATCCCACATGTCTTAAATGGCACGACTCTTTAAAACGCTGCGTAGCATACTGACTACGTTCGTCGCAAGAGGCTGCGGCCAGCCGTGATTCTTACGACGAGTAATATGGCTAGGTATTTGGTATTTAAGACTGTTTAGCATGTGAAGTGAATCTTGGCTGAACAAATCTGTAAAAAGCGCTGATCTGAACAGCATTCGAAACTGATTTGTGACGTCAGCACTGATATAATATGGCTTGTAGTATGTTTCTGTCCTTTGCTAAAAACCATCCCGATTAAAGTTGTTATGTTTGGCAGCATTTTATTGCTCAACTTGCTCATACCACGCAGCGTCCATGTTTCGATATGTGCTCACGCTGCAAGCGTTACCAAGTACAGACCAATACTAAGCTTTGAGTTTCGTCGAGTTGCGATAATCTGATGTAACACCTGTTGTAAAATGGTCTTGCCTGTTAAAATTTGTTTTCATTTCGCAACTTTGTCGCCAACTGGTTCGTAAATGGGTCAGTTTTTGTCACCGATTATATCTAGCAAATCCGAAGCTTTTTCACCCCTGCATTTGTCAGCCCAGATTCCCCCCCCCCCCCCCAGCATTTGTCAGTATTCCAGACGCCAGGGTTTTGCGCCTGTTTATAACCCGTATTATTGGTCCGGGAAGTAACGGACGCTGTGCGTATGTGGCGAGGAGGAGCGGGTACTGTGCGTGTGCGGCGGGGCGTAGCGGATGCTGTGCGCGTGCGACAGGGGGTAATGGGTGCTGTGTGTGTGCGGCTGGGAGTAACGCATGCTCTGTGCATGTGCGGCGGTGAGGAGCGGATGCTGTGCGTTTGCGGCGTGGAGGAGCGGATGCTGTACGTGTGCGACGTGGAGGAGCGGATGCTGTGCGTTTGCGGTGGTGAGGAGCGGATGCTGTGCGTTTGCGGCGTGGAGGAGCGGATGCTGTGCATGTGCGGTGGGGAGCAGCGGGTGCTGTACGCATGTGGTGGGGAGCAGCGGGTGCCTTACGTGTGCGGAGGGCTTGCGGACCTGTGACTGTGATGCGGCCCGGTGCCGGGCCAGGTGTCGGAGCGGCTACAGGACGCGGCTGAGCGACCAGACCAAGGCCTGCGGACGGATGGTGCCACCGCTCCTGCTGCAGCCATGCGCCGCCCACCAGGCCTGCGAACTGATAGAGCCGCCGCTCCGGCTGCAGCCATGCGCCGCACACCAGGCCTGCGAACTGATAGAGCCGCCGCTCCGGCTGCAGCCGTGCGCCGCCCACCAGGCCTGCGAACTGATAGAGCCGCCGTTCCGGCTGCAGCCATGCGCCGCCCACCAGGCCTGCGAACTGATAGAGCCGCCGCTCCGGCTGCAGCCATGCGCCGCACACCAGTTCCTGGTGGCGGCCGACTCGACTTGCGCAAAGTACGCCGACATGGTAGCCACTAGCGGGCGGACGTGCTGCGCACCCTGGACTGGACTGAGCCCAGCTGCGGCAGCCGAGCCCGCTGGCAGCGACTGCACCGGTAGCCTTCCCTGACTGGGTCTGCTGCGGGAGCTCACGGCGTGGGGTGGTAGTACATGCGCCCTCAATGCACGTGAAAATTACGCATGATGGTTGTGCCCCACGAGAAAGCTGCGAGACTTGGCAAGCGGGGCTGCCTGAAAGGCTGAGGCGATGCCAATATTGAAGGCGTGATATGAAGCCTATCTTACACATTCCTCGTTTTTGTTTTTGTGCAAGGTGTGCCTGCAATGATGTGATAACTTCAGCTTTCTGGCAAACATCACGAACGCGCGCCATTTCATTTTGCCGTTTGGTCGCGGACCACCTACGAGAGCGTACTGTTCATGGAGGGCTTGGAGGACGAGAGCACCCGATTTCTACTGGCGTGGTGACGTAAACACATCCTTGACACTTTGACATCGTAGAGTGACAAAGATGGGCTGATTTAAGTAACCGAAGAGCATTCTAGACAGAACTTAGCCGCCATAAAGCTGTTGTCGGGTCCAGGTCGTGACCCCTCCGCCGAATTGGTTCGAAATAAGCGTATGCTCTAACATCGGCCGCCGCGTTTGGTTGCCGTATGAGCCGCAGCATGAGGCGCTGCGTCTGAACATTCCAAGGCTATCACTGTACCTGCTGCAATGCGTAATGAATTAGCGAAGGGTGTCACGTATTGGGAAGGATGTGGCAAAGGCTATAACAACGCATGTACCCTCATCAGCTGTGATGGATGCATGTTTGGGACAATTCATCAGGAGTAGGTTTGTGCTTGGCTCTGCTTGGGTGGAATTTATTTTAAATATGCCTCAAAGCGCACGAAGCTAACTTCCGAGTTCTTTTCGAATCGCCTTAAAAGTGTGAGCCGAATTCGAATATAAAATAGAAGACACACGCCTTTAAGTGTTTGCAAAACAATGTATTTCCGACCATATCGAACTTAATTTGTTAGCATCAAACCGTTCGTGGAAGTAAATTAGTGCATGATAGTTGAAATCGACAGGCTGGTCACACAAAAAAGGTATAAAACAAAGGCGTGTGGTCATTTAGTTTTATACATTTCACAGCTGTGGTACAGGATTCTGTTAGTTTTGTGACATCTGAGATGTGGCAGGCCGCTCTGACCGTACCCACTCGGTACTCGGCACGGCAATGTTCACTAATGACGGGAATGGCAACTGTGCATGCTGCGGTGAATGCTGCAGTGTGCCAGCTCCAGTCAGAGTTGTGGTCATGGGAGTGAAGCAAGCTCGCGAAGTTTTTATGAAATGTAAGCTGTAATAGTGCAGCAGAGAAATGAAACGCCACGCCATCGTCGTTAGGTGCGTATAAGTCAGGGCGCGCGCAGCGTACAGCGAAGACAAGATGCCTGTTAACTCCAAGGAGCACCTGCAAAACACTGCACTATTATGGACGGTGTCTCTATTGTCTCTATTTTCTATGGTCTCGATGATTTCTCTGGTGTCTCAGTGTCTCTATGTAGGTATGCTTGCCTTGTTATAGACGCATCTGTGAAGCAAATGCCATCGCTCTAGCCTGGCGTCTGGATTTTTGGTAGCGTTTTTGCTTGCGTGAAATATAAAACCGAGTTAAAGTTTTCATGTGCCTCCCTTTTGGTCCTCATGCAACGAAAAAACACTTGGTTAGCACCTTTGTTTCGAAAGTGGATCTTGGAAACCTGTGATGTATGATCCAGACAGCATTTTAGTTCATTTACTTCTTCATGAAGTGATACGTAAACGGCGCAGCAGTTGATGTGGCGCACTCAATTATTTAGCTGTCCCTTGAGGGTGTTGTATCACGTCAGTACTGGTAGGTGTCGACGTACTTTGTGAAGCTTGATCGGGTGGGGGCATTAGGGCAGGTTTGCAGGCATGAATTGCCAGATTATATGCTTGAAAATGTAGATGCGACGGTACTTCTAGCCATATTCCTCGTAGATTAACCAGGAAAATGGGAGATAGATAAATCGGCACTTCTGCTGCGTGCGTTTGTCGGAACAAAATCAGTGCTGATATTCGTATTCGTACTTATCGGTATTGATGTGTGTTTTGGCAAGGGAATGTTACCAAAGTGTTAATGTGTTTTGCTCCATTCTCCCATTTGCTCTACCAGTAGTAAGGATTTAGGACTGTCATGTTTACATACATAATGTTTCTTGCAAATGTATTTAACAATTCACTTAAGCCTGAAAATTTTTGGTTAAGAGCAGGTAGACTCTGCTAACTTTTTACAAATGTGTGGCACCTGCTAGATATGATATATGCAATGCATACTTCACATCATATGTGGATATATATGACATGAAGTATGCATTATTGCTTGTATGCATGTGTCTATTTTATAGAAAAGCAAAACATAGATGTCTGATGGCCCGTTTCTATGGTGACCAAAGAGGTTTCCCAAACTGCATCCAGAATGCAATTTGTGATGCTGTTGTATGCTAGACTGAGGATAATTAATGGTTGGGTCCACCCCCAATGTTTTGTATGTAATAAGTACTGGATGGTTCCACCCCCTTTGTTGTCCATACAACAGGCCTTGGATGGGCCCACCCTTATCATGGTCTATGCAATGGACTTTTGATGTGCCCACTCTCATTGTAGGCCATTTGATAGACTTTTGACGGGCTAGCCCTTACTATTTTTGTATGATGGACCTTTGATCAGTTTACTCTCACTGTTGTCCATGTGATAAACTTTCAATGGGTCTGTCATCAGTGTAGTCCATGTGATGCAACTTTGATGGGTCCACTCTCACTGTTTTCTATCTGATGGACCTTTGATGAGTCCACCCCATCATAGTCCATGTGATGGCCCTTTCATAGGCCCACCCTCACTGTTTTCCATGTGATAAACCTTTGCTGGGTCCACCCTCATTGTTGTCCAAGTGATGGACATGTGATGGGTCTACCCTCACTTTTGTCCATGTGATGAACCTTTGATGGGTCCATCTTTGCTGTTGTCCATGTGATTGGCCTCTGATGGGTCCAACCTCATCATTGTCCATGTGATGGGCCTCTGATGGAGCTACCCTTACTGTTACCTATCTATCAATGTGATAGACATTTGATGGGTCCACACTCATTGTAGGTCATGTGGTGGACCTTTGATCAGTTCATCTTTTTGTTGGGTCCAATGTTTTCAAGAAATTAGGCCTATCAAAACATTGAGGAAATAAAGATGACTAGAGCTGCAAAAATCCCAGTCTAATATGCCATGCATTTCTAACAATAGCCATGTATAAAATTGGTGTTATCAGAAGCCACTATGGCTTATTATCTTTGTCATCTAATTTTTTGTGACAGGTAGCATTTGCCATTGCTTTATAATGCTTTAAAATAGAGCAAAGGACTAAATCAAGTGAGTGAACCCCCTAAGTATACCAAATCCTTATGAGTTTGCCATACCAGTGATGCTTTAAAATAAAGCAAAGGACAAAATCAAGTGAATGAACCCCTTAACTATACCAAATCCTGATAAGCTTACTATACCAGAAGGGAATCAATGACTTAAAACTGATAAGCCAGCCCAGGTAAGGATACTTTGCTCAGCTGAATGTGGTGTTAGTGATTCATCTTGAACCACGTTCCCAAAACATGGATGGTGTGTATCTGAGGACACTTTGTTATCAACTTTTTTGTAATGTGTTTTGCATATCTTTGATTTGATTGATTAATATGCTTGCTTTAGCCCCTGCCAAAATGGGGTGTAATAAAACCAGAAATCTATTCAGTTCACTCTGTTCAAATGATGACTAACTGCAGAATGTAGACCTTCTGTGGCTGTTGTTCTATTTGTGTAATTGTAATATAAGGAAACTATGTATACACATGGTGTTGCTTTTGGGATGAACTTTGTGCATGCCTAGGAGTAGCATGTCCAGTTTGCAGTGAGAGTGGCATTTTGGTTTGTGTGATGTGCCAGCCTAGGTAAAGGTTTTCCCAGGATAGGTCACCCAGTTTCCAAAGTGGTCCTTTGCTTACCTGGATGTGTAAAGGTCTTGCAGTCATCTGTCACAACACATTGGTTATAGCCATGTGTGAGTGGGGAGCATGGGTTCCAATGGTGGTATGAAGCAGGAGCAATTAAGTGCATTGTGCAACATTGTAGTGCTCACAAATAGCTGCTGCTGTTAGTACACCTCAAAGCCACAGCACTGTATCATTAGCACCAGCTGGTGTCACACATACATTTGCTACATTGTTACACTAATTTAGTGACACAACTAGTGCCACTTTTCATGCTTTTTACGTATCAAGGTGATGAGAGCACTGTCTTTCCAATGCATGCATGATAATTGTTTCTTGTTCTATACCTGTTCTACCTGTCCAACAAAGCAACAGTAATTGATTTTATGTGTTATGAATATGATATGAAGCATTGTGTTTTCAGTGTCTGCATAATGAGGATTTCTTAACCTGGACCTGCCAAAAAGAGGTCATTAAAATGGAAGATACCCAAGATGTCATTCTACACATTATTGTGGTGGGTTTTCACCACAAAAAGGGATATCAGGTATGTTATGTCAACAGCTTTCAAAACTGAATTATCCAAATACAAAGAAGTGTTCTGTAAAACTGAATGGAAATTAGTATCATTTTGCTTTGATCTGTTTCACTTGAATGTCTCTGGCCTAATACTTTGGCAACATGTCGCCTGGTTTGAAAACATTAAGCACCTCTAACAAACATGCATATAAGATCTTGCATGATAGAGAAATGACGCTTCTTGCCATTGATGTGACTGTTGAAATATATGCATGTTTGGTGTAAATAATACAATATGAGAATGTATGCTAACAGCAAGGTATGAATGACAACTTTCTTTCATGGATGTAATGGTGAAAAGTGTTGAGATTATTGCATTATGGTTATTTTATGTGCTGCGAAAGGTACAAAGCAAAGGAAATGCCTGTAAATAGCTTGCATGCCAGGTCTGCACCCTTTGCTAGCAATTGGTAGCCTGTGTATGACTTAAGGTGGCCCCACTTGACTGGTGAAAAGGCTACTTAACTTTTCCTTGATATCATTGGCCAAGTTATACCTTGTGTGTGTAGTTTTCAAGATAACAGCATTTATAAATGGCCAATGCATTTCATGATCATGGTATATGGCAAATTGCTAACCATCCACCACACTTGGTTGGATAGCATGAGTGTGACAGTGTTATTCCTGTTCTAATTTTAACCAAGTGGCTGGCCAAATTACTTTGATATTATGGTGCATGGCTGCACCTTTGCTCCCATTGGCATATCATCATAGCCTGGGTTGTCTGATGTCTTATCACTGCTGGTACATGCCTGATCCCATACTTACCCATGTCTTGGACTTAAGGCATTTCTGATAGCTATCTCAATGGGATGGCATTTGCCATAAAGAGCAGGCCTCAGGTGTTGCTGACCAGAAGTATTAGGAAAATTGTCATTGTAGTATAGGACTGATAATCAACACTGGCTGCACACAATGGTCTTGTTGCGACACCGAAAGCAGCTTGGGTCATGAGACTCAGCTGTGTTTGAGGTTGTGTTCCTATAAGAAATTTGATACTTGCGAATTGGATTTGCTACATTGGTACATTTTTTTGTTGCAAATACATTGGTGTTTTCAGATAGGCTGCAGTGCCGCCGCTGCATCGCGAACATGGCGCGTTGTGTCATTGGTCGGTGTGTAATTGGCCGTAAATCACGGACGGGGTACCTCGGACTCGGGACCAGTGGACGGCTCATATGGGCTCGGACATCTCTGCTCCCTGGGCTCCTGAAGGGATGGCTTGAGGTGTTCCACAATGTGGTGTTGTGATCTTGTTGTGTGTTTCTTATGTGCTCCAAGAACGGTTATCCGTATCTTCAGGTGGAGTTCAGTCACCCGCAGTGGCCAACCGGGGACGAATGCCCGCCTCAGTGGAGCCATCTGCCGAGCATCGCCATGCCTGACGGCTCACACAATTATCACCAGGAGACCGTGTACTTTCATCTGCCACCGATAGAGGGCAGCGACACCGTCTATGGTGTGTCCTGCTACCGTCAGATAGACGCTGACGTACGTATTAAGGTTTCAAGCATTTTGATGCAAAACCATGTACATCTTTATGGACACCCAAGGCAGAAGACGGGGTGGGATGATTTTGCGATTGGCAGCATTTAATATATGGGAAAGAAAGCACCAGTACTTGCTTGCCACCAAAACCATTGATGTTTCTGAGGTAATTGGATGTAGTGGCCTACCAAGTGGCAAAATGCTTGCTGTATATCACACCATTTTGCACGGTTTTGACCCGCTTTGGTTGCCTTTGCAAGCAACTGCAGGTTTTCAATTTGGAAGTTTATGGCCATTTTGTTTTACAGCGAGTTTTGAACCGAACGGAAGATATCACGCGGAAGTCGGTGCAGAAGTCTGTCGTTGCCCTAAGTCGGCTGCCGCTGTATGGACAGATACAGGTGGGTGGTCTGTGTTGTTCAGGTCCTTTTCTCACAATCGTTCAGTTTTCCCCAAATGGACACTGATGTTTCTGGTCGAAAAGGTCGCCAACATGTAAAATAACAGAACAAAAATTCCGTGGGCTACTGATCTCAGATATGAAACAAATATCAGGATAACTTCCATGTAGAGGGTTTATACCTAAATCAGTGGAAAATTCAGGCGATGAATATAAAGTAGAGCTTTAATCCAGCCAAAGAAAGGACGACAGACAGTGACATTACATGTTGTAACAGTGGCAGTGCCATTATCGACGCCTTCAAGTCTACGACCATGTTTGGCATGCAGGTAAAGCTGGAGCTGATCACCACTGCCTACTTCGAGACAGGAGACTTCAGTAATGTGAAGGTGCTGAAGGATGCCTACAGCAACCTCAACCATTGTCTGTCGGCATCAATGCTTGGCACTCCGCAGGTGTTGGTGGGTGAGTGGATTTGTTTCGGTAATGTCTTCGAGGTTCCTCTGTGCGGGTCTTGATGGAAGGCGGTCGGTGGAGCAGAATGGTGCGCCCGGCTGCTGTGTCGGCCATGTACCGTGTCGGCCATGTACTGTGTCGGCCATGTACCGTGTCGGCCATGTACTGTGTCGGCCATGTACCGTGTCGGCCATGTACTTTGTCGGCCATGTACCGTGTGAGCCATGCACTGTGTCGGCCATGTACGGTGTCGGCCATGTGCCGTGTCGGTCATGTACCGTGTCGGCCACGTACTGTGTCGGCCATGTACCGTGTCGGCCATAAACAATGTCGGTCATGTACCGTGTCGATCATGTACTGTGGCGACCATATACTGCTTCGGCATGTGCCGTGTCAGTCATGCACTGTGTCAGCCATGCACTGTGTCGATCATATACTGCGTCGGCCATGTACCGTGTCAGCCATGTACTGTGCTGACCATGCACTGTGTTGGTCATGTACCATGTCGGTCATGTACTGTGTCGGCCATGTACTGTGTTGGACATGTACCATGTCGGTCATGTGCTGTGTCGGCCATGTACTGTGTTGGACATGTACTGTGTTGGGCATGTACTGTGTTGGACATGTACCATGTCAGTCATGTACTGTGTCGGCCATGTACTGTGTTGGATATGTACTGTGTTGGGCATGTATTGTGTTGATCATGTTCTGTGTTGATCATGTAATGTGTCGGCCGTGTACTGTGCTGGCCATGTATGGTATTGGTTGTGTACTGGTTGAACATGTACTGTGTCGGCCATGTCCTGTGTCAGCCATGCACTGTAATGGTCATGTACTGTGTTGGCCATGTATGGTGTCGGTCGTGTTCTGTGTTGGCTATGGAATATGTCGGCCATGCACTGTGTCGTCTTTATATTGTGTTGGTTGTGTACTGGTTGACCATGTACTGTGTGTCGGCTTTATATTGTGTTGGTCGTGTACTGGTTGGCCATGTAGTGTGTCGGCCATATACTGTGTTGGCCATGCATGGTGCTGGTCGTGTATTGGTTGGCCATGTATTGTGTCGGCGAGGTATTGTGTTGGTCGTGTACTGGTTGACCATGTACTGTGTTGGCCATGCATTGTGTTGGTCGTGTACTGGTTGACCATGTAATGTTTGGCTATCTACTGTGTCGGCCATGTTCCGTGTGCACAGGCATCTCTGCAGGGAGCAGGATCTGAACAGTGTACAGTTCACAGTTTGTAACACAGGATCACACGCGGCACATTTGCTATAGCGGTGCTGCACATGCGCCTCGGCCTCTGCTCTGCTCCGCAGTGCAGACTTCTCGCAGTGCATTCGGACGCGTTTTGACCGCGTAAAGCCACTTTGAGACGGTTTCGACACTTCCTGGTTTATATTCATCGTGCCAAGCACTGTGTGTGTATCATTTCACGGGATTGTTGGGTTAAGATCTACAGAGTGGGCCTGCTCTTGGCGCTTGGGTACTAATTCGTATCTTTCAAAGGAACATTGGATTGAATGGCATTGTTGCATTACCCTGAGCTTCTTAATGTCGACATGTACGCGTAATCCCCCCGACAGTGATATACTCCCGTAACCTCCCGAAGTACCATAGTAATTCGACCGCGTCCACCCAAGCTGAGTCCGGGCGGCTGGTAGCCTGAGCGATCGCGGAGATCGCGGAGAGCGTTCGTGATCCGAGTGAGATGATCCGGTTAGCGGCCAGCCTGCCGCCGTTCAGCCGCGTGTGGCGCGCCTCTGACCGCGGCCGGTGCTGACAGGCCTCAGCGTGCGTGACCTGGTGCTGCTCTTCCGACACAAGCTGCTGGTGCTGTTCAAGCTACTGCTGCTGGAGCGGCGCGTGCTGGTCATGCACTCGCCGGTGAGCGAGCTGTGCGCCGGCGTGCTGGCGCTGGTCTCGCTGCTGCCCGAGATGGTGCCGGCCGGCCTGCGGCGCGCCGCGCTGCAGCCGGCGCCGCCCAGCCGGCGCGCCTCGGCCAAGCGCGTGTCGTGCGCCGCGCCGGCGCCGCGCCGGCCGCTGGCGCCGCCGCCGCCGACGGGCCGGCGGTGGCGGCCGTCGTCCCTGGCGGGTCGGGGGGCGGCTGTGGTTGTCTCCGTGTGACGACAGCACCCCCTGGCGCGTCCTCGGACGGTGCGGTGGCGGCCGTCGTCCCTGGCGGGTCGGGCGGCGGCTGTGGTTGTCTCCGGTGACGACAGCACCCCTGGCGCGTCCTCGGACGGTGCGGTGGCGGCCGTCGTCCCTGGCGGGTCGGGGGCGGCTGTGATTGTCTCCGGTGATGACAGCACCCTGGCGCGTTCTCGGACGGTGCGGTGGCGGCGCTGTCGGCACCGGCTGCCGCCGTCCGCCACAGTCCGGCCGCTGGCGCTCCTGGTGAACCCCCAGATGCCGCTCAGGGCGCGCCGCCAGCTGAGGCCGGCTCCCCCAAACCGGGCTCAGAGTCTGCCGACGCAGAAGAGGACGTAGTGACGGGCAACAGCACCTTCTACCGGTCCGGCGACAGCGGCGGCACGGCCAGGTCGACCGCGAACAGCACCTTCTACCGCTCCGCCAGCGAAGGCTCGGCGGCGCCCCAGGCGGATCCGCCGTCGGACAACAGCGCCTTTCACAGGAGCACCAGTCACGACTGTTCGGCTACGCGCGCCGGCAGCAGCGTCCCACAAACGGCGCCGGACATCGGTTCGACGAGCGGCGCCATGGCCGGCAACAGCACGTTCTACCGGACGGCGGGCGGCGGCGGCAGCAGCGACTCATGCTCGGCCTCGTCAGCCGAAGGCGACTCGGCGCGGCGCGAAGCGGACCAGCAGGCGGACCAGCAGAGCGCCTACGCGCGGCTGGACCGGCTGCTGGCCGCCGCTCAGCGGCTTGGCGACCGCCAGTGCGGCATGCCTCTCCGCCGCTTCCGGAAGGTGGGTGGGAGGCGGTCCCGACCTGGCCGCTGACGCAGGGCTGGCGTCCGCGATCTTAAGCGCTAGCTAACAGTTAGTTGTTGCCTCCGCGACGACGAAAGGCACTTAGAGTTGCGCACCGTTGCAGTATGGCAACAATACTGAGCCTGCCACCGGATACTTTATACCTGATACGCTACGGCTTGAAGCAAAGCAATTGGGTTCATTTGTATGAAACAAGTAGGGAACAGTGGGATGCTGACATGCTGCCTGATGAATGCTGCGAAGGAAAAGCGCATGCAAAAGTTAAGTCGGTTATTATCAATTTTATAAGTTTGGGCTGTTTTTTTTCTTCTTAAATTTCCCTGAAGACTTGTTGTTTTATCCGTGCACCCCACGTGGACCGTCCAAATAGATCCAGCAGTTCGCCATGTGTTTTGCTGTTGGGAGTTGTAGCTAAGATGAAACGTAGCAGCAAGATAACTGTCACCACTTCTGTGGTGACTTAGTGTGGTGGTGACTGTCACACTCTGTGGTGACGCGTTAAGCTGTTTCGTTGTATCCTGGGCTAGCGATAACAGTCGGCGGTGATGGGGCATGAGTGTAGTGAAACTGGGCTGGCCATCGGTGGACATATGCGAGCACTTCGTAGGGCTGAAGCACAGAGTTGTCTTATTCGTAGGCGTTCCCAAACACATCCTCGAATTTGCAGTGAATAGCATGGCTAACCTGCCGTCGTAATTATTGTGACCCCGCAGTCTGCCTCCCGCAGGAGCGTGTTGGGCGGTGCGTTGTGGCGATTGCCTCGAGCGAGTCTCGGCCTCGGCCTCTGTCAGCTGCTGCGGGACGGAGGCAGGCGGTCGGTTGTTACTGGCTTGTGATTGCCTCGAGCGAGTGTCGGCCTCGGCCTCTGTCAGCTGCTGCGGGACGGAGGCAGGCGGTCGGTTGTTACTGGCTTGTGATTGCCTCGAGCGAGTGTCGGCCTCGGCCTCTGTCAGCTGCTGCGGGACGGAGGCAGGCGGTCTGTTGTGACTGGCTTGTGATTGCCTCCAGCGAGTCTCGGCCTCGGCCTCTGTCAGCTCCTGCGGGACGGAGGCAGGCGGTCGGTTGTGACTGGCTTGTGATTGCCTCGAGCGAGTCTCGGCCTCGGCCTCTGTCAGCTGCTGCGGGACGGAGACAGGCGGTCGGTTGTGACTGGCTTGTGATTGCCTCGAGCGAGTGTCGGCCTCGGCCTCTGTCAGCTGCTGCGGGACGGAGGCAGGCGGTCGGTTGTGACTGGTCTTCATGCCACCCTTCCTTGACGGCGTCTGACACGTTCATGCCTGTGGTCGCGCCTCGGTCTTCTCGATGGCAGCACATGCAGTTGTGACTAAGCAGTCGCGGCGCGACAAAACCCAACTCACCTCCGCCACCGCCGGCTGATGCGCGCAGGGCCACCTGTGCCACCCGTACCTGTCCCTGTCGGACATCCACCTGCTGACGGACACCGAGGTGCAGACGCTCCTGGCCGGCGCCACCAACGTGCTCTACAGCCACAAGCGACACCTAGTGGACGCCTATGTCACGGTGGGGGTCGCTGACTACGGCCGGGGTGGCAGGGAGGCTTCTGGAAATGCCGTGCTTCGTCGATACGTGGTTCGGGCGCTGGTTTGTGTAGCACTTCTGTTATGAAACTTCTCGTAGTGAAAATGACATTTTGTTTATTGTGACTTCATGCATACTGCCATTTATGGTGTGCTGTTTGTGTGTAGTTAACACATTGTGAACATAGAACATTTTTGGTAATATCTTCATATACACCACGTTGTCCAAACAACTTGCGGATGTGTGGCGGGCCTGCCTCGCACTTACAGTGTCCGTGTCTGTCAACAGATGGCGCCGTGCTCCGTGGAGCTGAGCGCGCCCCTACGCCGCCAACTAGCGCTGAGCACGGAGGACCTGCGCCTGGCCGACCTGCTGGTGCGGGCCGTCACCGAGCCGGCCGCCGCTGGGTCGTCGGCGTCGCCGCTGGAGCCGCGCGCCGTCGAGGCCGACGAGCTGGCGCCGCGCGGCTCTGACGCCTGGCTGCGGGCCGTGTTCCGACTCTACTTGTTCATGATGTTGCGCACCTCGCTGCTCCCCGGTTAGTACGCGGCGCGCTGTGGCGGGAGGCGGGGGGAAGGGGGGGGGATACCCCAGGCGAGTGTCGAAATACGCTTGATGTAAAACGCACAGCACCCATGATGC
This sequence comes from Pollicipes pollicipes, assembly GCF_011947565.3. Classification (NCBI taxonomy): domain Eukaryota; kingdom Metazoa; phylum Arthropoda; class Thecostraca; order Pollicipedomorpha; family Pollicipedidae; genus Pollicipes; species Pollicipes pollicipes. Next base: position 5,964,887 of record NW_023596225.1, on the reverse strand, counting down.
AGATTGTTGGCAGGAATAATCCAAAAGCCTGTATTTCGGTGTCGTTTCCGAGCATGATCGGTGCAGTCGTATGGTGATTGACGAACTGTTGAATGGGTCTGAAGTAAGCTCATGGTAAAGAACTGAACATTGTTATTAGCTCTGCAGGCAGCAGACCTGCTTGGTGGAGTGACCAAAAGTGCCTCTGATGGGGATGCGACCTACTGGGCGCAAAATGACCAGTGCAGTCGACGCGCCCGAAAACACCAATAAACAACAGCAAAAGGGATGTGGCCTGTGCAGTGAGGCTCCCAGCTTGGATAAAGCATTGTATTTTGTAGCCCCTCATTTGGACGTGCTTTTCAAATTATAGCATCATCAGCCTCATCTAGGCTTCTTACCTTCTTTGCGACACGTACATCTGGCCGTGTTGCATACAACGGGGACGGGGCCATTTTTGTTGACGAGGTGTCATTTGACGTTTATTGAGAAAATGCGCGCAGCGTTCTTATCGCCAATCTGTTGTGTAGCACGGACGCCGCCATAAGACAGGTTGCGCTGCTTCCGACAGATGGCAGTGCTGAGCACGCGATCTACAACAGCTGCTACATCGCGGCGTTGAAGGAGACGCCGAGCTATGTGCAGTGGGCAGACGGCCAGCACCTGGGCGTGCTGGAGGTCAATCCGGGTCACCCGTGCTCCGGCCAGCTCAGCATGGCTGACATGCGCCTCAAGATCTCACAGTAGGTCACTGGCAGGCTGCTGATGGCTTGCCTCAAGATCTCACAGTAGGTCACTGGCAGGCTGCTGATGGCTTGCCTCAAGATCTCACAGTAGGCCACCGGCAGGCTGCTGATGGCTTGCCTCAAGATCTCACAGTAGGTCACTGGCAGGCTGCTGATGGCTTGTCTCAAGATCTCACGGTAGGTCACTGGCAGGCTGCTGATGGGTTGCCTCAAGATCTCACAGTAGGTCACTGGCAGGCTGGTGATGGCCTGTCTCAAGATCTCACAGTAGGTCACTGGCAGGCTGCTGATGGACTGTCTTAAGATCTCACAGTAGGTCACTGGCAAGCTGCTGATGGCCTGTCTTAAGATCTCACAGTAGGTAGCTGGCAGGCTGCTGATGGCCTGTCTTAAGATCTCACAGTAGGTAGCTGGCAGGCTGCTGATGGCCTGTCTTAAGATCTCACAGTAGGTCACTGGCAGGCTGCTGATGGCCTATCTTAAGATCTCACAGTAGATCGCTGGCAGGTGGCTAATGGTCTGAAGGACAGTCACAGACAGGGTAATGACAGCTAGTGCCCCGTTACACAGACCAGTCAGCAGAAGGTCGGCGGAAAGTGTCGGATGGGTCTCCAGGCGCGCGGTCCTTCACTCTTTGCCGCGGTGCACCACCCGCGCCGGGACTGGATCCTGTTATCCTTCTGCCGTGGGCGGGACAGGAGAGAGTGGCGGGTCTCACGGCCTTGTTGGGAAGGCTCAACACTTTTACTGTCCACTCTGGGAGATTATCGTGACGGTTCTGGTAACTTGGGAGCTGATCTGAGATTACGTGAAGCCTACTCTTGCGGGCTGCGTACTGCCGTGTGTACCCAGAGGCACAGGAGCGGTTACCATTGGTGAAACGTTTTTGTTTTAACATCACCAGTCGTCTCGAACTACGGACATTGATTGGGAGCTTCTCCACTTTCGAATTTCGCATCGATGTATGTGATTTGTGAGCTGAAATCACTTGGCGGACTTGGAATGGTTGGTCTGTCTGTAGTAGATCAACGCGCTGCCCGGCCACCGGTGTTATCATCATCGCCGGATATTAGCAGATTGCTACTTGTTTGACTTTTTTAAATAAATTTATTCCGAATAGTTTGCACGGGTGACTTCGGGCTCAGAGTACCTGCTAAGCATAGCTTGTAGCGTGCACCCCGAACCCACCACCCACGTCGTGCCGTCCAGTTGAACGGATAATTTTGCCTATGCCCTTCTGCCAGACAGGAATGCGAAGGTTTTTACGTGACGCACAATGCTACGGCACGGCCGCCCCAGGCCTGGGTCGACCCTCGTTGGCCTGCTGCCAGCTGACCTTTCCATGCCAGTCGGGTCAAACAATGCGTCCATTCTGGGGCTCGTATCCAGTGCCGCCGGATTACGTCCAGCATCTTTCCCCCAGACCGCGGGGGCGGTACTTCTAGTGAATCATCCGATGTTTTTTTTTCAAAGCCAGCCCCGGATCAAAATGCTGCGCATTGGCACTAAACCTTGGCTGCTGCTGACCGCGGGGTGCACGGCGTAATGACTCTCCACTCGTCCTTTTCAGAACATTCCAGAGCTCGGAGCGCGGCCGCAAGGTGACTCAGGTGGCCGCCATGACGGGACGCGTAGTAGGTATGTGCAGCTAATGGTCGGCTGTATTTATGTGCGGCTGGTGGTCGGCCGCCTTCTCGCTGCGGCCCGTGCCGCTCGGGTTGTAGGCTCCCAAGGACGTAATCGCCACTTGGGACGCGCAGTAAGTAAGCCCCATTATTTTTCTTTCTTTTTTTTTGCTGGGAGGCAGGCAGCTGGTGCGCTGGCAAAACCAGATGGGTAATTCCAGAAGGACAGGCAATAAAAATTAGTGAGACCCGCGTCTTCACCTTCGATGTTCATGGCCACGTCCTTTTTGTTCCTCCATTGTGTTATTAGTAGTTTCCGCTTATGCGGTTGGCGGTGGGCGCTTCCACTGGTTACCACGTAAGTTAGATGGGCGCGGAAGTGTTGGATATACTGGTGAAGTGTTACCGTACGGTGTTTCGCTTTGACCCGCGCATCTTAGCCCAAACGGAGGCCGTACGCGCGGCCGGCGGAGCGGTCGTGACACTGTCTGCGCCCTCACCAGGTGGCGCCCTCACCGTAGCGCGCGGCGCGCTCAGCAGCTGGTGGAGCTCGCTGGGCACGCCCGAGGAGGCGACGCCGCCCGCTGAGCCGGCCATGGAGGCGACGCCCGCCGAGCCGGCCATGGAGACCACGCCGTCCGCAGAGGCCGCAGCGGAGGCCGCCGGCCGGGCGGTGACGAGCACCACCCTGACCGACCAGGCGGGAGCGACGCCAGCCGATCGGACGGGCGGACCGACAGCGGCCGGCGCGACGCGCCCCGCTGCCAGCGGATCGATCGAGGCTTCGGTGCACGGCAGGCAGGCAGCTTTCGCGCGGCCCGGCAGCCAGTCTCTGAACGTGGCGCCATGAGCGGCGGCGGCGACGGACGCCTCGCTGCCGCGTGCGGCGCGAGCTCTGCGTCTCCCGGCGCACTACTTACGGCGGTGGCCGACGGGGCGGGGCGCCCGCGGTGTTGCGTCACATTCCGCGATCGGAGGGCACCGGTCAGGCCCCACAGCTCGGCGGCGCCGGCTCCCCAGCCAGCCAAGCGCGGTGCGTCCGGGCGGCGCCGGCCTGCTGGCGTCAGAGTCGGCTGAGCCCGCCCGGCCTGGTACCGCCCCCCCCCCCCCCCCCACTCCCGCCTATACACGCACCGGTGCCGGTGAGGAGGTCCGTCGACCCGAGACCAACGCCGCCCGGCCTCTGGTCCCTGTCGGTGGCGGGCGGAAGTGGTGGCCTCCACATAATTCTCAGCCCGCGGCTGGGCGAAGTCTGCGTGACTGGTCTCATGTAAGCCGATGAGGGCATTACTGGGGCGCGCCAGCGGATGCACGAACGTGTTTAAAGGACGTTAGGTGAGATGTTTTAATGTAAACCAATCCGCTGTCTGCGGAACGAGCCGTCGTAGCTGATCGCTGCTGGCTAGTGGATATGATATTATGACAAATAGTTCCGCTTACGAGCCGTGGCGCCTAGCATTCATTGTCGTTTTGTAGCATGCCTGCGCTATTACGCCTCACAGCTGTGGTGACGCTTGCAACAGCCACTTGTGATATTTTGGGGTTTTGTTCCAGTCGTGCAGCGTTGGAGTCCCGACGGGAGCCCCAGCCTCCTCTGACCCGCTCGTGCCGTGTGCCCTCGTTTGTCTGTGATCATCATTCGAACACCACTTTGGTAGCGGACAGCTGGGTTCCACCGCCAGGCCATCGCCATCTGTAGGGCGGCGGTGTCGCTGTCGTCGTTGGTGATCCGTTACCAGGCCGACTACGGTGCACTGTCGCCGCACCGGCCACTGGCGCGGTGCGTTGCCCAATGCCTGCCCGTTGCGAGGTCTGCAACGCCGAGCCTTCACTCGAAATACATGCGCTGGTGTTCAGGACGGGTGTTTCTGGTGGATTGCAGCCAGCCGGAACAGAGCGTGCGAGCTAGACCAGCGTCAGCACGGGAAGCGTGCTGGGATGGGGGCGTCCGTCGTACCTAACATGGGACGGATCACGGCCGCGGTCAGCACAGGCCGCGTCATAAGCCCAGGCGGATTCTCTTTCCTCACGTGTTTGTGAGGGGAACGACCATTGCCACACTGGGCAAGCCTGGCAGAGTTGCGCATTGATCGCGGTGAAAGCTATGGACGCGGTTAATTGCTGTCCGTTGTTTTTTGTAACGACTAACGTGTTTGCTGGCAGTGCGGCTCGCGTCGTGATAGCCAGCCTAATCGGCCAGTGGCCGGACTCCAGTACACTATCAGTGGGCAATCGGAGCTCGGCGGTTAACGGGACCAGGCCTCGCTCTGGCGTCACAGGGCGCCGGCCTTTCCGTCCACTCGCTGGGCGGCAGCCCGGGAGACACCAGCCCCTTTGGAGGAGGCCCCAGCGGCACCCCTACCCGCACGTCACGAACGGAGCGGCCGCGGCCACAGGAGGGTCTGCAGGGGCCGCCAGCCGCCGGTGCAGACCGGCCGGGGTGTTGCGCAGCGCGGCGGCCGGCGGGCCAGCACGTGTAGCCGACAACGCCAGCCGGCGGGCTTCCGTGTTGCGGCGGCTGGTGACCTCCCGCTGCAGGCACCGGACTGGGCGGGTGTTGGTCAGCAAAGCCATGCAATAGCGTGGCTTTGCCTACTGAGCAGGCATGGGACCCAAGCCGACTTCGGCTTCGCGAGGCTGTAGTTTTCCTTGCGTGGCTTCGGCCTCGGGTTCGGCTTCGATTTCATACTATTTCGAGCGGCTGACGTCAGCTTTGTGACATGCATAATAGTTTGTCATGCCTTTTGGTTCGCGTTCGAATAAGTGTTTAATTGTGGTTCGAGTTTAGCTCGATGCGAACTTGAACTGCCAGCTTTGACTTGGCGATTTCGTCCCCGCATTATTTCACTCAACTTTTCAAGGCGCTGGCGCATGCGTAGCGACAGCCAAGGTCAGCCGGACGCGTTACGGATCAATCAACACCGGACGACGGCAGGAGAACTAACTGTCCGCAACGTTGTGTGCATATTAATACAAGACGATGGCGGCAGTCCGAAAAAATATGTTCCGCCCATAACGCTAACAACTTGTCTCAGCCAATCTCCAGTTTCGGCTGATGCGAAGTGGTTTTGGTTCTGAGATCAACGCTGTGCACTGAATACGGCTCCGGCTGGGGACTCGCAATTTTGAGCTGATGAGTGTGGCTTTGGCTTCACATTTCTCAAGTTTCATGCCGCTGGCTTCGGCTCCTGCTTCACGTTTACGAATTTCGCAGCCACTGCATCGGTTACGGATTTGCAGTTGTAAGCATCGAAGCCGACGGCTTCGGCTTCGACTTCGGCTTCACGTCCACGTCTGGCCCTGGATTCGGTACTGATGCCAGAAGTCTGGCTTCGTCCCCATGCCTGCTCCTGAAGCGACCTGAAGCGACCACGCCTGGCCTGGTCACGTGGGAGGGCTCAGCGGAACGCTCGCTGCCAGCGACCTTCGCGCGCCGCCGACAGGCGCTCATCCCCTGAGGGATTCCCAGCTGGCTTAACAACGGCAATTATCAATCTTTATTAGGTCTGACACGTGCGAAATCGCCAACGTGCGAAAAACTGGCTGCTAACGTGTCTTTGGACGCCACAAGATTAAGACGCCATGCCATCCTCGATTTGTCTGGGCCCAAGAAAAGTTTATCCGGCTGACGGTCATGCCTCCGCCCGCCAGCGGGCGCAGACAGAGCTGTCCACTTGCTGCGCCCCTCCCTCACATACATGCATATTGTTATGCACAGCAGCAGCGTCCTTTGTGCTGCAATCACATCCGGTTGCTGTGTGTGAGATGTGCCAGGTCTGACCGCGCTCATCCCTCCCATGCCGTCTGGATGCCGCTGTCCGCAGCCTGCAATGTAATGTATGCGAGAGGACGAAGGTGCGCCCCCATGACGGCAGTTTACCGTCGTTTAGCCTCGCTGGACTTGCAAATTTTCGCTCGGAAAAGGGAGGTGGGAGGATCGGCTAGAAATAACACAGACGGAATGTTATACTCCCCAAGTTCTCCTACCGCGGCAAGGACGAAGGAAGATTTGCCGAAGGTCTGGACAGCGTTATCGTCATGAACATCAGGCGATAACAAGTACAGCGGTCTAGAAATATCGGTTCAGGAGAAAGTGTAGGAGTCAGATCACCTGCACCATGACCATGATGGGAGAGCAAGTCTGAACCAGTCTGGAGCTCAAGGTCATGATGAAAAGCTCATGAAGACCTGGCAACAACGCTGCGTCTGGAGCTCGTTAACGCGCTGTTATCCGGTTACCCGTAAACCGCCGATTAGCGGGAGAAACCTTGGGGCCCGAGCACCCTTACTGTGGCCGGGCCCAGGGCGACGGGGAGGGAGAGCTCTTTAAACTCCCATGCGATTAGGATCCGCTCTGAAAGTACGAAGGCCTCCTGGCTCCTTTGGATATTGAATTCGGGGCGGCCGGGCGTGAAGACGAAACGCCTCTTCTGGGGTGGTGATCGGGGAAGGAGGGGGCGACTGGCGCCAGGCGATCCAAGGACGGAATAGTGACGGGGCCGCCGCCGGTGCGCGGTTATGGCTCAGTGGTCATCTTAAGGAAACCTGAGGCTGTCGTTAGATCTTTACATTTGTCCGGCATGGACAAACTGAGGTTATTGACTAGTAATGCAAAACAGTACGTGATATGCGTAAGCTCCGTGCGTTCTGAAAAAAGCCTGTGTAGCAAGCCGTGGCGATAAATTAGCCAGAAAACGCGCTAGCTGCTATTGACCTTACCGCGTTACGAAATATTTGTGCGCCAGCTGCGCCGAGCTGAGGCTAGCTATTCACAGCGCTGATCGAAGTGGAAGGCTGGCTCTCCAAGAGACTGATGAGATGCCCACCAATCCACCAAGTCCCTTTTACATATCCCTCGCTCCCCCTCCCCCCCCCCCCCTCCCCAATGCTCCTCTGAGCCCCTCAATGCTCATTCAGCCAAGAGGGCAGACGACGCCAAAGAAATGCAAAACACTACCTGAGCTTGTCGGTTTGCAAGGGTCTTAGACGCATCACTTTTAGTGTCACGTTCATTCTGTACCAAATATCATCATGCATGTACCTAACCATTTGCCACACTAACTCCCTTATGCGTGAGATCAGTATGCACGTGCTAGCCAAGTTTTTGACATGATGACACCTGGACAGGGTAAGGAACAATGTGACAGTATTATGCGGCACCTTTTAAAAGTACAGGATGACCCAGGTAAAAGTGAATCCATGCTCCCACAACAGTCGCAGTTGTGTTCGTTGCACAATCGTGGCTCTGGTGGCATTCGATTGTTTAATGCATGATAAAACACAATCAGCGACGGGGTTAGTCATCCGTGATCCTCATCCCGTCAAATAGTGACAACAAACGGCGTTCCATACGGGCCCGGTGACGGGCTAGGACGCGCAACAGCTGTACCAACTGCCGGCAGTCGACTGCCCGGTGACGGGCCAGGACGCGCAACAGCTGTACCAACTGCAGGCATTCGACTGTCCGGTGACGGGCCAGGACGCGCAACAGCTGTACCAACTGCCGGCAGTCGACTGCCCGGTGACGGGCCAGGACGCGCAACAGCCATACCAACTGCAGGCATTCGACTGCCCGGCCGATTATCCACTGTGATGCACCCCATCTTATTTCTGAAGGTGGCCTTGAGTGATTGAAGGTTCGCTGACTTGACCACGTGCTTAAATCAGCGAACCTTCTAGTCTTAAAGTTGCCCGACAGCATGAAGTGTAAAGGCGACAGGTCGGGTAAATGAGAAATCACAGCACGGCAGTATTAAGCTGATGTGCATTTCAGGGAAAAGATGCTCGAGCCAGTCCAGTGAAGCCCGTGTCGTGTGCGGCGATGTGCGGTGCGGTGTCGTGTGCGGCAGTGTGCGGTGCTGTATCGTTTGCGGTGCGGTGTCACCCTGGCCTGCCGCAGCCCCTTATCATCGCGATCGAGCCCGTGCCGTGTGCGGCGGTGTGCGGTGCGGTGTTGTGTGCGGCGGTGTGCGGTGCGGTGTCGCGCCAGCCTGTCGCAGCCGCTTCTCATCGCGACCGTGCTCGTGAAGTGGTCTCAGGGCCGCCCACAGAAGGCTGGCACAGCGGTAGCGGTGAAGCGCTCTGAGGTGGCGTTGGCAACATGCTAGCTGTCGTCCACCAAGATAAATTTGGTGTAGACTCATGATTTGACGAATGTGAGAATACTGATGACTGCCATTGGTCTAGATTATTTTTTAACATTGAATGGTCATTCAAATCCGACAAGGCAACAACAAGTCTTAATTGTGCAGTTTGTCAATGTTGAGCAAATCGTGAAGTGACTTTAATCTGGGTCACCTTGCACACATGGTAGTTTCACATCGATGCAGTCTGTTCTTTTCACATTTCTACGGCTTCTTTACGGGCCTGATGCCTTTTTACCCGTGAACTTGCGGGCCAATCGGGAGACCTCACTCAGTATTTCCTCTATCTGCTCTCACAGAGAAGGTAGGATACTTTAGCACATGCACGTCCACACGACTAGGGGCTATAAGATCTACTCACCGCTCTCCGCGTTTGTGATATAAGGGCTGCTTTCTCAACAGAGAGGGGATGTGCGGAAGTATAGTGCCTATCATTGGGGTGGTCATGAATAATCTAAAAAATAACTAATCTATACATTACAGAGATTTCTAGGATAAGCCCTCACTCTAAGCAGTGCTTCTTTGCTGATCCCCAACCCGGCATTAAAATCCGCCTCAACAGTAGAAGCTTGCAGCGAAAGCTTATCGCGCCGCGGTGGTCAGCGCGGTCCGCCTGCCCTCTGACGTCACCTGACCGTTAGCGCGGCCGCCGCCAACCGCCGCAGGCTATCCCAGTCACAGACAAATGGTGACCGCCTAAAGCGGCTCCAGCCCATCTCGCCCCAAGTCTGTGAATCGGACGCACGCACTCTAAACATCAGTCATTATCGGACCGGACTTAAGTACATCGGGGTATGGGGCGATTTAAAGTGAGATTCGGCGGTGTATCTTCCGTATGACTGCACCACAGAAAGGGTGATGAGGAATGGAATCAATGCATTTTGTGTGGTGTGTTCTAGAGTAAAAGAAACATTGAAGTGGTGCTGATTGACTCCTTCGAAGAAATCTGATCATGAGTACAGCTTTAAAACGTCACGTTTCGTCTTTATCACCAATGCTTTTCTTATAAAGTCGTTGAACCCCTCCTCTTGGTAAACCGAAGGTCGATCGTTTTCAACTTGAGAATCCCCAGTTTATTAACCCGAAACACCAGAATTCAGGACCTTCTTTGCTTGTAACAACTTCCCACAAATGTCAGAGCTCTTCACGTTTTTCTTTAAGAAGGCCACTGGAGACTCATTCAATTACCAGTCTGTACGTACTCTGCTCTTCCAGCTGCCGACGTGTCTGTTGGGAAGGTTGCATACGTTCAGGCTTGCTTTTACATATAGGTACACCGTGGCAGTGCACTCGAAGATTTTCCGTAAGCCCTCGCCCGCGCGTGTCAGCCACGTCATTCTACACGTATCCGTCTTGTGAGCGCCTCGGGCAATCTTCGATGAATGATGAACGGGACCTGTTTTCGCTGTCGTGCTGCCCTATCGTATCGTATCGTATCGTATATTTTTGCTACCGTATTGTGCCCTCGATCACGAGAGCATAGATTGCTACGATGTTATTTTCTGTCAAGTGCACATCATGCAAAGCTGCTCACAAAAATGCAGCATTACCTTTACCAACTTACTTATCGGCTCGGTTCCCGCAACCGATTTTAGAAAGTAGCACCCGTGCACCCGGGTAATGGTCCCGCACTGGGTCCCAGTCGTCAGAGCTGTTGTAGGCTGCGGAGGCCGCGTCTGCTGCCTTACGTCGGGAGGCGCGCTCCTCGGGCTGTTTGTCCCCGCCGCCGCCGGCGCCAGCCGCTCCGGATGTCTGGCCGGACAGGAGCATGCCTGCACGGCCAGCTGTCGGCGCGGCCACCGCCGGCAGGCCGCCGGCTCCGGCGGGACGGTGGGGCACGGCAATCCGACACGGCCAGCTGTCGGCGCGGCCACCGTCGGCAGGCCGCCGGCCCTGGCGCGACGGCGGGACACGGCGATCCGACACGGGCACGGCGGCCGGTCTGCCGGGCCGGCCTGTGACGACCGGCAGACCGAGCCTGTCGTTACACGCCTACGGCGCATTCCGACACGGCTTCTGTCATCGAAAATAACAGCGTGGCTAAAGCGTCTAAGTGATCGCATGTCGCAGGCTCAGACACTCGCAACAGCAGCCGACGTCAACCATTTGTCGCACGACCCCGTGACTCCGGCTAGACGGCTTTCCCACCGGCTGACGAAAACATGCTCGACACAGACACCTGAGCCTGGCTGGCCCTTGTCCTCGACCTGGCCAGGTCTCCAGACGTACCCGCAGCACGCCATTCCCGGCGTCCGAACACAAAGGGACGACGTGTTACACGGCCTCGCCGACGGCGGCGGCCCAACAGGTTTGACCGCCGTCCTTGGGGTTCGCGGTCCCGACCGCGAGGGTGGTCAAACCACACAGCCAATTGGCACATCTCCTGACGGCGTTTTATGCGACGAAGTCGTGACCGAGCGTTAACGGCTGGAGAGAAAAACGGCGTAAAGATTGGACGCGGCTCCTGACCGTAAGCCCCCGCGCGGGCGTTGACGGCCTGTCGGAGGACCGGAGGCGGGCCTGAGTCGGGTGCGCGTGGTGGACGCTCTGCCAGACGACACCCGCCACAGAGCCTGACCGGCACACAGACGGGGGTCAAACATACGCTGTGAGCCGTTACCTCGGCTCAGCGCGAGGCTTGCCACCGATCAGCCTCTAACCTATGTCCCTGTTCGTGTTTGTGTCAATGCGGCCGCTCGCGACGGGAACCGCAGGGCTCCAGTATATCAATAAAATCGCATATATGTTAACGCACATTGGCACATCTTATCACGGGTCAGCTGATCTATGTTCTAACCTTTGGATCAGGGGATATCAAACTACGTTATTATGATAATAGATTTGCTTTAATTAAGTTTAAAAGATATGCCCATCTAAAAGATATGCTTATCTAAAAGATGTTCTGAGCCGAACTTCATCAATACAAGCTAGTCAAGATGCTTAGGTGTGACGCACATGTTTTATTAACACCCCGTCGTTAACATCATACGAGTAGCACAGGCAGAGGGTGGCAGAGGAACAGGTACCCTTACCCACGTTAGGTCTTGATTTGGGGGTCCGAAGAGCCCGACGGGCTGAACCCATCCCGCAGGGCTGGGCCCTCAAATGCCATTGAGAGGGTGCTTTCCGCCAATCGAAACTCTTTGAGTCGATGAGGGCATTTTTGTGAGAACCACCAGCCCCGAACGCTCGGCTCCGCGTCGGTCTGGGCTGGAGGGCCATTCCTTCAGCAATGACTGTGTCGGTCCTTAAGTTAACGAGGGACTCTCTGTGTCAGCCAGGGGCCCGCGGTGCTCAACAGGGTAGTAACTGATACGCGATCTGCATGGCCGCAATCGCGACTGTTGAAGAAACGAGCTGAAGTAAGTATGTGATACGCCTACCATTGGGTCACGGGAAAGGAATTACCTCGTCTTATCAACGCAGTGCTCGGCGGTAGGGCTACCATGTATGCGTGCGCAATAATTGTGGAAGAGAAGAATCTGGAATGAGAATGCGCTGGCAGGATCTCTCTCTCTCTCTCTCTCTCTCCTCTCTCTCCCTCTCCTCCTCTTCTTCTCCTCTTCTCCTCTCTCTTCTCTTATCCTGTCTCTCTCTCCTCTCTCTCTCTCTCTCTCTCTCCGCTCCTTCTCTCTCATCCTTCTCGTCTTCTCTCTCTCTCTCTCTCTCTCCTCTCTCTCTCTCTCTCTCTCTCTCTCTCTCTCTCTCTCTCTCTCTCTCTCTCTCTCTCTCTCTCTCTCTCTCTCTCTCTCTCTCTCTCCCGCCATATACCAGGAGTATTTCACGATTACTGGATACGTTTCCTTATAAATAAGGTATGCTCGGTTCTTCTCATCCACCATCTCCGATTGTCAACAACTGCACTCGGTGGGGATACCCAGCTTGATCATGTATTCATTCATGAGCCCATTGGTCATTTTGCATCTTGTTACAGGCGTCTCCAGTCTCAGACCAATAGTCAGGTTAGCAGCCCGCTGCTGCCTTGTGGGGATGGGCCGGCCAGAAAATGCTAGAGCTTGCTCGCGGATGTTATCTGGCGACACACTGCCCTACTACCTTTTACATCTATCGGGGTAATGGGAAGCATTGTTGTGAACCGGAGGAGATGTAGAAGACCTCATCACATTCGCGAACCCTCCCGATGTGATCTGACAACCAGGATAAGCCTCCAGGGTCGGCAGACCCCACCGACTCGGCCTGCTCTGGGGCTGCCGGCGGTGCGGCGGCGGCGCAAACAGGCGAGTTGGGACACACTAGCATACCAGCCGGCCGGCGGGGAGAGCGCGCCGGCCGACCGACGGGCGCCCGCCAAGGTCGGCTGGCCACCGCTTCCTGCCGCCGCACACTTTCATTGGCCGCTAATCCACGCGTCGGTTTCGGCACCGTGTGCCGGTATTTCGTCCGCGAGCCATGGAGGGACGATTCTGGCCATGGCGCGAGCTACGCAGGTGCTAGCCGAAAATGTTGTAAAAAATAATGATATTGTGAAAGCAGGCATCTGGTTGAATTCGCTTCCACTTTTGAGATGAACTGTCGTGGGGAGGCGTTCATGAGGTTTCATCACGCGCAAAGCAGATGAGTGCTTAATTGCTTTTAAGCTTCTTGTAAGACGAGTGCGGAAGCCACAATTTTAAATCTGCTGTATCTGCATCTGAAGTCTTTCACGAACCAGCCTATGGTAGAGCTCAGTATTGAGCCGTTTCGGCATTCGGTAAAACCGGTAAATGGCGTGGCCCTGTTCATTACACTGCTTTGGTTTCATTGGAGAGGTCATGACGTTAAACTGAGTGATGTTGGCTGACCGTCTCAATGTTAAACACATCAACTGTTCATCGATTATCAGCTCTTTAAATCATTTAAAACGCTTCAGAGTAACTGTCTAAACAAATGTTCTCACTGCCTTAACCTGCATTCCATTGTTAAATTTGTTGTATTGCATATGGCACATCACACACGTGTTCGTCACATGGGTCAGGTGGCGCGCTGTAGCATATCCTGAAATTCGCGCACCGATGAAGGTACGTAAGGAAGGGAGGTACGTAAGGAACGGGCTGTTTGTTTCTAGCCGTCATGCAAACATGACATAAAAACGTCCCACAATCTCAAACTGATGTTAGATTTTTCCCCTCGTTGACATGTTGCACTATCGGTCTGCTCAGTGCAACATTCATCTTCCTGCTGATTCCCTGCAAGCAGAGAGATGGCCTGATCGATGTATAAGCCTGCTGGTCTTCCGAACATGGTGTCGGCTCTGGTACCGGGATGAGTCACCAGAGCGGTTTTTCCTCTGATGCTCTTGGTGAAGTGAATTCAGCAGAGCTCGGGAAAACTTTTAGGGCGAAAGCGCGGGCCGAACGGGTCTCAATGTCGACCAACGTTGACGTTAACGTGCGAGAAATACTGCAGCTTCAGCGACCCGACCCGGCCCGACTCGCCTAGTGACCCTTTTAGCTGACATATATTCTTGCAGTCACCAGTATGTTGTAGTAAGGCCATGATACCTTGCGAACCAATTTTCCTAAATTCATTAGTATAATTCAATGATGGCTCTCAACAAACGAGGTTCAGCATTCCTTGTCCAAAAAAAAATCAGTAAAGAAAAAAACTTGAAGAGTGGCCTTGTCTGCATACTGATGGATCAGCCTTGAATGTGTCTGCTGCATATAATTCTGAAAACCAAACCCTCGCGTAGTATGACAAGCCAGCCGGCAATATTTAATGGAAAATGTTGACGACTTAAAGTGGCTTTAATCAGGCTCACACTGAGTTGAACTGATTTCAAAGCCAAATTCACAGACAATGTCGTTTTGACATAAGCATCATATTATCTGCAATAAACCTATCCTTAGTGAAGCCTGTGTGACGCGAGCCAACCAATCCCGGAAATACCTCATCAAATATATTTGCTGCTACCGCAGTAATCGCATCAGAACAGATATTCAATGACGGGATCGGCATGTGACATCCGGTTACATTCTCGGTCCTAGCGAGATCGGCTTCTGACATTCGATCACGTTCTCGGTCCGCTCCCCGTTGCGAGAACGGTGGTAAGCCGACGCGAAATGTACGTGATGAGGGCCTTGTGCCAAGGCTGCCCACAAAAAGCGGAAAACCGGGTACTTCCTGCAGGTTCAGTACAGTTTGAGCCAGCCAGGTGCAAACCCGTCATTACCTGGCCCAAGCCTGCAGTTAGTGGTATGCAGCCAGCCCAGCAGCTCAGCTGGTAATCACGCCCAGACCGGCCGAGGTTCGGCGCCACCGCCCGAGACACGAATGCTATCACAGTACCGCACGCCCCGGACTGTGACAGAGCCGTCACGGCCCCAACGCTGGCTCTAATGCTATCACAGTGCCGCACGCCCCGGGCTGTGACGGAGCCGTCACGGCCTCTTGTGCATATATAAGTCCACACAAACGCTGGCTCTAATGCTAGAAAACCTGGATGAAACGTACTTTTCTGAATGTGCATATTTGGTGGAATGCGCACAGAGGTCCAGAAGCAGTTCCTCACTTGTGCGGTTATTTGAGGGTCACGAGATATAAAACAAAGCAAGGATGTCGCTAGCGTCCGTCAATAACATCAATATCTTCAGGTTAATTATTGTAAGTGACTATGATTATCTGCCAATCGTCATCGCGCTCTCTTGAATCCAGTCATTTCTCTCCATTAAGCTAAGCATACAGTGTGGAAGATCTTTCCAGCAATATCATAAGCCGTTCCTAAGTATGCGACCCAGCTTCTTGTTTGGCCTTGTTATGAAGACGGGGATGGCATGTTGCTCATGGGTTGCATTGCCCTAACTCGGTAGATCACACGACAATGGAATGGTTACTATTTCCAGTTCTTGGTCAACTGAAAGCGGAATGCTGATCGTTCCGCCTTCAAAATCGACAAATAGGCGTCGTCCGTGTATTTTTTACACTTAGCATCGTCAGCGTGGTGCTTTCATTTGGCATCGCCTGTGTCGTAGCTACACCGCGAATCGTCAGTGCGGTGCCTACTTTTGGCATCGCCTGTGTCGTATCTACACCGGGAATCGTCAGTGTGATGATGATTGCGGTTTTGGGGCGCGCCGACTTCTGGGGTCATTTTGCGCCATAACAGCTAAGTGTTTACCGAGATGTATAAATGGCTGTGAATCCTACGCTTCTAAAAAATGAAAACAGCTGTCCAGTGCCAAGCATGCGAAAATCGTCACCAATAAGGTCTGAAAAGGTACGACCTGACACATCTCGTCCGAAGTGCCCGCTCTTCGTTGAACTGTGGGCAGGAGTGAATAACGTGGCGAACCGTAAGTAGTGCATCACAGCGAGGACATTCAGGCCGCTCTCCACCGCACAAAAGGTAGCTATGTGCTGCGTGCGTGTGGCCAATTCGTAATCTGCTGAGGGTTACCTCTTCGCGTCTCAACTTACGTGATCTTGACGGCCATGGACCCAGTCGTGGTTTGATCACCTTTAACTTATTACTTATAATGGCGTCCCAGCAGCGTTGTCATTTCCCTTTCACAAAGGTCGCGATGGCAGGGTAAAAGTCCCTTGACGGCAAGGGTAAAGAACGGGCGCAAGGTGCACGCCTGCCCGTTTTGCGGCCGCGTCAACACACTCATTACCTGCGATACCCACATGACTCGGTATCCAACATAAGACGACGGTTTTACCAGCAAGATCCAGCGCTTTCAGGCGAACTAAAGTACCCTGTATAATGGGACAAGGTGGGTTAAAGGCTGTCAGGGCCAACAGGCTGCCCAAAAAATCGGATCAGATCACGTGTGAGTTGCTCTCACCAACTTCGACGAAGCATAGGGCTTTACTGATTGCAACGAGCTCGGACGTGTAAACTGAGGCGTGTTTCGGTAAGGAAAAAGAGCGGGTGGCTTGGCCATTAACAAATGCAGAACCAACGCCCACCTCCGTTTTGGACCCATCAGTATGTGTGGCTTGAAATCCTATGAAGGACCCGATGTGCTCCAGGGCCTTCGATCTCAAGTCGCATGCGATCGCTCCCTGTTTGCTGATACATGAAAGGGATACATCCACTTTTGGTGAGATTAGCTCCCATGGAGGCAATAATATAGGACGCGACCTCAGCACACCACGCAGACTTCTGTCGCTTTCCCGAAACAGCTTCTTCATCTGGACACCAAATGGAATAGCGGACGGCCTTTCGCTTCTTTGAAACATGCTTTCAACATCACATTAAAGAATGGCTCGGTGAGTCGGATGGTTCGGATATTGAGCCAGCTTGCAAAAGTACCGCATACCAAGCATTGCCCTTCCCACTACCAACGTCGGTTCATTTGCTTCCACGGTAAGGCTAGCAACTGGCGACGTCCTAAATGGTTCCGTCACAATGTGTAATGCAGTATGATGCACGGTGTCTAATACACGTTTGCAAGAACCCGGCGCGCGGTCATAAATAAAACAGCCGTAGTCAGGTTTTGAACGTATAAGTGAGCGGTATAGCAGTAACAGTGTTCTTCTGTCCACTCCATAACATGTTCGAAACACATACTTCAATATGTCCAATGCCTTAAAACAGTTGTCACGTAGGGTTTCCAGATGTGACACATGCGTCAAACGGTCATCAAACTGCAGACCCAAGAAGCGGGTACTCGACTGGTTCGGAATGGTCTGGCCGTATAGCCTTAAACCCATGGCGGGGCATTGACGACGTCGTCTGCAAAAGTGCATAGCGACCGTTTTCGAAGTTGAGAAACGTAGTCCGTTTACAACACTCCATCCTTCCAGGCTGATCACAGCCAACTGCAAGCGACGTTCCAAAGAGGCAAAGTTTGACGAGGCGTACCAAATGGCGACATCATCCAAGAAGAAAGAGCGACTGACCGACTTTGGAACAGAGTCACCAATATCGTTTATCAGCATAGCGGCGCTCAGAACATAGCGGCGCTCAGATCACTGTCGTGGGGCACGCCATTCTCTTGTTGGTATCTATCCGAAAAGTGTAGGCCAACACGAACTCTGGAAAACGATCAGTCATAAAGTTAGCTAAGAATGTGCCCATGGCTCCTCGAATGCCACAATGAAAAAGCTTTTTCAGGATGCCGTAACACCACGTCGTATCATAAGCTTTTTCAACATCGAAAACACAGCGCCAACATGTCGTTTTTCTCTGAAAACTGGTGCGGATGTCCGTGTCGAGAGCTATAAGATGGTCAATGGTACTGCGATTCTTCCTGAATCCACATTGAGCAGCCGTGAAAACATTGTACCGCTCCAAAAACCACGACAAACGTACATTTACTACGCGTTCCATCAACTTACAAATGCCCGATGTCAGTGAGATAGAGCGATGGTCGGCAGGGTCAGCCCCACTCCTACAAGGCTTGAGCATAGGGACAATGTACGACTCACGACAAGACTCCGGAAAACCTCCAGTCTCCCAGAGTTTATTGTAAGCTGCTGAGAGGGCCCCCAACTACTGAAGTGGGGAGTTGCTTAAGCATGGCGTTGTGAATTAGATCCGGACCCTCTGCCACGCTGCGCAGCGATCCGATTGCGGAAATTAGTTCGGCCATTGTAAAAGGTCGGTTGTACGACACCTGCTCCGTCGTGCTGAAGTCGGCTGGGGATGAGCGGATCCGGTGACGTGTAAACTGTGGGATGGTATTGCTGTTACCACACCGTTCGGAGAATGCGCGGGCGATGTCATTTGCTACGTCAGCTGGGTGTATAATGTCACGTCCATTGATACGGAGCACAGGGTGTGGTGCAGACGAGTGCTGTTCCGCAATGCGTTTGATCCGCGCCCATACATTGAATGCAGGCGTTTGGCAGTTTATTTAGCCGACGTACGATCGCCAAGATGCCCGCTTAGCCTCTAGAATGGTGCGTCTAGCAGCCGCTCGTCCTCGTCGAAATGCAATTAGATTCTCAGTCGTGCTCCCACGGTCAAACTTCCTAAGGGACCTCTTACGCGCACAAATGACTTCCCGGCACTGCTGCGTCCACCATGGGACAGGGGGACGACGAGGGCAGCCCGACGTTCGCGGTAAGCACCCTTCCGCAGACCGCAAAATCAACGAGGTCAAATCCTCTACTGACGGGGGTTCACTCGCTGGTTGCATAGTAAGGGAATGCTCGATCCTCGCTCGAAACTCAATCGTCAGCTTTTCTAAAATTCCAGCGCTGTGGTCGAGAACCAAGGAAAACGTCAGCCCGGTACTTGATCCAGATGGGAAAGTGGTCACTTCTCATTGGATCGTCTGACACTGGCCAGTCAAAATGGTTAATCAGTTGTGGGCTCAAAAGACTGAAGTCGATTGCCGACGCCTGTCCTGATGGGAGTGTAAAATGGGTACGCGTGCCCGTGTTTAAGAGGCACAGCGATTCTTCATGTATGAGGGCTTCTCAGCGTTTTCCGCGAGTGCTTGTCTGGACGCATCCCCACGCTGAGTGGTGAGTGTTAAAATTATCTAATATGAGGACAGGCGGCGGAAGCTGAGCCACCAGGTGTCTCAGATGAGCGGACGGAAACCCAGTCCCCGGAGGCAAGTAGATTGAACATATGGTGATCGTATGACAGTTAAGCAACACTTTGACTACGATAGCTTGAAGCTCCGTGTTTAAAGTCAGCCTGTGTGCACACACGCTGTGGTGCACGGCCAGGAGAACGCCACCATGAGGAACAGGGCTAGCTGGCAAATCTCGCCGACAAACAGCATAACTCGGATGACCAAAAATGTTGTCAGGTGCCAGTTTTGTCTACTGGAGACATATCACCGCCGGACGCCGCTCGTTAACGCATAGTTGGAGATCCTGGTGGCTTGTTCGGACGCCCCTGCAGTTCCGCTGTAAAATATTCGTCACGTAGCTAAGAGATTAGGACGGTCCTTAGCTTCCCATCACTCCGCGGTATCGACGCCTACGGGGGGGGGGGGGGGCATGTGTTTGGTTGTAAGTGTAAAACAGACTTACTTTAAAAGAACTCCGCTGCGCCCACCGCAGCGGACCCAGACGGTCCAGCCACGGGGTGCAAGGACCCACCGGGGTCTGATCCCACCGACGCCGGCCGGGTTCTGGGCATAATGCGTGGGCTGCCGTCTGTGGGTGAGAAGGGAGGGCCACGCTTTTCCGGGCGCCCCACTCTAGACGGGGACGGCGCCGGCGAAGCCGTGACCCTAGAAGGCGGCGCAGGCGAAGGGCCCATCGGTTGCCTTCGGACCCCGGATGATCCATCAGGGGCCTCTACGCGTCGTCTGGGCAGTGGACCGGCCTCCCCCGCGGGAGCGGGTCCCTGTTCCGCCCCCGACAGCCGGTTAATCGCCTTCGTCCTCTCTTGCTCAACCAGACGTGCTCGCTTGGCTTCGCGGGCGCGCCTGTCGGCTTCTTGACGCTCCATCGTCGCTGCTACACGCTCACAGGCACTGGCGAGGGGTGTCTGTAATGAGGAGACTGGTGGTGTCTCAGACGAAGGAATACCCGACGGCGCGAGAGGACTGCAGCCACGCTGAACTGTCGTCCAACCGTCATTCGTTGGCGATCCAACCGGTGCCGAGGAGGCCGGCAGCACGGCGACCACCGACTGCTCGGTTGGTGGGGAGGAGGCTTTGGTTGCTGGCTGCGAGTCCAGCGCGCGTGCTGAGGGTACAACTGATAGGCCAAATGACCTCAGAAGTTCCAGAAATTGGACAGCCGTCATTTCCTCTACCAGATTGGCGTGCGGCAACGAAGCTTTCACTTTCGATGCATGCGATATTTTTTGGGTGGGTTTCGTTATAAAGTTCTCGAGCCTCACGGAAGGATACCCTTTTATCAGCTTTAATTGATATGACTTCTCTCTCCTTGGCGTAGGCTGGGCATGTACGGTCGCACGCCCTGTGCGGAACCTGGTCCTTGCCGCAGTTGACACAGTAGAGTTTGTCAGAAGTACAGTCTTCGCTCATGTGCTCGAGGGACGCACATTTGCCACACGTTGCGCGGTTCCGACAGTTGGGTTTGGTGTGACCAGATCGCTGGCACTGATAGCACCGCCTGGGGTTAGGCACAAACTAACGAACCTTCACGCGGACGTCTCCCACCCGTACCTAGGAGGTAAGTCAGGGCAACTGAACGTGAGTATAAGGCTGTTTGTGGGCGCCAACTCTCCTCCCCTTCTGACGAGGATCCGTCGAGCAGCGTTCAATCCAAACTCTAAGAGTTCCTCCACGATCTCTTCCTGGTCAACATCACGCATGTTAAAACAGTTCACCACACCCCGGGACGAATTTTTTGTGTTGTGTGGTGTCGCTGACATTGCCACTGTTTTTTTTCCGGTTTACCAGCTCCATTCCGAACACTACGAAAATTCAGTTGCTTCCATAGCCCGACTCGCCTTCAAGTCACTAGCAAATTCAACTTCAATTTTTCCATCCCCAAGCTTGTCATATGTTATAATTTTCCCACATTTGTCGCAGCCATTTCGTCTCTGAATCGGTGACAGGGACGCCAACCTAATCTCGCCACTTTCGAAGACGAGGATCCGTGGTCCGGGGATAGCAGAGTCTTTTCTGCACCCTTGGGTTATCGTGGTCCGACCCCGTTTCGGAGGACGGCCGTTTTTAGAGGTAGAGGATGCCATGCAAAAAGGGGTTTTCTTTCGGCACCGGGGCTCCCCACCCACCACGGAGCTCAAGTTGGGGACGGCCCAACACTCTATCGGGAGGTGGTCGCCGCCAGGGCTACCACGGTGCTATACGGGACGAACAACGCCTCCCACATGGCCAAGTGTAACCGGGGAGACCCCTCCCCGTCCTGGCCATGGTTCAGCGCCGCCGCCCCCTGACCCCTTAAGCCGCTGCGCGCGGCCAGGCGCCCCAAGCGGAGACCGGCAAGGAGCACCCAACTGCAACGCGAGCGACAAGCCGCTAGACCCATGTGGGGCCCCACGGGCTCCCCACGCCCCCGGATATTCTGGCCAAAGTGGAGTGTTCTGGCCAAAGTGAGTGAAAGAGATCCTGGTGGTCGAGGGACACACCGTGACTGACCCGCACGACGCGCCCCTCAACCACCAGGATCCGATCAACCCGGGGACGCGGGCGAGGGGGCACGGCGACCCCGATAAAACGAGGATGAGGAGTGGTGATAGGGCCAGATGCGGGAAAGCAGGTAATGGGAAAGCAACGGGCGGGACAAGGAGCAGGAGCTCACGTGCCGGCAGGGTCGCCACGCCCTGAGAGGAACAGCTTGCGCTGTCTACCCGTTACCGGAGCTGGGACCCGAGGGGGCGCTAGTCCTCTACACCGACCGAAGCCGGAGCCCCTGCGGGGGCATCGTCAGTGTGGTGCCTACATTTAGCACCGCCTATGTCGTATCTACACCGCGCATCGTCCGTGCAGTGTCTGGCACTTGGCACGCAGGACTCTCGCACAGTTAAAACGATGTCCCTACGCAGCTTTGCCCAGGAACCTCTCCACATACCATTCATGGAGAAATTCACACGCCTCATCTTCCATTACCACCACGGCCGGTAAAATAACGGCCATGAAAAACTCACCATTTGGCGGGATGTCGAAGAAGCTCAGGCTTGTAAAACTTACATTTACCCACCATTTGCTCGGCTGACCACCATCTCGATAAGACCTATCTCATGCACGGCACGGGACGCGCACGGCAGACACACCAGGACTGTGTTAATACCTGGCTCAGCCAGCATGTCACAGCACATGTTTTTTGCTTCTCAAAAACACTAAGCGGCTTTGTAGCTATGCCCGTCGTCTGCCGCTAAACATGGTGTTTGGCCGGGAGCCAAGCTGTCAAAAGCCATGGCTATGTCTGAAAAAATCGGTCACATTCGAGTCAAATATGCTAGGCTAACGATGCAGCAAGTTGACGCATGCTGTTCGCTGCAATCTTGGCGTAATCAAACGTCCGTTGGCTTTGGTGTCTGTCCTTACTGCGAGGATGGTCAACGGGGAGCACGGCTGCACTGTCTCTGCCGAAAGAAACAAGATGTTTCACATTTCTGTTTCACTGCGGTTTCAAAACCTTGCGATATGGATATGCACACTTGCAGGAACGTTAAAGGTGACTTTGCACGTCTGTGACTTTGTACATGTCAGGCTTTTATGTTTGCAAGTTGAATACCCAAATGCGCTGAACGGGCTTATCGCATTTTATCCATCGCGTTTCCTAAATTTTATCAGCATTTCTTACATTGCAGAACTCGTAGGCCAGCGGGTCGACGCGTACGACCATGCCGTTCGGCACCACTTAATGGAAGAGCCCGGCCGCAAGTCTTCCAAGCGTGTATCAACACCTGTAGCGAATTATCGTTAGCATAACAACCCTTAAGAGGCTTTGAAAGCAAAAGACGCTTTAAAAAGCGAGAGCTTGGCACGAGGCAAGCTGCCAAGCATCAGCTCTGCGAGTCCACTCCCTATGGTCAAGCTCGGCGCTACCATGTACCTCCTTAGAACCTGAGTCTGGCCATTGAGCCAGCCTGCCTGTTGGAAGCTGCATGATGCGATAGTGTGGAGCAGCGCGGTGAAAAGTACATCGGGACGGCACATAGTTACCGAATTACTCAGGCCTTAGCGGCGGACGATTGCCAGACACGATAGTCTTATGGAATCCGAGTGTGGCGAATTTGTTGGTTCCAAGCGTGGGACAAGGAAGTCATAAATCAGGTCGGTTTTGACCTTGGTCTGACCTTCATATCTGACCTTGGGCCAACGTAATTTGCTCATTCAATATTTGTGGTGCCTAAGAAAGCATCTCAGAGATGTATGGCTCCATCAAACACCCCGTTGTTGTACCAGATTGAACGATTCCCTAGAAATTGCGTTCGCTGAAACCATAGCCTAAGTTTGACCTGCCATAGGTCAGCGACCTTACAAGATGCATCTAAATTTTGTGATGTCAAACGATCCGCTATGAAATTGTCTACAGCTATGTACAATTTGGTGCGGCTACGCTGTCCCATTCGGAACCTATTTTGGAAAAATATTCGGGGGTCAATTTGACCACCCGCCCGAGCGCGTGTTAACATTAGCGGTGCTGAACAGGGATTCTGGTCCACCGGTATGATATCACGCCATCTCTGATCCCTCGTCCAGCTCCATTCACGCTCACAAAATTGATGTACGTGAAAACTCTTCGCATCTAGTGTTGTGCCTCGGATTAGTAGTAGTAGATTAAAATGCATCATAATCTGCAGCTGTCCAAGGTTTTCACGCATTCCTAGTTTTTTGGGTCGCACCAATTTTGCACCACACGAGTAAACCAAAGCCTGGTACGAACACCAGTAAACCTGATAGGCAAGTTAACTCCATGTACTTCTTTTACGCGAAGAAACGTGACCACTGAATTGTACCACTCCCGAAATGTAGGGGTGAGAAATTCGAGACAATCCCTCCAAATTAAATATTAAATCCGAATGTCACCAATTGAGCGCTCATTTTCACAGATTTTCAGTCGAATGAGTTCATTACAAGATTTGACAACAAACTGTAGGTATTTATAACTGTGTATTACTTTTGTTTTTCTTGGTCCCATACGAGTTGTGATGCAACTTAATTTCTCATTTTTTCCGATCGTATTTAAAAACACCATCTATGGTTTAAAATGTTGACCAGTTTCTCTGCAAAATGCTCCAACTGAAAACTTGCACATAATCCATACAAAAGTTGGATTAATTCGCCAGCCGCCCAAACATGTTTGATATGCACCCAGGGGTGAACAATTCATAGGGAACGAATGAGACAATCTTAAGCCCAGAAGTTATTCTTAACGTCATTTTTGCCCTGTTAAACCCCAAGTTTACCGTTTTTGGTCCTGTAGAGGCTCAATAATGATAAATCTAAGCCATTCCAGCTTCACCACTACATCATCCTAGAGTACATGGCTTTGGGACAGACCTGGCGCTGCTAATATAGAAGTGTTTGGTAGCGAAATTCTGCCCTTCAACACTGTTTTATCATGCAGACCCCTCTTACTTTTTCGCATTTCACTCCTGTAGGTTGGTGGGCATGATAGATATTCATATTTTGTGGGTGAGTCAGAGGACTATGTCCGCCAGTAAACCATGCGAAAGATGCTGACTTTTTGTGCAGCGATAGCAAACGAAAGCGTGCCCTTAAAAAGCCAGTAGGTTTCTCCTATAGACCAACTAATTGCTTTCCCTGCCTGTTTTCAGCACATGATTTATAAACAGAGGAAGTCATGTACTGCTTTAATCCATCAAGTTTTGTTCATGAGACAAATTATGATGCCACAAGACATGTGATTAAACTATTTTGTTCGATACTCTTGATTATTTACCTCAAATTTATTAAAAGTGGTCCCTCATGTCTGTTTCAACAAGATGATGTCCATAGATGCTATTGTTTGCTGACTGGCAAGCGCCTGTATTATGGATATGCATCATATTTTTAACATAGGAAAACTCCAAGCTGAATAACAATTACAACATGAGGTGGATATCAGTTCTGAGCAAGTAGTCAGACCATCCCATTTAAAATCTGAAGCAAACGTACAAAAAATTAACTCTAAGTCATGGAATGTGAACAAAAAATGTAAATGGACGCCTTTGCCGAGGCTGAAAAGGCAAGGAGCAAAACTGGTTTTGTGGCCATCTATAACTTATGTTACTTTTGGAGATTGTTTTTTGGAGCGCGCCCACTATTGCCGTTGACGGATGCTAACCATGACAACTGTTTGCACGAAACAGTGGCATAATATTTGCATTTCCTGACCCCATCTTAACAGAAGCCAGAGGTATGTCTGTTGTGTTTGATTTGGTGATGTGTTGATGGGCAGGAGCTTTTTCAAGGTTTTTTGTTTGAATGTTTTGTGCTTGAATTATTCGTTGTTGTTTTTGTTGTTGAACTCCTTTGCTTTGTTTTATGATAAAACTCCTGTGGAAGGTAAGTGCAAAGCGCAGCATCAAACCATTGGTGTTACATAGTTTTTGATGGTCATCACACGGTCATGAAATTACTATTCTTTGGTGTATTCCGTTTCACTATGATGGCCTAAGATGTTAAAAAAGCAGAAACAGTTTTGTTGTGTTATTCATGTTATATTGATATTACGTCCATGGCAGCTTAAAATGTATGTCTTTGTTTGCTGGAGCATATCTTACTGACTCAAAAGTTTCAAATTTTGCGAACTGAATTCTTGACTCCCGTCCGGTCTTGTTGCGACAGAATTGTTCACTCCCACCCTAGTTCAACAGAGATTCTGGCCCGCTGCGGCTGATACTTTCCATTAAATCTTCCATGCGCGCGTTGCCACACGGTGGATACAAGTGCTAAGCACTCGATGATTAGAACACATCTCAGCCCGGTAGCGGCATATGATGTGACATGTCCATATGACGTGTCCCGCCCGCCAGCAGGAGAGGCCAGGGGGCACGTGCCTCGCCCCTTAGGTTCCGAGGGGCCCGAAAGGCCCCTCGGAACCTAAGGGGGAGAGGGGCCCAAAAGGCCCCTAGGAACCTACGATTACTGGTCCAATTTGAGAGCCCGAAGGGCCCGAAAGCCACCCAGGGGTCTTATTTGGGGGCCCCGGCCCGCAGCGCCGGAGACTCAAAGTTGAGCCAGATGGCCCCGCGCGCTGATCAGCGGCCCACTGAGTCGATAAGGGCCTGTATTTTGGTCAGACACCACCAGTGAGACACATTCGGCTCCGTGGCGGCATGGGCCTAAAGGTCCATTTTCCAAACAGGGACAAAGCCGGAGCCAGCGATTTACACTTCCCGGGGTCCCACGGCGTCTAATAGGGGCTCTGTGTTGTCAAGTGGCCCGAGTTGGCAGAGACAGTGTTTGAGGAGGCTCGAAGAGCCTAGAGGGCCCACTCTGTCTGACCATTAAGAGCCCGGCTGGATGGTCTAAGGGCATACGGGGCTGGTTAGAGTCTTATTCAGGGGCCCAGACCTGCGAAGAAGGATCCTCAAGAGGGGCCCTTTGCGCCGATCGGGGACACCCTGAGTCGATATGGGCCCATATGTTGGTCGGGTACTACCGTACCGCAGGGTCGGCTCCGTGTCGGTATGGGCCTGAGGACCCACTTCCCAATCAGCTGTAAAGCTGGGGCCGGTGATTTACACTGGTCTGGGGCCTTGGCCCACAGTGCCTAACAGAGAACCCTGTGCTCGCAAGGGCCCCGAGCCGACCAAGGCATGTGTTTCACGAGGCCCGAAGAGGGACCCGGGCGGACCACAAGAACTGACAATCAAAGACCCGGTTGGAGGGTATAAGGGTCCGAAGGACTGGCTGTAGGCCACATAAAGAATCGCGGCCCGTAGGGTCATGACCTGAGATATCGGTCAGAGGCCCTCTTGCACCGTTTTAGGAACCCCTGAGACAATGCGGGTGTCTAAGTTGGTCAGAGACCACGAATACCGAACAGTCGGTTCCATGTCCGTCGGAGCCCTTGGGACTCACTTCCCAAGCAGAAACAAGGCCGGGGCCCACGATTTACAATGTTCGGGCTCCCTGACACAATGAGGGGCTCCTGTGTCGGTTAGGGGCGATAATGCCGGACAGGGGTCCTGTGGCACAACACCCCGAGTCGGATTGGTGATTGAGAGGGCCCGAAGAGGTCGAGGGTCTCTCGAGACCAAAGACCAACGGCCCGATGGAAAGGTGAAGCGTCCAAAATGCTGGCTGCAGGTCACATTAAGGAACCCGCCCATAAGGGGCCCTTATGGGCGGGGGTCCTCATGCGATGTTAAAAGTCAGTAAGATGATCTCTTGCACCGAAAGGGATCCCGGAGACAGAGCGTTTCTCTATATCGGAGAGAGATCACGAAAAACGAACAGTCAGCTCAGTGTTGGCCTGAGCTCTGCGAGCCCATTCCCTAAGCGGGAACAAGGTCGGGCCCGTGATTTGCATCCGTGGGGCTCTTGTATCGTTCAAGAGCCCAGAGAGCCTAACAGGACATTTTGTGTTAACACGGGGACTCGAGTCGGTCAGGGGAAGATTTGGTCAACAGGGACAGGGACAGGAGGCCAAATGACAGAGGGTCTCTTGCGTTGGTCGGGGCCCTCTGGCAATTGCAGGAAATAGGAACTTATGACGAGTGCTCACAATGAGGTAATAGAAAAGCCCTGTGCCAGTCAGGGCCCCACTACTGAACGGTAGACCCTCCAACCGTTCTCCAGCCCGTTGACACCGACTGGAATAATGTGCCAAGTATTTGATCACCTGCGGTGAGCAAGAATGTTGTTGCGTTAATGACGGTCCATGCACCGATCCAGGGTCAACTGCGCAGGTCAGGAGGCCTCCTTCGCCATGGAGCGGATTAATGTGATATGATGTAGCCCTGTACGGGCATCCGGATCGGCCAGAGGGTGCCGTCCCGTGTCGTCAGAACGACAGCTGGAAAACACACCGGGAACACCGAGAGAGAACACCGGGACCGAGAATAACAATAGGTCCCGCAATATTGTACTCAAGGAGGCCCCTTTACCAGGAAGAAATAATGGGTCTCATTTAGCGCTGATTGGAGTGGGGCGAAATGGGCTCAAAAAGCACAAGACAATCCCTTGTTTCCCTGAGAACATTTTTTTTTGCAGAATCGGCCTGTGAAACAAATACCATCAAAACGTTTGAAACTGCGCGCCGGGTGCCGGCAGCGTAGTGGTCCACGCGCCGCGTCAACCACTCCGCTTCTGGGAAGCCGACGCTGCGCAGCCTAAGGAAGCCTGCCGACGAATTTTTTTCTAAGCTATGCGAGCGCGCACGCTCAAAGCTACGTTACATAATTTGTACCACTTATCAACGCCGACTGAATGTTGAAGACATCCCGACAAACATGACCTGGCCATGTTAATACAAATTGTTGTCCCATTTTTGTCTTCAATCTACCTTCGCAGAATGCTTGCTCTTTCTGTACAACCCAGATACAAATTCTGACAAGGCTTCTGAGTTCTATCGGTTTAAAAAGAGTCCACTGGACCATTGTGAACTGAAGAGCGCCGTCGATTTATTTCATGCAGTCATTTAACGCGTGGTTTGTCAGTTTATTTACTAAAAACTTTAACGCAGAATTGATGTCGCGGTAGGATCTGGTCTATATGCCAGTTGTATAAGACAAAAATGTAATGTATATATGCACACACACACACACACACACACACACACGCACACACACACACACACACACACACACACACACACACACACACACACACACACACACACACACACACACACACACACACACACACACACACACACACACACACACACACACACACACACACACACACACACACACACACACACATATATATATATATATATATATATATATATATATATATATATATTTATGCATCAGAAAAGCGTATCCTTCATACGAGTTGGATCCTATCCGACGCTTTTTTTTGGGGGGGGGGCCTCTCACTGTCGAGAGGGCCTTTTGTCAACCCTGTGCGCCCCGCCTTGCCAAGGCTCTGGCTGCGCCCCTGCCCCTGCAATGACGCTCATTTTGCGACACAGATGGTCTGTTTTACTAGCGCTCGTGTTCGCTATAATGCGGCCATATCCGCACCGGTCGGGCTGCGATTTACTACTCTGGAGCGTCTTTTAACGCTAGGCGGCCGCCGTTATGCACTGTTCATTCCAGCATGGCGCGGGTACACGGCGCATTGATGGTCTTGTTTGAAGAATAACTACGCGTGCAGCGTGGAGTGTTGTGCTGATGCTATTTGCAATGCCCGTAGCGCTGTTCTCCGATATAGGTACTGGATCCAGCATGCACCTGGAAGCGAACAGCACTCGTTCTGCGCATTTGAAGTGCCACCGTGGTGGCCGGGGACCCATTGGGGTCGCGTGAATAAGCTAAGAGTTATCGGGAAGTGGTTGCTGTCAAACTCGTCAGCCTCATATGACCACGAGAGGGTGAAGCGTAGTGGGGGGTGAGCGTGGTCTGTCTCCTATATTCACACACTATACATAGATATGCACATTACAATGCGTATATGTATATATATATATATATATATATACATATATATATATATATATATATATATATATATATATATATATATATATATAATGCACATACACACTGCAGCCGGTTTTCCAAATAAAGAAGCAGCTGTAATTCGCCCATCCTCGCATACGACCCGCGACATTGACACTGCAGCAACGTTAAGCGGTTATGCGGTTAAGTCAGTTGGATGGTTGTGGTGGGTATTGTAGCTCGGACAGTTGTCTATGTAGTTAAATCAATAAATTGAGAGCAAGGACACTGGCAAAAGATGCACTGTATGATGAGCTCGACGTGTGGCCGCACCCGACCGGGGAAAGACCTCTCCGTCTTGTATCCAAGGATTCACACCGATAGCGCTCGGTCGGGTCTTTCAGCGGGACTTGGGACGCCACCCTCTGAGGACAACAGCTGAAAGGAACCAGCCCGTGTTCCACTGGGCGCGCCGCTCTCGCCGGCGACTGGACCAAAGAGGCGGCGGGCGGCGAGGGGGTCGCGGCCGGTCCTGACGGAAGACCACTGCCGAGGAGGGGTCGGGCCGCGCCTTCAAACGCTTGGTCAACGCGTTAGCTTCAGCTTAATCGTCATTCTCATTCTCTTTCGCTGTAATTTTAGCATCGAGAATGCAAATAACAGAGGCCAAAACCAGAGAGAAATCAGGATTTTTGGGTAGGTTATGCCAACTTTATTGGCCCAGACCCCCATCCCTACCTCTTCTTTATTGATCTTGAAAAGTGACGACTCTGGCGGGTAAGTCGCACAATCCCCTGCACAAGCCACCCACAGGTATCATGACATCCATCGTGTCACCGCCACGGACGTGGCCACCCTGGCATGCCGCAGTCCCAGCTACAAGATAGGGAGGCGATACAAAGTGAACCGGTAGACTTAGAACTCGACGACCTTAATGGGGTACTGCAACCTCCTTTAATTTTAATTGTTTCAGTCAACATAAAAATTTGCAGCCGATTGATTGCAGATTACATAAGCTGTTTATGGGCTTTGCATACATGATAATATCTGATGGCAGCCACTTGGAGGCTAACAAAAGCTGGTGCCAAGGAGACAGGGCCATGTTGAGGGCGGTTTTGTAGGCGAGCAACGCACCTATCCTTATTCTATGCTATTCGCTGTTTCTGGACTTACCCAAAATCGATTCCTGCAATGTGAAAGCGATCTGATGATCGCATAACTTATCTAGCAAGAATTATAATACAATATACTTCATAAAAAGTGATGTTTTTTGGTACGGATATAAAATCAAGACATAAAGTCTTGCATTGAATGGGAATTATGCGGGCGTAATGCAAAACACTCTATGGGTAGGCGAGCGCTCGAAGGTTTGTGTTCAGATATCACTAAAAAGTGGTAAAAGCAATATTCCAGCTTTGTTTCAAGTGTGCACACATCATAATACGATTCTTTCTAACTGTACGTGAACTTGCCGGAATGTTTAGGAGTCAGGCCACCCAAGATTGATTCTAGCACAAAATCTTCTTCTATACTTCCTTTGCTCTGGGCACATTCCATCGAACTCCCCCAAGGCTCTCCCTGCCTTCTTGGCACTGCACTGTCAAAAATGTCAAAATTTTCGATGATGTTTGCGACTATACTAGAAGGCATACCAAAACGCAAAACATAGCAAGCACTAAACTTGCGTCGCAGCATCAAAATTACTTAACGTGGACTTTCGTAGACTTTTGAAGCATTTTATAAAAAAAATGGTAAAAGCTGTGATGCACTTCTGACACTCTTATTCGACGGCAGGCGAAGTAATTTTAGGTTCGTAAGCGCTGTGACTCACTGTTGTTGAAAGTTGGCTGCGGACGAGTGCTGGCCAACTTTTAGTTTTGCATCTGGATAAAAGTTGTGCATCTGGAGGATGGTGTAGCGCCATGTTTAAGGGGCCTTCCTTGCCAGAAGCCCATTTCTGCGGTTTGTTTTAGATACGACGTCAAAATTAAGACAAAGCCGAAAGTTAAAGGTAAAATTTGACAATGAATCACGAAAATTAACTTTGATGACCGATAGGTCAACACAAGTAAAGTTTGATGACCTACATGTAGCCTGTTGTGTTTTCGTACTTAATGTGAGAGTGTCAATCCGAACATCCGCACATGCTGTATACCATAACGCTAGAAACAAGTGGTGCATAAATGACACATATACTCGGGAGTCCAAACTCAAGTTTGAAATATGGCGGCAACGGTACACATTCCACAACTGGCCGTAGGGTCCCCATGTTAAGATACCTTTCTTCACGCCCACAGCGTTCTAAATCTTGAATATATACATATATATATATATATATATATATATATATATATATATATATATATATATAATGCATAGCCAGAAGATGCGGGCGATGTGGTGCAAACCGTGTTGCGAGTTACAATAAGAAATACACATATCTTGTATATCCATAAAACATACTTGGCAGGTGTTACGTGGCCGCCGAGCTACAGGCTTACCTTTGGTAAGGGTGCATAACTTTATTGTGCCCGGCGCATGGAACCTATCGCGACGGTATAAAGCTGGCCGTCCCCAACGTGGCCAGAGGTAGGACCAGGCACTGCGTTAGGTGCCAAAGTTGTGATGCCGGGGGCCACTGCTTTGTGGGGCCAGCAGTGCCGCCTCAGTACCAGCACAGCAACGATGGCACGGTAACATTGCAAGCACCGCGGATTGGGAAGCAGCTGTGCTTGAAAACAGAATGGTTAAAAATATAACGAGTGTCATGACAACGAGCTAGAGCTGCACAGCGGCCCTGAAATAAAAATAGTTGAAAAACCTCTCTGATTGATCTTGAGGAGCACCTGGCGTACCTATCTGCATATTCTTATTAAAATGCAAGTTGAGTTGTTGATACGATATTTTAGTACCATCTTCCATTCAACATTTACTTCCATTGTTACAACGAAATTGTGTGGATGTAAATTATGCAATAATGTTGCGTGATAGGCATAAGGCCGAGGACTGGGTTACAGCTGAGCGTTCAAAATATTGCAATATCTGTTATAAAAACTTCAACTTTTCCAAAAAGCGCAACGAAATCCTTCTTTGGATAAGCAATAATTATGTAATGCCACGATGAAGTTCTCAGCCCTGTTTCTTAAATGATTTCATTATTTCAGCATAATATTTAACATAAATCATAAAGATGCCGTATCCTCCTGACCAACTGTAAATTCAGGCACAACACGAACCATTGCATCATTTAACTGAAACAGTTGCGGCTTACATTGGATACCTTTACCAAGCACAGGTTACTATTTGATATAAGGTTTGTATTGCAGGCAGTTGCATGGAGCGATTGTATTTTGTGATGGCGGCCTCCCCTCAACGCTGAAGTGCGCTAGCGAGTGTTGGTTCGGTTTGCCCTTCTCATATCGTTGCTAGAATATTAC
The DNA here is from genome assembly GCF_011947565.3 of Pollicipes pollicipes. Classification (NCBI taxonomy): domain Eukaryota; kingdom Metazoa; phylum Arthropoda; class Thecostraca; order Pollicipedomorpha; family Pollicipedidae; genus Pollicipes; species Pollicipes pollicipes. Next base: position 5,932,040 of record NW_023596225.1, on the reverse strand, counting down.
AATAAAAAACTAAAGTAAAAGTTACTATCGCACCACGATTAACTACTTTTTTATTTCATTTTTTTATAAATTTATCCCGAATGGTTTGTATGGGTGACTTCGGATTCAGAGTAGCTGCTAAGCATAGCTTGTTGCGTGTACCCCGAACCCATCACCCAGGCGTGCCGTCCAGTTCAACAGATAATTTTGCCTCCGCCCTTTCGCCGGACAGGAATGCGGAGGGTTTACGTGCCGCACAATGCTGCGACACGGCCGCCTCGGGTCTGGGTTGAGCCTCGTTGGCCAGTTGCCAGCTGACCTTTCCGTTTCAGTCGGGTCAAACAATGCGTCCACTCTGGGACTCGTACCCAGTGCCGCTGGATTACGAGTCCAGCATCTTTCCCCAAGACCACGGAGGCGGCAAACCACCTGCACCTACTTCGTGCACTATTTGATAGCATTGGCTTGACTATTGGATGAATGACGCAAAACTACAAAATTAAAATAGCATCTGGTCAAAATAAAGTGTTCCAGATCCAGTGAGAAACATACATTAGGTGTAGGTGAGGTGGAATGTCACTCAGCCCCGCATACCATAAATCTACGCACATTGACTCGTCTGTTCTGGGAAGACATAACCTTACAATTGCATGTAAGCTGAATTATGCCACAAAACTTAGCCAATTTTTGACATCAGATGGCCCACTCTAAACAGTGCAGGCTGAATACTGTTTTGGTTAAATGTCCTAATAGGTGTGTGCACAACGTTGCATCATAACAGACATTCCCATGATATTAAGGTGCCTCAATATTTTGTTTTCATTTCTTAACAAATGCATCTAATGTTGTGAAGCAACTGTGCTGAATTGATATAATTATTGCTTGGCATATTTCATGGTTGGTAACACCTCTGTGGCTAATGGTGCAAGGATATCATTGCATATGTCGGATATTCAGATGCCAATCAATCACAGCATTCATGCACAGAAAAAACAAGATTCTCAGCTCCAACATACACACACACACACACACACACACACATATATATATATATATATATATATATATATATATATATATATATATACCTGAGAACATCTTGCCCAGACACTTCACATGCAGCACTTGTCAGTCGGTAAACTATGCCACAACATTCATGACTGACTCGCTGTGCAGTAACTGGGCCATCACGCGATCAGTTATGATGCAGAATGTTTCAAATGAGTCACGACATGTAAACCAAGACATTATGCGGCTTAACAAAGAACAGGACATATCAAATTAACTTAGAGGCATCTGAAATTACTTTGACAGTCTGATCCTCCAACCAGCAGTACCAACACTGTACCACACTTCAAGCGTTTCGTGACTGATAAACGCAATTATACTTAATCGCCACAAACATACCAAAGATGCCGCTAACACAGCACTGCCAACTTTTGGTATAAGACACTAAATCTGGCGTTAATTCCGATCCTGGTATACTTGTAGCATGTGTCGATACCTACTAGCCAAAACTTTGGAGCGCCAAGTGTTCTATTACCCTGCATATACTATAGGAGGTGGGTTTCACCGGAGAGGGCACGTAGATCCGTTTATCATGAAGTCTTTGGACAGGGCAGGGGCCGGCGCACTCAGCACCTCCGCATCAACACTGCGATGCTTCGTGCCAACTCAGTCGTCATGGCTTCTGCTGGAAAAGGAAAGCGTCTCCTCAGTCCGTGTAACGACAAGGAGCTTTGCAGATATGCAAGGCAGTGGCTGTGCAGAAGCTTGTCGCTACAATCAAAGTAAAGCACGAGCAAGAGTTCGCAACTCTATCAGGACGTGATATTCTAGCTCACAAATCATATTAGTGGAGCTATATATTAAGGAATAAGCGCGTTGAAAAACGAGGAAGTCTTCAAGGGCCCATGCCGGTGTTTTCAAAATGCTGTTGAAGTTCCACTGTCGTCACTTTGGTTTCAAGCGAGTCTGCCTGTTGTGTGAGAAAGGATGTAAGCCGAGAGTGAGAGTTAATATCCACATAGGTGGGTACAGGTGCAACGGTGTAAAACCGCAGGAAAACGTAGTTCTGTCACGTCCAAGCAGCAACTGGGAAATGTGTGTTATGAAAGGCGAGATATTTGAGCAAATGTATTAGCGGCAAGACTCGGTGGGGTCATTGACCTGCGTGCTGCTGACGCTTAGTATCGTGTCCCAGGTTACAATCGTTTTCGTGCCATTCCTGTTACCCGACTCCCGACAGACACGCCTGTGGACGAGGCACAGAGGTCGCCGCTTCTGGCACTGTGTCAAGAAGCAGTTGGTGCACAGCGTCACAGACCACTTTGGTGACCAGTTACTCGTGCTCAATATGGAGGGTTATGACAAGCGTGGCTGGATTTTAATCCAGCCTCGGACAGTTTATCAAAATCGTGAAGACAAGCGACAGCAAGGGCGATGATGAGATGGAGAAGATGGTGAGGAAGATCCGGAGTGAGGCAACACCTGGACCTGAGGACTACGGCCTCAATGGCTTTGCCCGTCACAAGATCACTGAGACCACTGGCGCAGCTCTTCTAAAATTGCTCTCGAGCCCCGTATCAGGGGGCGCCATCCCAAAGCCCGTCACCAACCTTGGCTCGATGCATCCGACAGCACATTAGTGGTGCAAACAGAATCCAAACCACGCTAGGGCTGACTATGAAACTGCACCGCAAACATGGCAGTTTGGAGCTCATCAAGACTCTTAACGAGCACGGCATCACGAGCACCTCCGACGAATTGCTGCGATTTCGCAAGTCAGTGGCCAGGTTTTTGTCGGACAGCCAGTCAGATTATCACAAGAAGCTTCTCTTGAGTACGGAGATGGGCCTTATCTTTAGCTGGGCTGACAACTACAGCTTGCACATCGTGAGTCCCAATGGGACCAAGAGCAAGCACACCATGGCTATAAAGTTTACTCAGCATCCTGCCGGAATCATCGAGATAAGTGTGACAAATTAGTGTGATGCAGCCCGAGATCTCCCGAACCAAGGTATGCGTCGTGCCCTCTCTGCAGCTCACTAACCAGGGCATGGAGATGCAGCATTACAAGGGACCCTCCAAGCTGAATCTACCCCCGCTTTCGATGAAGGCTCTGTCCAGTGAGAAAGCACTGCTTCAGTCCGTAAGAATGAGCAGCCATTCGAGTGGGCGGGCCTCAATGTTCAGCAGGACCGACTGGTGGTGGGCCCTGCTCAGAACCCTAAGACACTGGTGGTGGGCCCTGCCCAGAACCCTAAGACACTGGTGGTGTTCCGACCGATGATCGATTCGTCGCCTACTCATCCCGGCACCGTGCTGACTACTTTCGTGTGTCTCGAAGCATGCTCAGTGCTGTCGGAATGCAGTATCTACTCATACCCATCTCACAGTTGACCTCCAACTGTACCAGACTGTGCACATTGTCCAATGGAAGGAAAACACGGTGAATGTTCAGGATGCGCTGGCCATTAAGAGTGAGAAGAAGAGCTTATTCTTCGTTTCTCTGAGCAGTAACTTCCACAGAGTCATAAAGAAGGGCGTGAAAACAGTGGAGGAACTCAAGAAGACAACCTTCGCCGAGGGAAAGGCAGCCTACGGCACTGAAGCGCTGTCCGATCGGTTGTTGACAATGGGGCAGCAACGAAGGGTGGAGATTGCCTATGCTCTCCGGTTTGAACGGAGTCCAATCCCTCCGGTCCTGTTCCACCAATACGGCTACTTGGGGAAGGGCGGCGAGGCCGTGCTTGGCAAGTGTCTCGGTGTCCCTGTTACGGCACCGCCTGCTTCAGACGCGGTGCGGGTTGACGGCAGTCAGCTGCTGCTCCACGTCTTCTGGTCCGTTGCCGGGACCGCAAAATCCGTAATACTCAATTCCCAAAATCCGGCAGAACCCAGCCACCCCTCTTTCGTGCCGAAAAGCTTTCATTCACAGTGTCACGAATAAGAGTGTGCCCAACAACATCCTACACGGTTGCCCTTTTCCGCATAATATCCAGCTCGTTAGCAAGCTGGACTGTGTCGTCATCTTTGTTGAGCCAGACGCCATCCCTTGCAGCTACATGCTGAAAGCGGTGGCGGACGCTTCCCAGACAATCCGCATCATTTGTGAGGGCACCGATGTTTTCGCCCTCCTGGTATCTGGACAGGACGCAGGTATTCGTCAATATCTAGATGCAGAAGTGGAATGGTGATGTCCTAGACATCAACGAAACCGTCAAGGGTGAAGCCCCGGAAACTACAGTCAGCTTTTCGGTGTCCAAACACTCGGAACCAGTGTCGCATTCCTTCGACAAAGGGAAGCAGTGGGCGCCAAGCTATTAGAGATAGATCTGCCAGATCGCGATCAAGTACTTAAATGGCCTGGCGCGACTCACGCTCAGCTAAGAACGATAGCAGACACCTTCTTGGACCTTTTCGGACAGCGCAGTTGCAGGACAATGAATGAAGCGCGTGCCCGCTTCTACCACGGTCGCAAGTGAAGCAACTGCCGCAGACTGATGCCAACTTGAAGATGCATGCGCTCCGGGCTCATCTTCAGATGCTGCTGTAGAAACAGCAGACCACCGTGATCCCCTGAAGGAGCTCGAGATATGACCCACTGTGGTTGGAGCATCGAGGCAGTGATGTATAAAACTTGCCGAAGCTGTCTCGACGCTTCGCAATGTACCTCACAGAAGGGACACTAAGAGACCACATGCGACGCGATCACAATAGTCTTCTCACAAGCAAAATGCTCACACAAACACCAAAGTGTTAACATCTGCAAACGACAAGAAATTCAGCATTCTCTAAGCTTCACTCATCTATGGCTATGCACCACTGCTAACCGAGACGTCATCAAACTTTGAATTATATATTTGCAGCAACATCGCTAAAAAGTCACACCGACGACAAACATGACGCTGATAAAAAGTTTCGCACGTATTGCGTCATTGGCACGCAATGTTGTGATTAGTTGTAATGGGTTATGTTGATTGTGCTGGTCGCCGTGCGTGATGTTGATGATGGGATGCTGATGATGGGATATTGATGATGGGATGTTGATGATGGGATGTTGATGATGGGATGTTGATGATGTTGATGGGATGTTGATGATGGGATGGGACGGCCAGGGGATGACCTGCTTTTGCCAGGCCAAAACGCTGGTGAGTATAATCTCATGAGAAGCGTACTGTTGTTTGCATGCTCGTGTTTTGTGGTCTAATTTTTAAGGTGCCAGTCGTCGACATCAATGAAGGGCTAATTGTTGCTTATAATGATAGATATGGAAGGTCCCAAAAACGTTAAACTAAGGATATATCAGAAGATGACCCACGTCTTTCGGTGAACTTCTTTTTCCTCTACCAGACGAGGTGAAAGGTAACGTTCGAAAGAAGAATAAACTGAACCGGAAGTTATCCAAAGCACAAAACGTCGTTCTCTTTGATGTTCTATGTATAATGAAACGTGCATATATACATATATTCATATATATATATATATACTTACATGCATATATACATACATATATATATATATATATATATATATATATATATATATAATCCGTTGCCTAGTTTCTGCTTCTTTTGTACGTCACGTAAAATTGATAACACTAAGCGCACAATTTCGATTTCATTGTTTTTATTAGAGAAGAGGTCTGGAAGAAGAAAAAAGCCTGCAGTTGAAAATCAAGGGCTAAAACTGCTTGCAGTTCGCGGTAGGTGACCCACACCGATCATTGGCTTACACATCGGAAACCAAAGCATAACGTATCTCCAAACTACAAAAAAAATGCAGGGATCAAAAAGAAAACGTGCAGAGGCTATCCAAGCAGCTGCAGGGGGACGGCGATGCGATTTGGCGTTGGTGGGTCTGGAGTTGGGCATCGCTTGACCGGCCCAGGCGGTCCAAACGTGGACCCGACCTGGGGCGCTCTCGGGGGACGAGTGGCTCGTCTCGCGCCCGCTCCTGCTCGCCAGCGGGGCTCACGAGCGAGGCGATTTAATCCACTGTCGCCAGATTAATGCCCTTGGTTTGAATCGTGACCGATGTACATCACATTTCGCTCAGGTGGCGGCGTCACGACTCAGGGCCGCACGGACACTGCAGCCGGAGATACCCAACGGTACCGGTCTGCGGCGCACTTCTCACCACCCGCCCCACTTCGGGAGACGCGGCTCGGCGGGCATCGGAAGCTCCACCGCCCGCTCTACAGCCGTCCTAACTTAGTGATGCTATTGGAGGAGAACGATCCGTTAAATTCAACGAATCGAACAGCTGTAGCGTCCGAGGCCAGCGAGTCGCATGCTCGTACTGTGGCTGATGATACACCGGAACTTTTTTAACACGTAGCCTTTCTTCGATATCATTCAGCATGTTGGATCATTGGCCTTCATTGGAATGCGACAGAGAGAAAGACTTGCATAGGTAGGCGGATCGTTATGGTGTCTCGCGGCAAACACTGTATCATATTTCTTCATTTAGGTGAGAAAATGTTTGGATTGAAAAGGATATCTAGCAAGCGTAGTTCATATTACCTCAACATGACGATTTAAGCGAATAATGTCAGATAGCTCGAGATGTATAGAACCAAGAAGGTTGAACCAGGACATAGTTTTAATGCGCTGTGATGCGCACCAGTCGTCGCCGCACTGTACCCACGCTCCGACTTCATCCGGGGTGTCGCCATTCGCTGGGATCCGCGTGATGTGAGTGAGACCGAGATCGTGGAGGGTATGGCAAGGTAAGGATGGACCAACGTAAAGGGAATACGTAGAGAGCATAGGAGCACGAATGTCTGAAAAAGCGGGGGAAGGCTCAGAGCATACTTAAGAAAAGTTGTCCCGGGGCAGGTCCAGCGACCGGAGAGGAGCAGAGAAGGAGAGTAGAGGGGGAGAGGGGGGGGGGGCAAAAATGGGGAATTTTGTCCGCTCGTAATTCACATAACACGTTTTGGAGATCGGAAAAGTTCCTGGCTGCTATGCGAGATATAGACCTACAGCTGTGTTTTGCTGTTGTACAATCTTTCGTATTCTACTCATATGTACCATTTAACAAATAAAACTACTCAGCTTCCTAGAATTGTTATATGCCTCCACGGGTAACATGCTAATTTACGGCCTGGGCAATATTTCTATAAATCCATATATATATATATATATATATATATATATATATATATATATATATATATATTGCAAAGTCATCATTCATCATCATCATTCAAAATCATCATTTAATCCGTTGCATATTGCAAGGCATTTATTAGGAAGCACCTTACGGCGGCCATCATCATAATATGCCTACCTTAGCGGTATATCTCATAGGCCAAGTGTGCGTGCGCGCGCGTGCGTGTGTGTGTGTGCGTCTCGGTTTTATGCTCGATATAACAGAGCCCCTTCCCCCTTCCCAGCTCACCGATCTTGTCATCGAAGTAGACTACGGCCAAAAATGGTAAAACTAGTTAATTTAGGAAAGATATGGCCTGCCGCCATCCTCGATTTAAGTTTTATGGGGTTAAAAGCACTCGTTTCACGAATTGATCGGAAACAAAACCCACTGAGGCTTATCTTGACGCAATGACATACTGATTTTCCGCGCTCCTAAAGGTCATCGCGGGACCTTTGATCCATGGCCACGGGGACATTTCCTGTACAGATGACCTAAGGTGCAACACTCCGACTGGTATCAAATGGCTTATGGGACTCAGCGAAAGGAACGTTTGACGGATTTTCTACTCTAAATGGCAGAGAAAAACGCACTTGAATTAGCTTTCCTATTTCGCGAGCGACCTCTAACACGTCTCAGTTCTAACTTTTGATTCCTTGGGCTGAGTGAAATAAAATTACAGTTTATGGATCACAGCTCGGATTGCAGATTATGCAGAACAATCTATTATATACACAATTCACACAGCACAGTTATGTCATGATCAGAACTCGGACTGGGGTGACGGTTTTACCAACATATCGGTATAAGGGCAGAGCATTCCTTGAACAGGGGCCACCAGCGTGCTCACCACCACCACACATGATGTCCCAACCCAGCTGTCACTGCCGTTCGCCATTCCATCCACCACCGGCTTGCCATTGCAATTACACACCCACGCCCACGCACACGCCCACGCCCACGTATATATAGACGTACACGTGCACGCCCACGCACACGCACACGCTCATCTCCCCGTACAAGTCTATGCCCGCGCCCACATATCCGTACACGCCTTTGTGGGGACGGGATATACCGTTGAATTCCACGGGACTTTTCACCGCTGGAAAAATTGTATTTCTGAGCCGCAAATGCCACGAAAATTCGTCACGACGATGTCAATACTGGAAAACCGCGTGCAACTCACGACCACATGCCAGGGAATTATGATTTAAGGAAGAACAGAAAGAAAGCACCAAGTGCACGAGCTCGGAGATCACGGCCTTGCCACGGCTGCTCAAAGCTGGCTGGTATGGCGAAATGTTCCAGCTTTGCCCGCCGTGGCAAAATAGGCAAAGTACCTTGCTTGTTGCAAGATTACCAGGCACATTTTAGAACTAGCAATCTTAATATTAAGCACGGTGAATCGCGCGTTCCCAGGAAAGGTATTGCGGTGGCTCCTTATCCGGATCTTATCTGCTTATCGGGATTTTAGTGTGTTAAGAATGCTTTCAGAAAACCTTGAGTTTGCAAGGACTACAATTCGCGTCGTAAGGGGCTGTGCAAACTGCCCGGCTTATTATGACCTAGAAGATGCAATGCACTTCCCCTCAAAAAGAATGGAGCGGGAAGACAAAAGCTGCGTGGAAGGCTAAAGGAAATGCAAAAACATACTTGCTGTGGTGTTAAACCTTACAATATATCCCTACCTTACCTAACCTGCTTACCATGCAGCGCATCAATGTCATAAATTAACTTTTTAATGTTTAGCCCAAATTGAAAGCTGGTGCAGCAAGAGGAAGCGCCTCGTGACTAGGCCTATCGAAAGCCGCATAGTGAGCCGGTTTCCATTTGGGGCACCAGGCCGATCCAAGACGTCCACCTCTGCCAATGCTGGCCTGAAAGTTCCACGGCGTTCACCCAGTCCACCCCGCTGCCAGTCCTGTCTCGGGTCCGCCGCCGTCCTCCCGGACGTCCACAGTCGGCTCTTGTCCACCGGTCTCGGTTAAGCTGGGGTCCCACGAGAGGCTCACCACGTCACGGCAGACCCCGCACCTGGCCGGCACCACCTGGCCCGACGGCCTGTCGGCCCAGCCGGCGTCCGTGCCGACCTCGGCCGCAACGTCGGCTCACCGGGCCTGACCGCTCGGCGACCAGGGTACAGCGTGTGGCTGGCTGACGACTTAACTCAGCTTGGTCAGGCTGGCCTTGGGCTCATCCCTCAATGGCCCGTCTGATGTTCGCCTGTTGACATTCACAAGGACCAAGCTGCCGTTTGTCCTCGCAGAACTGCCAGGTAAATCTCCCGGGATGACGAGCTTTGAAGGTACAGCTGAGTTTTATGATCTAAGCGCCATTAAATGATCTATGCAGCAGTGCAACCCAACAAACAGGTGCATGCGCCAGTGCAAACTAAGTGTAATGTTCCGAGGGTGCCGGCTCGATTCTGCTGTTCAGTTGCGCTCGGGGCAGATGCAAGCACCGCCGCCAATACAGCCCGGAGCCGGAGGAGCCGACGCTCTGCTGCTGACAGGACCTGACCCGGACCTGACCCGACCACCGCCGGATGTCCGGGCGCGGGGGTCGAGCTGGGCACGCGGTCCTGGTTTTCCAGGCACCGATCACGCCTGAGTCAACAGCTACGTGTCTCTGACACGAGTCAGCCGGACGTCAAGGCTATCGAGGGAACTGCGACGGCACGGAGGCTGACATAGTGTGCATTCCTCCAAAGATGTTCGTCAAACGCTCGTCATGGCGTGGGATGAGCTAGGTGCTAATGGACGCAACGGTACCAAGCATCAACTTGCATCATGCTAATGACGTCGGGCAGCCTTGCGAACCGTGCCAGCGACCCTTACCAGCGGGCTGCGAAGCCCTGCTCTTTCACGAGAGCTAACACCCAGGGATTTAACAATGCAACACTCGGGCGCTTGCTGACAAAAGAAGCTTGAAAATTGCCTACCTGAGTATTTGTCGGTCCATGACATCGATGAACTTGCAGTATTTATGTTTTTGGGGACAGTGAATACAGCAGTGCGGAACACACGAGCAGTAGGGCTTTATGCTTGTTGCGGTTAATTGTGAATCAGATTAAGCGTCTGCATAGTTTTCGAGGCCAACTCGCTCTGGGACTGAAACACAGTACGTGGTTAGTATTCTTTGTCGCTTCCGAAAACGGTAGAATTAGTTGACGAAACCCTTGGCGAAAATTCCCGACCGACTTCTGATGCACTAGTGGGTTAGATAATGCATTGTGATCGTTTAGTGATTTGCATATGGTGCGTTCGCCTACACTCACATATGATTCGTCTTCCTTCGCCTTTGTCTACTATCGTTTCCGGAATCTTACATCACTCCCCTAAGTGCCCACAACGGACGGATATATGGCGCGCGCCTGAACACGCGTGGCCGGCCGCACGTCATCTCCTACCACGTCATTGCTGCACACGCGATCGTGACTGTGCTCCCTTCCATGAGGATGCCGTGGTACCGGGTTGCTCAGACAACCAATCTGCGAGACCAGGCCTGGTCTTCGAGCTTGACTGGTCTCGAAATTCGAGGCCTGGTTTCGTTCCGTCTCTTGCAACTTTTTTGCTGCTCGCGAAGAGATGTCATTTTGTGATGTTAACTGAACGAGAATAGCTTTACTTCGTTTATATTGCAAGACTGTGAGAAACTCGTGAAGAGCACAACTGATTATTCACTCTGCATACAACATTTCCCAGCATTAAGATGAAACAACTTTTAAAGAACCGCTCCTCTTTTTGTTGAAAAAGGCATGGAACCGTGACCAGTGCCTGCGAAGACGTCCGCTTACATAAGCTGCGTTGTGCTGCACCGGGCCCGCCCTTCGGCAACGTGGGAAGCTTGCTCACTGTTGAAATGAGACGCGCCCAGTCCGCGGCCTTGCTCGCTACAGCGGTGGATTATACCTTTGAAACACAAGGAACTACGTGGGAACCTCGCGGTCGGGGACGTAGTTTTACAGAATAGGTAGAATGGCTGGACACGACAAAATTGTTGAACCTGTCCATAAGCACACCAAAAACAGTGTTCTCATCGAGGCTTAGCCGCTCTCTCTCAAAGTCAAGGGCTGGACCCCACCAACCGTGAAGGAAACTAAACTTTATTTGCGTCATGAATGGAGGGTGTTACAGTTGACTACTGCTTTATAGCGTCATGAAAAGGAGCTTAACAAAAACCAACTTTCTCAGAAGCCACATAATGGGCATCAGGTCTGAGCTTAAGGTAATTCTGTTTAACAAAGCGCATTTACAGGGCTAGAAACCTCGAAAGACGCACAGACTGTGTTCGGAGAAGAACACACAGCTCGCTGAAGAACCTATACTGCCCTGCACACCTCGCGCGGCATAGCCATGTCACCATTCCACACAATCCCTGGCTTCACACATGTACGCAGGCCATTCACACCTGGTCCGTCTTACCTTGGTGTAGTCAACCAGCAACCAGCACAAGTTGTACTGCTCATTTTCCCTCAAGCACCTATGCTGAACAAAAATGCCACTCTGCACGAGGGACGGCAAGCTTCTCGACATATGGATTAAATGTATTTCTCAGATAAATTATTCCGTTATTTGTTGTGGCATACGGTGGCGTAGCCAAGAGAAGTTTTGGAGTAGAAATTTTCCGAATAAAAAAACAAGACCCTCCTGCGACAAACAATGTCCTTGCACTGAGAGACCTGTGCGCGATCCTGGCCAATCCCGCTACTGTGCGCAATCCTGACTAATCCCCCTCCTGTGCGTAATCCTGGCTAATCCTCATACTGCGCGCAATACTGACTAATCCCCCTCCTGTGCGTAATCCTGGCTAATCCTCGTACTGCGCGCAATCCTGGCTACGTCACTGAAGGTATATCAATTAGCACGGAGAAACAATCGGTGCCGTTTGATCGGTTAATTGAAATGGAGATTCGTCGCAGGTTGGTTAATAAATCAAGGACATTTTGCCTCAGCGGTGTGTGTAGACATCATACAGATTGATAATCCTTGAAAGGTGATAGCCTAGGTGCATGAATGATGAAATGGTGTGCATTCTAGCCAAAACGCCCGCATAAGTTTCATTCGTTAAAAAACCGAGCGAATCATTAAGACCGGGACGCAAAATGGGCAATGTTTTCCCTGCATTTAAAAAATTGTACGACTACAGCTGTTAACTGCATCTGCAGCTGTATATCTATCGTTAAAGGGAAGGTTCCACATTTGAAGATATTGGAACAAGCATCAGATATGATGAAATAAGTTCACCTTAAACTAATGGCATACTTTAAGCGGAAAAAATTGCTCTGGACAAACGAGTTCCCTGTTTAGCAAGTATGCTCCCCGATGCGTCATTGTTTATTTACGTATTCATACCTTGCATCAAACTGAGGGTCAATTGATAGCTGTTATATCTTGAAATTGTGCTCACGAACACCTGATATGAACAACTCGACAATTATATTTTTATGTGCCTTGATCGTTGCATGGCTAATGAAATGGCGGGATTGGATAACGTTAATATGGCGCCAGGGACGCCTGGGCTACCTTGAAGTAGGCTCCCCAAAACACCCTATACAACTTGGCGGGCGTGTAGCTAAAACTAGAGGGATCTGCGTCTTAAGAAGGGCAGGGCTGTGAACTGCACTGAATGATCTGCAAGATGGCTATTTCGGTTTAAACCCCCATACAAACGCGGAGCACTCTCTGTAAACATGTACAGGCCTCATACAGATATGCATGCACCCACTGGTGCAATCATGTAGCCTGAAAGGTATGATACAATATGCCAATGGCGAAGGCGCCCACCATGCTGAAGCATTTCACGATGTTCCGGTATCTTGTTAGCGTAGCACTGTGCTTCTCCACTTTGACCAACTGCGTGCAAGTGTCGTGACTGGTAGGCCTTATGTGATAAAGTACAGATATAAACGTGACTAGCCTTCAACTTAAAGCCGTTGTCGAAACATGCCCTTGATGTCAATGTGTCTCTGAACAACAATCTATCAACTGGAAGACCAGGTGAGAAAAACAGACCGATGCAAACTGTTGGTGGATTTCGGGGTAAGCCGTTTTTTAGTTCAATTTTCCCGTCTGTGGTTCGGAGTGGGCGAGGGACTGCGTTAAATCGGGCACGTGAGACAGCGGGTCGGATGTCGGCGCCGGCCTGAATGTCAGTCATGCGCTATACCCAACAACCCTGCATCAACCGATACCATCACTCTTCTCATCTCATCTGCAAATGGAAGGTCAGTCACCCACAGTCAGTCAGTCGGTCATATGCCCTACGTGCAGGCACCGTCCGCAAATTTAATTTCACTTCCTACCGACAGTACAGTTTTGATTCTGCATACCATAACGACTATTTGGATGGTGCACTGTCATTTGAACGGAGTTCTGAGTGATGCTGCGACGACACGGACTGAGACCGAGTCTCGAAACTGGTCCCGCGTTGTGTGATGTCTGAATGCTGGACGAGCCCTCATTCCTTTTTGATGCAACCTTCTCTCTCGATAAGCGCCATGCAAATGCAAACCAATGTGCGGTTTTCCACGAGTAACGCAATTGTTTTGCGGAACAATGAAAAGCTTTCCTGACCTGGACTGTTTGGTTCTGGATAGAGAAGCGGCGAAGGCATTGCGTTCTTATCTGCCGCCGCTCCTGCTGTCTTTCCGTGTTCTGCGGCGGTGGGCGGCCCGCGGCGGGCAGCTAGTTCAGATGCCCCTCTCGACTGACGTGCGGCGCGTCACCTGTCCGGACCGTCGGACAGCACGCGTGACGCGTCGCCGCGCCGCGCCACGAGCGTCGACGTTTTTGCCCGGCGCAGCCGGTCCGGTGGGCAATCTCGTCTGAATCTGGAGGCGCGTGATTGACGCGACTGCGGCTCCCACCGGGCTCCCTGAGCCCTGAGACCCTGAGAGCCGCCGGGACCGAGGCGACGCCGCCTGCCGGCAGGGGGCCGCTCGGTGAACGGCGAGATAATGATGATAGCGGGCAGAGTGGCTCTCGTGATGCCTGTTTGTGAGGCCCCGCTCGGATCATCAGGGCGTTCAAAATAAAAGCTCGTTAGTGGTCGTCTTTGTGTCGTGATGCGACGAAGGCTTTCATTGCCACCGGTCGCTAGTTTTTAGTCCTCCGCATACGGTTTCTACAGGCTTCGCCGGCGTATTGTGTGGAGATTTGGTAAGGTGTTGTGACACCTTAGTGAGATACGATGTGTGTCATATGACGCGCAGCTGCCGACCCTGTCCATGTTGCCTATCATCTACATAGGACTGCAGACGCACCAGACTTTACGTAACCACCATGGAGCCATTTTTCATTGGAATCAAGGACAAACTCAGTTCAGGGAGAGCCAGGTTCGCAAAATGGTAACCGCTAATCAGTCCATCCAGCTGAAGCCCAGCCACTTACATCCTGGAAGCGATAAGCCTTCGTCTAACCCTTTGACCTCCACTCCAGGTGTCGGTCACGCTCAACAGCGAGCGAGTACAAAGCCGGTGCGATCATGGCGTGCGAAAACACAAAGAAGTCAAGGTCAGAGCCTGACCCGGCCAGATGTCGGATAGCCGCAGCCCTCCCACGGCGGAGGCGGCCGCCGCTCGCGCTGACGTGCAGACCAGGAGCTTACCGGTGAGGTGCGGCGCACTTCAGCGCCCGTCGCGATCATGATGGGCTTGCCGGTGAGGTGCGGCGCACTTCAGCGCCCGTCGCGATCATGATGGGCTTGCCGGTGAGGTGCGGCGCACTTCAGCGCCCGTCGCGATCATGATGGGCTTGCCGGTGAGGTGCGGCGCACTTCAGCGCCCGTCGCGATCATGATGGGCTTGCCGGTGAGGTGCGGCGCACTTCAGCGCCCGTCGCGATCATGATGGTGTGGGCACCTGGCAACGGCCGCCCTGCTCTAAAACATTCTGCGGCTTACCGGAACTGTAGTAGGCTTCAGTGTGGAAGTGCGGTACTGACGTTCCTAGGACAAACTGCTGTGGTATTCCCAGTCAATTAGTGTGGTGACGTGAAACATAAAATGACGCTGCCACGCAATTTACGGTGCAATAAGCGCAGATGCTTTTGTAAGCAGGCAAACGTTGCCTGCAGTTAGATGATACGAAGATGAATGCCAAAGGAAGTCATCCCACAGCTTGAGATCGAAGTGCATCTCCTAGGTGCACACAATGCAAATACGACGCGGTGATTTTGTTTGTGTTGCACATTGATGCACAAAACAAGTCAAGAACCGCAAATTTTAGTGGCGTCATCATTTGATGTGCGTTGCCTGATGCGTTTAAGTATATGACTTCTTGTTACTGCAAGCATGACATCATAAGATCACGAACTGCTAGGGTTTCCGTTTACAACGATGTTAGTAACTGACAAAGCAGCATTTGCCGACTATTCTGGGGGTTTTTCCAAAGTTATATCAGCGCATACTCAGGCTTGGCCAAAACTTTTGATGTCCCTCAAGGAAAGTGAATCGAGGATAATTAACTCGTTTTCTCCCACTCGTCGAGTTTTTTTCGGTATTTATACGCAAAGAAGATTAGGTTAAATCTTGTCACACGCGACAAAAAATATTCATTGAGGGAATGTTCAGAATGGCAGTGCTTAAGCGGCTGACCCTTCCCCAAATGTCAGAAATGGGCGTGAAATACGCCGCCTATCGAACGTCAGATCAAATACATACCGACACCCCACTCACACTACGCACATGGAGTCTCGTACAGTGTCTGATTTTTCTTCGGACGCCTCTAGAAAGGTTTTTGAACGGCTGAGCCTCGCGATGAGTGGCTGGCAGTGGCAGGTGATACCGCATTTTGTCATTGAGGTGGCAACAATTAGCCTGTGTGTCAGAACGAGGGCCTTACCCAAACCCAGTCTATTTGCTATCTAATTATCTGCACACAGCATCCCAAGAAGTGGAATTATACTGCCCTTGCATGAACATTACGTATGCTAACTTCCGTTCTATGGGTTACGTTGTCAGGGCTGATGGTTTACGGTGTAATTTTTCCTTCGCCCGGAGAGGCTCAAAACGCCTTCATGGCTGTAGGTCACTTATTGTCTTTTGGAGGACAATTTGGGCTTGATCACAGTACGCTACACATCTCTTTGTTTATTACGGTGTTGAGAATGTCAAGTCTGCACCGAAGGTCAGCCCAGGGTCAGGCATACCTCCTGTTTTCCACGTGTGTTGGGCTATTCGAACATTGTGATCCCGAGTGCCTTCCTCTGGCGCATAAAGTGGTATTTTGTTGAACAATAGTTGGTTTGCAGTTCCAGTGTGGAGGGGGGGGGGGGGGGCAGCGTTTGCTTATCTGAACAGCAAGTACAGCGCAGTTAAGGGATGGGAGTCCATCACGACCTAGACTTCCGCCCCCCCCCCCCCCCCGCTACTAGAAGCGAGCTCAGCTTTTTATTACGTCATTGAATACAATTTGTAGCATCCTTGCACGACCACGAGAAAATTCACCAACGCCCTGACTGCATGGAAATCGATCCAAGTGATTACAACCAATGAAGAGGGAGTTGCCTTTCCTCCCTAGCTCAGCACTTTTTTCAATTTTAGCACCGCTGATGGCTGTTGACAGATAGTTAGAAATCAAGATACACTTTAGGCTGGACAAAACAGCTATATGCATCGCCGTTGTACAAATATATGTGAACGGCAACAACACTAGCAGTTGAATATGTCAAAAGTGGAAGCGTTAAAACGATGCGGGGAAAGCAGAAAGTGCCAAGTAAATAAGCCGTTAATGTGCACATACGCCGAAGAATATGAATGTAAAAACACTATGCGCAAATAAATCGTTTCGCTTCGTCGCTAATAAAAAAGTTCCTGAACATCGAACTGATGATTATGTTTTGCATCCCAGTGGTTAATGGATTAAACCATAAACAAGTGAGTTTTTATACCCTAGTAATGTTTAGCATCCTAGTGTTCTAAAGCGTACAAAGTGGCATGTTCACGACTCCGGCTCCACCTCAGGCTCTTTCACGGCCCCGCACTGTTTCCCGCAATACCGGCCCTCCCGCGTTTGTTATCGTGTCCTGGTTTGGCTTTCAAGCCAAACCTATAAACACAAGCCCGTCTCCTAACCTGTCAAGAGCCTTCGTTCTTCAGAGTACTCAACTGGGGCTGCTATCTAGGTCATGTAGAATAACGCTTTCTTTTGAGCGAAATCGCAACATTTACCTTTGTTTATTAGATTGCTCTTTTCATTCTATAACCTTGTCATTGTCGCTTCCACCTTGCGTCTTCGAGCCGCCGAAAGTTTGCCCGTCTCGAAATACTCATCACCTTGTCTAACACGCCTCACAACCCTTCGCTGACACTTGATCACACACCTCCATCATCTTCATCTTCAGAAACTCCTTCACATGCCCCTGGCATGATGAAGGATCTGATCGCGAGTAGGTAAGTGTTTTATTCAGTGGAAGACGGTAAGCCCAAACACCAATTGCGTGCGTGGATGAACTTTTTAAATAACGTCTCCACCGCGTGGCCGTGATCTGACTGATGTGCAGTTTATATCAGGCGTTAACGGTCAACGAGTGTAGTCTTCCACTTTCATATCGCAGCGGAGGAAAAATAAACAACGGGATCCATTGTGTGGAGAGTTTGACATACGTGTGTCTGGTGCTAATTGCAGCTTAATATGTTATTGACGAAATGTCTTTGTTGCAAAGCGTCAGTAAATCATCAAGCACATCTTGAACAGAAATTGGTCGTAATCCAGCGTGAAATGCTATGATGCTAAATGCTTAAGCAATGACTAGCTTTCTATTGGCGCATCTAAAAAGTGAACGCTGTGACCAGACGTTCCCCGCCCCTTCCCTAAAGCCCCATCCTACCCCACCTCACCCCACCCCGGGCTCGTGAGCGCACCTCTGCATTCACGCTCGTTTCAGCTAACCCGTAGCGGATATTTGAGAGTCAGTTGAATGGCAGTTTTACCGGCTGCAAGGAGCAGCGTGCTTGGCTTTGTGTCGGCAGCAAATGGGATAGTCACAATGTGCAGGCATTTCTGTAGCTCCTAACAAAAAGTTGTAGACATGCCAGGCACTGCCCCGAATACGCTGCCTCGTCTGCCGTTCGTCGTCGTAGTCCGGGTGCATCACGGACGGCAGGACGACACAGGCAGCACGGAACACAGACGGCAAATAACCAACCTGCAAAAAGCAAAAGACGCGCGTAAGTAAACGCACAGCCTGAAAAAGATGTGACACATCTGATGCAGACACTTGAGAAACTTGGTCAAACGCGTGGGAATGGCCCTTACGATCATTATAGTCTATCGAAGCTTCAGCGTCGAGCTTTGGCACGATGAACGACGGCGCTTGAAAGTAATTTATTGATAAAAAGAACGCCTCGCGATAGGACACATTGCGTAGACATACAATTTTATGTTGAGCGGGGTGATGTGCGTATTCCACCTGCAGCACACGCACATCATACGTTCGCATGCATATCTTTCCCCCATTGTTTGTCCGCACACGTAACTAGTAAAGCATTAACACGCGCTTGGATGGGGGGAGGGTCACATCGGCCTCCCCAATATTTTTCCGGAATGGTTTCGGAACGGATCGGCTAGCCACGTCAAATTTTGCATGGCTGAAGACAATGAATAGCAAATCATTTGGCATCTTAAATTTGAATGTACCTTGTAAGGCCCGCTGACCTATGGCAGGTCAAAATCAGGCCATGGATTCAGCGATGTCAATTTCTAGGGGATCGTTCAATCTGATGCAACGACGGAGTGTTAGACAAAACCATACATCTCTGAGATTATTTCTTAGACAACACAACAGCTGAATGAGCAAGTTACATTGACCTAAGGTCAGGTATGAAGGTCAGACCAAGGTCAAAACCAACCTGTTTTATTACTCGATGACCTGCTGTATGGGGTAGTTTCTGGTGTTCATTTCAAAGTAATTGATAGCAAGAACCGCATTGTGCATCTTCCATGGATTTTTTACATGTCAGAATAGGTCATTGACCCAAAATGACCCGGGTCTGCATTTTTTTTTCGGAACATGTTGCCTAGCGTAATCTTTGTCGCTTATTCAAATGCAAAACTCAAAGCAGCTTGTATGATTTCGGTCACCATGACCTTCAAGAGGTCAAAAAAGGCCACTAATTTTACATGATCATGTGACCTTTTGCTTAGAATCAGTGATTTAGATTCTGGGGGCACTTTGAAGAACAACCTGGAATTTGACCTTGTTTGGCCTTATTTGACCCGAAGATTATGGCCTAGGAACCTCAAAACTTGAACTAAGTGAGTTCACGTGCAGGTCTATACACCCTGTAAACCAAATTTGTCTAGCTCTCTTAGTTCCCGAGATCTCAGGGGGGGGGGGGAATTGGCCCCTCACCCGAGCGAAGGGTATCCAGCCGGCCACCTGGGCGCGTGTTAATAACGTTGGAACATCTTGCAACGGATGCCACGCAAATGGCGGTCACATGCGCATCGGCCCATAATCAAGATGGCCATCGATATCTGCTTTAATAGCCCTCTAATTATCAAATCAGCTGAAAAACGGACCGTTGCATCACTTGCACGAGTGGTCATTGCACCACTTCCCTGCTACTCTCGTGCATTCGTGCACCACCTTCAGCCTGTGGAATCCATCCGGATTTGCACACTTCGGAGCAAGCTTCAGCTATTTTTGAGGCATGCCATCAAGCCATCGCCGGTAGCGCCCGTGAGTCAGAGCCGCATGATGACTGGCTGATGTTAACTGACTCGCTCAGCGCCCTTTTATCTTAAGACCCAACGTCAGTATCTCGCGACTACCCTCACCTCACACGATCTGTTCGGGATGGACTTAACAAATTACTCCGCCGAAACGTTAGAATTGCCTCCATATGGATTCTTAGCCAAGTCGGATTGTGGGCAACGAAAGAGCAGACGCTGCAGTGAGGGAAGCCGCATGCCGAGATAATCCCCTTCCATTCAACTTGGCGGTGGGTGACCTGAGGTCGCTAGTTACCAGCAATAATCATGGCAGGTGACAAAATCATTTTGACGACAGAAATCACGTATTCAAGACCATTAAACCACTGACTGGCGCATGGGAATCATCTCATCTGAATAGAATACTTGGGGAGGCTGCTCTTTGTCGGCTCCGGCTTGGGCACACCTACGTTACGCACGCTTTTTACCTACCGGGCCAGGACGTGCCCCAGTGCGAGGGATGTGGCGAGCGTCTGACCGTTGAACATGTCCTCACCTCCCGTCGTCACTATGCCTGAGATCGTCTGTGCTACCCGATCCCAGCGTCCCTTTCCCGGCTCTTGGATCGGGACCCCTGCTGTGATGTCGTCGGCGTACTCGCTTATAGCCGTCCAGCCGTACAGGTATGCGGATGAAGTGCGGCGCAATATATCAGCGACTGTTCTTACCGAGTGACATGCAGTAGAGTTTTCGAGAGGGCGCGAAATGGCCACATAGTCGTCGCGCCCATAAGTCGTGATTATCATATTATCGGAGCGGAGCCAGCGTTCCGTTTTCGACCAGCGCAGCCCGCCCCCGCGGCGGCGGCAGCGGCGGCGGTGGAGGCGGCCGCCGGTCCCTGCCGGGGATCGGCGTGAGAGGCGGTGACGGCGCGGCGGCCGTGGCTGGCACGGCCGGGGGGAGGGGAGAGGGAGGGGAGGGGATCTCCAGCCGGCGGTGGGGGATGCTGCGGTCGGGCGACCTTTCACTGCTGGGTGCCCGCTGCCAGGCTCCGTCCAGCGCCTCCGTCAGCGGTCAGTCGAGCCGCGACCGCCTCAGCTCGCGCACGTCCACCGACGGCCCGCCATGACGCCGCTTCGGCTAGGTCAGTATTGGAGACGCGTGTCAGCTGACCGCCGCCTGGCCAGCCATGTGACGGTCGGCTGGGAGTGCCGACAGCCCTTGCCGACCCGCGCAGCCGCCAGTCAGGCTTGCGGAGTTGCTTCTCAACACCAATCTGCAGTCTGTACTCATGACTTCTTTCCAACGTACAGAAGGAGGTTCACAGCATATTTTATATGCTGTGAACATACATATTATTACATATCGCCTGTTTCCGTTATATGTCTTTCGTAGTGTGAGAAAAGGTGGCGAATGTTTTACCAATCGGCGTGCAACTCAATGAGTCACTTTCCTCGTTTGAGTGTAAATGACGTAAATGTGTAAATGACATACATGCAAGAATCGATTTCACTAATATTTTGCGTGATACATTGGTTTTAAGCGTTGCTGTAAAAAAAAACACTTGATAGGACGGCCGATTTGTCCATTTGTTATATACATATACATATACATACACAATTGCTGATGCTACTCAAATAATGGCATGCTGCTCCGAAATGTTTACAGAATATCGGCAGAGAATATGAAAGCAGGACCTATGACTCTTCGACCCATGATTGTTTCGCTTTTATCCTCGTGGACAAGCCGTCTGTGGTACCTCTTGGAGGAAACTGATCCGATCATGCTGTGTTAGGTCATTACGCTGGATAACGCTCCGCTGGATTGATTTGTGTGACCAATCCATGCGTCAACTTGCGCATAATTTCCCGCTGATTTAGGTGAGTGAATATCAAGTCACAGCTTAGTGTCTGTTTAACTATGCATAACGCCTATAGATTACAATGGGCTTGTGAGGTTGAAGCCATCTGCACGCCAGATTTTTATCAATGTCAAATAATCAACTAATTATGATACATTTTTAATGTTATTCACAATGTGACGGGTAACGTGTCAGGCGGTGGTCCGATTCGTTTGATGGCAATATAACCAATATAGGGTGGACTCAGATCTCGTCAGGAGTATGGGGCATGCCCCTCCCCCTTGGGCCACACAGAAGCTTTTGTTTCACCGAACAGGCCTACAAAAGGGCACCAAACTATCGTATTGAAGGGGCACCAAAACCCTTATTTCAAAAACACAATGTCTATTTTCAAGATGTACAAATCCATGGGCACCACAAAAGCCCCCAAATTCCATTTTCGAGAGCCAGTACATTCCTGCGACACCACAATGTCTGTGAACACCACTTGTCCCTTGGTGAAATCCTAGATCGACCCATTGGGCAAATGGGCGCCAAAGCCATCATTATGGGGCACCATGTGGGACCCAAAACCTTTATTCTCAAGGTGCACAAGATTCCAGCGGCATAACGATGTTGTGCCTTTCTCCCTGCCGAAATCCTGGAGCGGAAATTCCTTGGATAAGGGTCAACAAAGCTTCACTTTTGAACACTATAATCTTGTTTGCAAGAAGCAATAATCCATAAGGAAAAAGCAACAAGCAATAAGGATTCAGATGGGAGGTCACGGGGTCATGTCCCCTCTCTCTTGGGCCATCCATGCTGTTGCGATATCCATCCATGCCATACCCCGAAGGGGCACCCGAGTGGCAAGGTGAAGGAGCACCAAAGCCTGCATTTCGCAGCAACGCAACCTTTACCTTGAATACGCATTAAATTCTAGGGGCATCCCAAAGGACCCATATTTTTTTTTTAGAAACACCAGATTACAGCGCACACCCCAATTTATGTGCCCCTCTCCCTATCCTGACCAAATCGTGGATCACCCGCTCGGCGACGGGACGCCGAACACCTTTATTTCCGAAGATCACTTATATTTTCAAAAGGCATCCAACTCCAGAGCGTCACGAAGAGTCCCAAAACCTCCCCTTTCTAGAGACGGCAAATTCCAGGGGGCACCGCAACGCCCCTGCTTATCCTCGGTCGAAAATCCATCAAGACCTTTGTGATATGTTACGCGGCACGAAGGTTTTGGTTACAGATATGACAGTTATTTGCATTTTATATCCTTCAAAGAGATGCAAGTTGGAACGATATTCAAGGAAGATTACGGGAACTTCGTGTAACGTGAATAACGTGGCGAACGTGCACAATGGACCGCCACAAGAAACATCATTGCGATTGGCTGAGATAATTGCATGTGCCGTTTTGAGAGATTGGGAGGCTAAACGTCATTTAACCAGTCGGGATGGAGATGAGTTGCCACATCCGTTAGCCTTTTTCTTGAAATTCGACATGTTTAACACATGCAAGCCTCTTATGGTTAAAGTTTGCGTTTGTTAGCACGAGCCGGGTCAGCACGCCTCCTCTATTCTGGCCATTTGACCGTGAGTCGATGGTAGGCACGCCTCATCTGTTCTGGCCATTTGACCGTGAGTCGATGGTAGGCTTGTTCTTCCTGCAGACGTTCCTCACGTTCATATGCCTGATGTTCATATGTAATGCACAATGTTTCCCAAGTATGTTGGCCTGCTTTGAGTACACTGAAGCTGGCACCAGTGCGGGTAACAGCTAAAGCTTGCCGGCCCCAGGCCGGTGCCGATTGCCTACGCACATAGGCTTCAATCCATGCACAAGCATCGCGTCGTTAGAAAACATCGCATGTCTAAGTTTCAACCCCTCCTGAAATACGAATGAAACGCAACTCCGCGTCACATGTCATTCAGCTAATGGCGTATCATCAAAGATGGTCCCTCACCTCTCGTTGCAGACGGTGCAAAGTATGAAATGCTTAGACGCACGCAATGCTTAATTCGTAGCTGCGTGATGCGAAAAACACCACCCATTGGGCTTGCATCGTGGGAACATTAATTACACATTGAAGGTATAAGATTAGCTTTCACTTAACAACATTTCGTGAATGTTTTTTATTAGCGCTTTGTATCTTGAATAAAGGCTTGCAAATGCTGCCCAATAGCAGGGTTGCATGCGCAGGCACATTACAAGCAGGCACAAACACCACTCACCAGTAGATCAGGTACTAGTCATTACGTGCGCTTCACAAACAAATCAACGACCATATTCAATATCGACCTGTTCCAGACTGTCCAGGCGCCACGGAAAACACTTGCGTGCATCATGACAATCACGCCCGCACAAAGCCACACCGGCAGATGTAGAAGGTGGCTACCAAATGTGTAGAACTATATGGACATCTTTAGACGTCATCAATGCATTCACACCGATGGAGATTTTCTGCAATCTGCGGAACAAGGTTTACGAGAGATAAACTGCGCCCCGTACGATCATCATTCAGGTCGTGTCCTCCTTGCATGGAAAAGCATATATCACGCAGGCTTTTGCTCGGCATGATCGTACAACACCACACAAACAGCCTTTGAATGATGTCTTTGTTATGACGTGAGCGTCGAGGAGCCCGGGGCAAGTGGACGTTATGTCGCTGTGCTGGAGGTCTTCTCCACAAAACCAGCAGTGAATTGTATTTCGTATCTTGGCTATTATGTCGTTCAGCCACTTGATAAGCGCGCGTGAAGATCGGTATCGCGAGATAGGCCCGGCCTTCGCCTCTTCGTTGGCCACGTGGCAGGTGGTGGAACATCCCCGATGTCTGTTGCACGTTCGAACATGCATCAACCCTTGCACAACTCGCCGACATTAAGCATGCACTCCATGCCCGCCCATCCCATTCAAAGACATGCTTCTTTACTTAAGATGCATCGACATATAGTAGGGGACGACAGAAAGCGTTTGTTGGCTGCCGGGAGCCAGCAGCGCCGCACCATCCCTGACCGGGCATTACCCAAGCCCGGCAAACATGCGTGCCTCGCCCGCGTCTGCCGGCTTCCCAGGCCGTTTTTGTCGGCCGCCGCTCCTCGCATGTGGGCCCCAGCCTTCCATTCCCCACCTCACTGGTCAGCGACAAACACCGGCGCACAAAAACGACCGGACGCGGCTGGCCCGTCCATAACGGCACCGGCGACACTCCCCCGCGACCCGGGTCAAGGTCGTCGCTCCCGGCATTCACCGCAGACCTGCCGCGCGTGAGAACGCCTTCACGTGGCCCGCGGTCGCATTCTGCGGTTAATGGTACCTGGTAGATCACTTAGCGGAGAGAGGACCTCTGCTCTGTTCCTCACGTGAGACGTGCGAGCGACTCCCGCGCGGAGTACACTTATCCGCCCCGTTTCTCCAACTGGCCACGCGCGCGACACTTATCATCAACTGGCCACGCGCGCGACACTTATCATCAACTGGCCACGCGCGCGACACTTATCAAATCTGACTGGAACGACGCACAGGCAACAAAGTCGTAAGACGGGTACTTTGAGGAAAGCACACCCGCCGTTATTTCCCTATTCTCGCCTTATGCTGCATTCTGGCGGTGCCCCGTACGTCGGGTGCAGACTACATGTACCGGCCAGGAGTGAGCTTGATGCCGGCTGGTGGACGCACGTCCGAGCATCGAGCGCATGCAGCACACGTGTCCCTGTGCGAACCAAGTCGAGGTGGATGGGCACACAGGTGCATGTAGCTTTACTTCATCATTATCCACTCTCCTTCATCCCATATCTCTGAAATGGTCATTACGGGACGAAAGGGCTCTATCGCAATCTAAAATAAAAAAGCGAGAGGCGGCTTTAAACATAAAAAGTTTAAACATGATGCATGCCTTTGGCGTATCACACTGGATCAACATGACGAGTTTTTGGACGCGGCATACTTTAAACAGCTTCTTGCCTCTATCGTGACCAGTGCTCTGTATGTCTTAAGACATCAGTGTTAATGCATCATGACTGCCGCCCTGCGCAGCATAGTGCCAGTAAAAGTATGTGGACCGTCACGACTTTTAGACTTCATAATGCGCGGCCAGGTGCCTGACCGTAGTGGGGCGCGTGTGATGAGCAAGGCAAAACGCATCAAAACATCACGGAAGTTGCGTCCATCCGGCGCGACCTCACAATGAAGCTCTTGGCACCCGACACAGCGGCGACTGTCGGCTACCATCCGGTGCGACCTCACAATGGAGCTCGTGACACCCGACACGGCGGCGACTGTCGGCTGCCATCCGGCGAAAGGCTGCGGCGAGGCGGCGTAAGCCTGGCACGCCTGAGGGCCCACAACAATGCCGACCACTCTGATACCATCGGTGCGCCGAGCTGCTCGCGAGGGGAACGTCGCGCGCATCCACGGCCTTTGGTGGCCGACGCACGTTTCTTACGCGAGAGTAAGACGTGAGAGTGCCCGGGCACGAGGTGGTCATTAAATCGTTTTGCAATGATCGTTTGCGCCTTTGTGCGCGAGACTCGCACGCGTGGCTCTCAGGTTTCCACATTGCAAACTCTTCAATGTTGGTCTTTTTGTTTTTGTTCTTGTCTTATGGTAGGTCATAAATGATAGGAAACAAGATGACGAAGGTAAACTAGCATGCAGGTTTGATGTTTAGTGCATGTTTACATTACTGCAAGTGAATATGTGAGTAAATATAGCATAAATGAACCATAAAGCCAGAAGCGTGGCTTTATTATATAGGCGTGGGAACGGGGGGGGGAGGGGGGTATGGCCCACCCATCCTCCGGGAGTACTGAGCATTGACCCTACGGCCATGCATGGAAAGAAATGTTTTAGCATCTCAGTTTCCGAAACGATCCTCCGCCTATTCAGAAAGCTGCTGCTTTTTCTGATTGGTTGCATTATTCGTTTATCATATATTCATAAAGCGATAATAAGTTCTGATAACATTACACGCACCCCGAACGGGGTCAACATTACTTAAGTGTGTGCATTAACCTATTGTCATTTTTTCATCTGGGAGATGCTCCTAACGAGACCGCGGGTATGTGTGTAGGTATGTACATGGTATCAATGAACGTCTGTAAACAAAAGGGGAAGTGACGTTCATTGATATCATGTAAATGAAACTGCCATATATTTTTCCACAAGGTCTTAAGTCGAGTACTGCAAAATGCTCCCTTTGACCGGTTTCATTTCCTGTTTTCAGCTGCCGTTGTGCTGCTGTGTGCTTTTGTCACTGGCCAGGAGGAGCTGAAGTATGCAAAGGACTTCGAGAAGCCCTTCAGGGTGGTGGCCAACCTGATCGTCGACAAGAATTTCTTCCTGCTGCGCGAGCTCACTGCTGAGGAGCAGGAGACGGGCCAGGTCGATCTGGCGGACCCGTTCGACGAGAAGAACCGTAAGGTCACCACACCAGCGCCCACCACCGCCGCTCCTACAACCACACCGGCGCCAACGACCAAGGCACCAGCCCGGTTCTCTTTCCAGGACTTCGCAGGACTGTTGCCGCCGCCGCCCGCGGCCCCGGCCAGGGCGTCCGCGGGTGCCGCCACCGGGCGTCCGGGCGGTGGTCGCCGCCCGGGCGGCCGCTTCCCTCCCAGGACCCCGGCGCCGGCAGCGGTCGATGACGCGCAGCTAGAGCTCGCCACCACGGAGGCCCCCGTCAGGCGCGGCGGCTCACGCAGGAAGGTGGTGCGCGGGCCGGCGCGGCCTGGAAGCCGGCGGCGTGTCACCGCCGCGCCCACCACCGAGGCCCCGACCACCGAGGCCCCGGCCAGAGAGGCCCCGGCCACCACCGAGGCGGCGCCAGCGCCCGCCAGCCCCCCGCGTCGCTCTGGCAACCGGCGGCGCAAGCCCGTGGTGAACCGCCGGGTAGTCGGCACCGTCGCTCCCCCCGCACCACCCACACCCCCCGCACCCGCACCCGCCGCGCCCGCACCCGCCGCGCCGGAGGTCCGGCCGGCCTCGCGGCGCCGCGTCACTGCCGGGGCCGCGGCGCCGACCACGCCGGCGCTGCAAGAGCCGCCGCTGTCGCCGGTAGCCTCAGTGCGGCGCATCCCGGCCACCTCCAACCGGCGGCCGCAGGCGCAGGACACCCGCGAGAACGAGATCAACGCCCTGCACCGCCGCCTGCCCGGCGGCTCCAAGACCGTGCTGAAGGATATGCCGCCCTCGACGTTCAGGTCAGTGCGGGGTCACGGACCTCACCGGTGTCGTGGACTGACGTGGTACGGTGCTTGTGACGGAGGCAACGTCTTCTGTTTTTATATTAATGTTCCAAGCCAGGGATCGTTCGGGCTCAGGTGCACATGACTAGTCTGTAGGTAGTGAGGCGTTGGCGGCTCTTAATGAGATTCGACTTTTTTATTGGATTTGTGACGAATCAAGCGGGAACTCAGATCCCAAATAGAGGCTTTTAAAGCCGCTAAATTATAAGGGAACTGGATATCGCCTCGGACAAAATTCTGCCAGGATGACCGGCGCCGTCCTGCCCCCCCCCCCCCCCACACCTGCGAAGGGTCCGACGCAAGCACAATAGTTACTGAGCCGTGGCGTGTGAGATAGCGCGAAATGTTGCGTTACGCATAACGTAATACGAAGAAAGCAATACTTCGTTTCTCGGACCTCGATGCGGTCATCAAGTAAAGCGCCTATCGTGCTTATTTTGAAATGTATCTATATGAGTCTTACGGACTTCCGAAGGCGTTCAAATCTTGCTCTACGATTTTTTCTAGAGAACAAATGGCATGCCAACACTTAAACTCTTTAATGCCCTGGTCAACAGCACCGCGCTGGTCGAAATATCGCAAGGTGAGATCAGGCTGCCTGCTGTACGGAGCACCTGGCAGATTTTTTAGCGGAAGTATTCTAGTGTTTCGGAATGTGCACGTCGCGAGGTCAAAATATTTGTATAAAGTATTACGAGTCACAAGATATTTGACGTGTCGAATTCAGAAACCTAGCTTCCACATGTCACCTTTTAGTTGCATCATGTCATTTTCCACATAGCTCATGGTTGGGCTGCACCGTGCAGCCTGTTTGGAAGTTTGGTAAAATGTTTTGGGATGAGGGCAAGGTTTCCGTACTTTGGTTCATTATGTGTTGCATTATGCAGATGCATGACGCTTTAAAGGAATGGTGGGGTCCCTTAGACTGCATCTGCAATTGAAGCAGAAGCAATTGAACTCCTTTAAGATGGTGGAGGTGGGACTTCATTTGGGCTTCGATTGATACTCTGGCGTGAACATGTTAGTTTCAACTTGAGGATAAAAGCAGATGGCAGAAGTTTGTAGGTGATAAGCGCGCATGACTTCAGTTCGTTGCACAACAGTTAGTCATGTAAAAGTTCGTGAAGGACGAACGTTTGTACTGGACGAATCTCCGTGGTGCTCAAGTTTGCATTGCGCAAACGTTTGCACAGGACACAAGATTGTCGAGGACAAAAGTTCGTCGTACTGAAGTTCTTATAAGGCAAAAGTCCGTCATGCTTAAGATTGCATTGCCTAATTTCTTTGAGGGAAAATAATTGCCCGGGACAAACTACTGTCTGTGACAAAGTTTCGTTGGAAAGAACTTATCAAGGGCAAAAGTGTTCACATGGTGGCGAACGCTTCATTTTGAAAAGCTTGCACCTTTGTGCTGTCAAAAAGAGCAGCGAACAACATATCGAGGTTATGGGAGCTGATAAGAGGCTGCTGAGATCGGCTCCAGTTCAGTAAGGTAAACTGGTGGAAACACAAACTACGTCACTCTTCCAACGGCGACAAGCATTTAGGCCTACGCAAAGTTTCGGGGAGCTTCAAAGCGTCAGCACATGTAACAATCTGCCTAAATTGCATCCAACTTCAGGTATTTATGCTACTTTTTGCAAAGGTTTTATTTCGTGTACAAATCGTGTCAAATGCACGTAGCAAAACAAGCTTTTGCCTTAGATAACCTTTCCTCCGACAAATCTTTACCCACACCAATTACCGCGCGACGAATTATTCTCCTCTAAATGCTTGTCTGACGAAGTCTTGCCTGAAAACCACTAATCCCACGGGGAAAAATGTCCAAAGTAGATTACGTCTGTGATATGAAACGTACCAGGATTTGAGGCAGTCGTTTGTGACAAACCACGCGCTTTCCCACTTCTTATTGCATGGTGTCTACGCTGCCATCGCTACACTTTCACACTGGGCCGCTACAAGGTGCACTGTCTGCACGTTTGTGCCCGCACGTGCGGTGCACGCGCGCAGAGTCGGGCCCGTTTCGTCAAGGTCGCTGGCAGTAGACCGCCGGCTGGGGCTATCCCGATGCGCCGCAGATGCAGAGGTACACCGACCACGTGACCCCACGTGCACACCGCTCGCCGCTGGACGCCTCAGTATGCAGGCAGCCGAGCTGACCGGCCAGTCCGACCGTTCCTTCGCCACGCTCCCCGCGGGCTGTCGGTGACCGGCGCTCCTCAGTATGCAGGCAGCCGAGCTGACCGGCCAGTCCGACCGCTCCTTCGCCACGCTCCCCGCGGGCTGTCGGTGACCGGCGCTGGGATGGGCCGGTGCAGGGCGTGGGAGGACGGCGAGTCACCCTGCTGACCTGTGCGGGGTAGACGCGGGGCACGAAACACCACGGGACGCGGCGCTGACTCAGCGCCGTCGACTTCCGGTTCAGAGTCGGTCACTCGGAGTCCAACTGCACCTGAGTCACGCGCCAAGGTGGCCGTCCGGATTAATGGGATTGGAGATATTTCTGCAGCGCTGGGCGGGGCTGGTGGCAGTTTCGTTAGTCCGTTGCCTCATTGTCGACCCGACTTGCATGGTACGGTATGGCTACACAAGGCGCCAAACGGGCGCTCAGCAGCTATGCAACGAGGCACAAAAGAGAAAGCTGAGCTGTCGAATATGATGAAGCCACTTTCACTGGACCCCACGTGAACGAGCTGATGGCTTACTAGTTACGCACAGCTTTTCTAACAGGCTTGAAGGTAATTGTCTAGCGAACCGTCAGCTTTGCAGAATATCCCACTTGATGCGGTTGCGAAACGGCCATGTGATCACAAAGCCCTAAGTGTGGCCTCCCTAGCTTAAGTTTTGACACATTATGGCTAGTGCATGGCCGGCTGAATTGACGTTGGTAGCGGTGGTAAGTGTTGCGGGCGGTGGTTAAGTGCATCCGGACGATAGGAATACAATGGGCTGACAGTTGGTACTTGACCAATTCACGATCGGGGTTCATAAACTGAGAGAGATCCACTGGCAAGTGGGCCATTATCGATCCATGCCACATGTTTTCAACAGTGACTCAACAGTTTCAAAGCTTTTAAAGTTTTTTCAGGGTTACAATTCTCAGATCAGTTTCGTCCAAACCGTAACAATGAAGCCGGCATCACTGATTCAGCGTAATACGGTATCACCCAGGCGGCATCACTGAGTCAGTGGCATTTCCACCGGACGTCGCAGCTGACGGCCTCGCTCCTGTAACAAATCGCGATCCTCGTGACACAACGCAAACCCCGGTAGCTGACTTCCAGGAAAGCTGGCCGGCTCGGCAGCGCCCCATGCGCCGTAACCTTCAGAGGCCCCCTGCCCACCGGCGGCGGCCCGCGCCACTGCTGCGGCCAATGGCCCATCTGTGCACGGCTGGAGGAGTCGAGCCCCCCCCACCGTCGGTGGCTGTCAGCAGCCACGGCGGCCATGCGTGCCCCGAGCCGAGACACGTGCCTCGGGCCCAGCCGCTTACCGTCGGTGGCTGTCAGCAGCCACGGCGGCGATGAGTACCCCGAGCCGAGACACGTGCCTCGGGTGTCACGTGTTGGAATTGTAAGTTAGGCAAAGCCGGCGGCCGGCGCCAGCCAAACCAGTTGACTCGCCCTGCCTGCCGCCTGAGCTGGGGTGTGGAGCCGGTATGGCCGCTCCTGTGGGATCAGCTGCACGAGAGGTCCTCCGGTGCCGAGACGCGTTGTCTGAGCTGGCTGATCAAGTCCTCTGTTTATGAAACTTTGAAGGTGGGAAAGACTTGCAGCGGGAATAACGATCTGAGTTTACTAATATCGAAGAAAATACCGCCGCCGGCTGTGCCTTCTCACATGGTTTGCCCTGATGTCAGATATACACGGTAGAAAACTTCATTCAGTTATGTTTTCTTCTGAATGCGTGGTTTGTCAGTTATGCGCGGTGTGCCATCAGTGACTGCATTTTGCATTATAATAGGGACCTCTGAACGCATTCAAGTAATGACGTAGTAACTGAACCATACCCACAAAGTTTAATACCTTTAGTGTTACGGACATTAGCTACACAAACTTTAGTGACCTTTATGTTCATTGGAAGCAGTCCCCAAGATGCCAGATTACAGTAATAAACGGAAGTACATTTATGCAAGTTCCCTTGCTAGCTCATGTTTTGCAATTTCATTTTGGAGCTCAGGTGTGGCACTTGTTCGCCGAGCCTCGCCAAGCAGGCACAACGGTCCCAGCTACTGCTCGCCCGAGCCGCGATCGGGAACTGATTTTGAACCATACGGTCGTTGTAACTGAAAGCTCCATAGACGACAGACGTGAACCGCAGGCAAGTTGTCCCGGTTGAGTAGCGCTGCGTTTCGCCACATTCGGGCCACATGACAAAGATGAGGAGGTGCCATTGTCTGAGATGGATCGGACGGCGAACGGATTAATGAACCGAACTTCTGATGTTTGTCATGTGGGATTCACAATGCCACCGGTCTAACTCACACGCAGACGCATCGGCTTCCATCGGCAATGCGATGGCGTAAGAGGCAACGGAATTTTCTTTGTTTCGATGGTATTGGTATGCGTCAACCGCGGGCTCAGACGTGAATGGGCATTGATCTTGTTTGAGTTGTGTTCGCAGTTTGCCGTCAACTACCTGAAAATAATTTGTTTTGAAGGCAGAACCATCCCGCCTGCTCATACATCACA
Source organism: Pollicipes pollicipes (assembly GCF_011947565.3). Lineage (NCBI taxonomy): Eukaryota > Metazoa > Arthropoda > Thecostraca > Pollicipedomorpha > Pollicipedidae > Pollicipes > Pollicipes pollicipes. Next base: position 5,899,457 of record NW_023596225.1, on the reverse strand, counting down.
CACTAACTGGTCACATGGCTGTGCGGGGCACGGACGTTGGCGCTACCACGCCAGTAACTTCTGGCCCGAACCGACTCGCCCCGCGGAGCTAAACACCGGACTGCCGGACGCGCCGCCGGCGGCCCGACTGATGATTGCTGGTCCGGCGAGCTGGCCGCCGGACCACCGGACCACCGGACCACCGGACCGCTGGACCACCGGACCGCCGGACCGCCGGACCACCGGACCACCGGACCACCGGACCGTCAGACCGCTGGACAGACAGACCACGGACCGGGCGCCCGTGACGAACCTGGCACTCCAAGGCCCCATGCGCGGCATAAGTATCGTGTGGACGTGGCCTTAACTGATGCCGAGTGTGCTGCCAACACGAGCTTGGGAAATACGTCGCTGATTATCTATCGTCTATCCGTGCCGATGTGTCTCATCGCCCACCAATGTCTTTGTCGCGTCAGAAGTGAGGCAATTTCTATTCGCTTCGCGGCGTCAAATTTATTGGCTGTGGTGGCAATGCCTAGCCGTGTCGCCACCAATCCTCGATGAAATCGAAGCCACGATCGCCAGTCATCGATGGGTGACTGCGTGCTTCTTCGATTTCCCTACGCAGAAATGCTTAGCGTGGCGCATGGTGTCGTAAGCTGGTCATGACGGATAGTCGGTGGTGTGATGAAACGCTCGCTGCACGGGTATCAGGCGACTGACGTTTCCGTCGTCCTTTACAGCTGCAAGGACCGGCCGTACGGCTACTACGCTGACATCCAGGCTGACTGTCAGGTCTTCCACATCTGCACGCCGGTCGTCCACGCGGACGGCTTCGAGCAGAACCTCAAACACAGGTTCGCCGCAGGAATAGCTGCGACGCGGCAGAAAATGCTGCGACCATTTGTAGACCCGCGATGAATGGCATGTCTGTTGGCTAGCGATCGATGACGAGTCTTGTTTTACGACTACCGGGCGTTTCAGAAGAAAATAGTCACATTCCCGTAAGTGGATGGGGCAATGGCGATGATAATCACGGGAGAGTCACGTACTGTCGCCCGACCTTCACCTCCTCGCTGTCCGGTAATGCAGGGGTCGACTGGCCATATGCATACATTTGCATAACCTATCCACCGGCACACGTGCTTCATGGCTTTAAGCCTCACAGTGTGTCGCAACGATGACTACGTGTGGACAATGCACAACATCATCAGTTAAACTCCGCTATGTCATACACGCAGACGCAGCCAGCGGAATGAAAGTGGCCTGTCCCTGAAACGTCGTGTGTTGGAAAGCAAAGTGGGCTATTGTCATTCTATGAACACTGAGTCAGACAAATTTCTTCGCTCTATCTCATGCACTGTGGAAAACAATGGCTGCTTTCGCGAGAAGCTCAAGCCGTTTCCAGCTATTCGATGCATCTTTATCTTCAACTGCTCTTGACGGGAACGAAATCCCTGTCACGTACACTGGTCAGTTTGTTCACCGCTTTGCGTGCTGGCTTCCTCTGACCTTGCCTGTGGTGCCGGCAGCCTCTTCTGTAACAACGGCACGCGGTTCGACCAGCGCACGCTCACCTGCCGGGAGGAGACGCTGGCGCTGCCATGTGACCGCTCCGAGAGCTACTATGCCAGTGTCAAGTACTTCGAGAAGTTCAACATCTTCGACCGCATGCGCGCTGAAGACGAGAAGAAGCGAAGGAGGCTCAACAACCGCCTGGAGACGCTGGACGATGTCGAGGCCCTGGAAGCGCAGCTTGGCCAGTAGCTGGACCCAAAACGCACCACATCGATTCGTGCTGCGAACGTGAGCGTGCTTTTGGTGTGTGTTGATTATGTTAAGTGCTCGGCTGAGTCGCCTTCCTTGCCATGAAAGGAATGGACGTCTTTGTGAATATTTTGTGGTGATGATTGGTCTGTTGCACGGTGTTGCATGCGTCCTTCCGAGGAATGTTAAAGGAATGTGCTCTATGGGTTCACTATGTAAAACGATGCTGGTACCTTGAGGCGTCAATGGATGACCAGCTGTGGCCCTAGTGACGAATGTTGTTTGCTATATGTTGCCCGGAAAGTGAACAAACATCCTTGCCAAAACCTTGTTAAAAGTCTACCTGGTAGAGCTAGAAATACTGATTCAGCCCCATCGCCTATTCGTGCGATGCATTGGGCTCGATGACGTTTATTGCATCGTGTTGGTTAGCCTTCTCCTGAAGCACATCTTTAATATATTGCCTTCGAATTATGTAAAGATTTGTCATTCAGTTTGCCACATTTGATGCATCTTTGGCACCGGAGAAAGCAGCTCTGAAATATGTTTACACAGAGCAATCGCCTGCGAGTGTCTCGTGTTGTGATGACGTTTATTGCCGAACACAGTGTCCAGCTCCTGCGCATCCATGTTTTTGGCACACATAATGCCAAGATGTGGGAGAAAGTCGTCGTGAGTGAAGTCCAAACCACTGATGCTGGTGCAATAAAAACTAAATTTAGCTACATTGCTGATGGTGCTGGTGAGAATGGACGCTCTGCGAGTGTGCTTACAGCCCAGAACGATAGCACGCAGGAAAATAGTCAAGTTTAAAAACGGAGTGGGAGCGTTTCTTCTAGGGCTCTTTAGGCACCGTCTAACCAAAAAGATTGAGCCCAATTCAGTATCTTTTCAAAAATAGTTCGCAACCTCGTACCGTGGTAAAACTCCTTTGATGTGGTATATTTCGACCCATTGCATAACGCCAATTTATCCAGATATTCAACCACCTATGCAGCCGCCAACACTTGCTTTAAATCTTTCATGATCTCATAGAAAAATTCAGACGTTATTTAAGTAGCATTTCTTCTTTGATTTGCTCCATTAAAACATGCCTTAGCCACGCGCCGATAGCTTGGGCACTAAGACATGCCTCAACCAACCCAAGCCAAGGCTGTTAGTTAAAAACCTTGGCTATGACCAAGCTTCCGCTAACATTTTGGCCAAAGATTGACCCTCGAGCTTAAGCTCAGCTACTTGGCATCACCATCCGCACAAACTGTTGCATCCAATGGGAATCGATACGAGAGAGCAGGGTACGTAACTTTGGGCCTGGATCCAGTGGATCTGAACGTCGATTGGGAGCTAATTGGCTTGAGAGCAAGTGGAAAGAAAACCGTGCACAGGCCATAGCCATGCATGTGCCTAGATGACGAAGTCCCGCTTCAGCGCCTAAGCTGCCCCGGGCATTCGGCGCCGTCCCTGAAAAAACGTACTCCATTTCATCAGGTTGTCCTGAAATATTATTTGGATGGTAAGAAACGTGCATACCGCAGTTTACGCAGTATCCCATACCGTCAGAAGCACACCTTCGGGATGCTTAAGCGGACTGCATGGACTTTACAAGCACATATTCCTAAACTGCTTATTTCAAGCGAAATGGTCACACGCGGTGAAAGCTTACTCAAGGTCAGCGTCTACTACGGGATCCACGCCTCTCCGAATAATGCCGTGGCTCCCAACGAAACATCAAATTGGTTGCCAATCATGACTCACAACGCTGAAATTAAACGGAGGCACTTTGATGGTCGACCATTCATAAGGACCCGGTGCTGGTGGAGACACGCACCCGTGTCGACATTCTGGAGGGAATTTGGGGTCATTGGCGCCTCCGGAGGGAGGTTCGAATCTCATCATTCATGTCGTAACTCCACGGATGATTCGGCTGATAACGTTGTGTAGTTGGAAAAGCGACAGAAAGACCTGATGCAACATGTGCACGCAGGCTGGTCGTGGCTGCAAAGCATCTCTAACTTCCAAGCAGTTCCTCTCCCGACAGGCGTTTTGATGCGCATCACTGGGTCTGTGTGTTCGGCCCACGCGAGTTCTTCACACATGCACCAATGTCACGGAGGATGCCGTGACTTTCGCGTGCGCCGGCAAGAGCGCGACTCACAAACACACTCGTGGCACGTGAGACGAGATGGGATGAGGGATAGAGTGGTGGGGTGGCTGCCCCGTTGGTTTAGTCCTCACAAGATGTGTCTTCATATGGTCCTCTCCCGAAGACGACTGATCAGGTCTTGCTTTGTGCACATCTGCCTTCTCCCACGGCTGGCGAAGTCTAAATGCCAGATTCCAGGCCAATATTGTTTCGCTGGACAGACTCAAGCGTGTTACACATGCTATCGACACGCGCTCTCTGCAATAGTTGTGTGTATTTTGTTCACATCGGGCTTGACACAAATCTCTCTTCAGGACTAGGATGACCAGAATATCTTGCAACTTACATTCCACGTATATTTAAGAGACTTAGCGCCTGTAAACAGCCACAAATGGCCAAGCCCAAACCCGCTGGGCACTCAGACGGCGTAACCGCGGCGTCAATCTCCGCCGCCCTCCTGCAGCGGCCGGAGATAGAGCCTCTGGTCGGCAGCGCAGAACGGTGACCTGCAGTGCCGAGGTCCATGCACGTGCCGCTTGGCCACCAGCACGCTGGACGCCTGCGGCGATGGGTTGGGGAAGGACTGCGGCAGCCCCTCGGGCGGCAGGTCCGGCAGCGGCGCCGCCGGCTCCGGTCCCACCCGCATGCACGTCTTGCTCTGCAGTGTGTCGCAGCAGCAGCTGGCGCAGACGCACGCGTTGCCCATGTGCATGATGTAGAGGGCGGACTTGGGTGTGTGGTTTTTTCGTCTTATTGTTTGCCTGGAATTAATGTATCTTGTCACTCATGCAATTTTCAATATGTACTGGACTGTGTGGGTAACCGTCACTTGTAAACTAATTCAAGTAAGCCATTAAGACATCGGTCATACCTGTGAATTATGACCGAGCCGAAACCGGAATTTGTAAAGGGAAACTCTACATCTTGCTTTGGCTTGTAAGCTGTCGTCGGACCAAACTATATGAGAAGATTCCTAATTAAGGCTCGCAATAATTTCGATGACTGAAATTTCTATCGTAGCTATTTAACATACCACTCACAAATTTTCGTCTAAATCTACACGATATGTTATAACATACCTTACGCGCCGCCTTCCTCCTGATGATTTTTTCAACAGCATGTCCACGTGCCAATGTCATGTACAGCGTTTTTGCTCGAAGAAATGCCTGTGCATGTTCGCATGGTTTTAAGTGTTCTTTTGGAGTTGGTAATTTTTGACATGGTGGACCGACCCGTTAGTGAGATGTACCATCTGGTGTGCAATGCATCTGTTTGTTCCATGCTAGGACACCAAACAACTTAATGCAATTATTAACAAGACACCCCCACCTCTATGTTCACAATTAGAAAGGCAGCCTCCCCCTGATCTGGTCGAAAGGTTGGTGAATGACAGTTCGACGACCAATGTCCGTTTCGATTTCGGTATCCGTTCGGGAAAAACTGGAGGCTCGAAGTTACGTATCAAGCGGTTGGTTGCAATGAAATGTTCACAAACAACATGCGGCTGCATGAAGAATTGCCAGCCAATTATGGGACCGTATTTTAAGTGCCCAATCCCGTTCCTCTCCAGTAATCCTGTGCTAAGCCCGTGGATTCGTGGATTAGGAGTTAACGAAAAACTCGTCACCACTTTTGATTTGCTCGCGCTAGATGCGAGCTACTACTCATTGAGATCACAACAAAATTATAACAATAAAAGCATCGTAGTCCATTTACCGCAGGCAAACCAGTATAGGATGTACCGAGTTTATTTTTCGTGACCACGGCTTAGCCACTGCGGTTTTTTGCGGGGTGGAAGCTGCTGCACGATAAAAAACATTTTCGTAATGTCGCCGACGTGATGCTTTAAACGAATGTTCTACATTTGCATGGGTGCTGAACTGAGGTAAGATTTTTCAAGATAACTCCTTACAATTCAAGGTCATGTTTTTATATCTTAAATCCTCTCAGCCGTGCGCAAGCTTGTGCAGGCTATTTTCCGCCGCCTGTTGTGAAGTGACCTAGAGATGTATGAAGCCATAGAGACGTCAGACAAATGCCGTCTCACCAATAACCATATCGTGTGCAAGATCAAGACAAATATGGCCATCGGCTTATTCGTGTCTGGAGAATGTCAGCACTATTCGCTGCATGAACTGACAGCTGGTGTCTTTCAACCGCCTCAATGCGTTAAATGCAGGTCCCGATCACAAACCACGTCTTGTGATGCACAGCATGGGTAATTGGGCAGCCCTGCTAGTAATGATGAACATGAGACTGGAAATCAAATGACGCAAGAGCAGCGACGTAACCGAGAACGCGAATGTGAGTAAAACATACAAAACCACGGTAAATACGCAAGAAAACCGCTAGAAACGGCCAAAATTGCGCAAATAACGATGGCCGGGTAAACGATGCGCATAGATTGACAAGCCTCTTTTTGTCTCTTTGAATTACTACGAGTGAGTCTTTCCGTCCACTACAGAAACAGTTCTGGCATGGTCAGTCTGTCAGCGACTCTGATGGCCTCGATCGTTTCATGACGCAATCAAACGATGGCACATTGTGCAACGCGGTTACTGAACAGCAAGGTTTTGTTATCTAGAGCAGTTTCTGCACTTGAAAACTTACCTATCGTTAGTTTTTTTTCCATCACAACTGATGTTTGTCTTCATATTTTCCAATGTGAAGCATTTCCCATTAAGGTGCTTCTTAAGTGTGTCAGTGCCCAATGCACATAGGAGGGGAGGGGGGGGGGGGGGGGGCTGCGAAGTCTTAGACCTAGCGGACCTAGCGCTCCGTGAATTCCATCCGCATTGTTCAAGTAGTCTAATAATGGCAACAAAAGTCTATCAAATCTTCAGTAATGGTCTACAGCTTTTTGAGCCTGTTTAGTGGTGACGTTTCATCATCGACTTTTAACAATGTCATGAAAATCGTAGGCTACGCCAGCTCCATGTCTGCTCATGAAACGTTCCACATTAAAAAATACATCAGATAGAATGAGATATGCTCATTTCTAAGCATGGGTTTGCTTTTAACACGCGCTCGGGTGGGGGTCAAATTGCCCCCCCCCCCCCGAAGGTTTTTCCAGAATGGGTTCCGAACGGCGCGGCGCAGCCGCGCTAAAATTTGGATAGCTGTAGACAATTGAATAGCGGATCGTTTGCCGCCAAAAATTTAGATATACCTTGTAAGGTCGCTGACCTCCATGGTTTCAGCGAAGTCAATTTCTAGGGAATCGTTCAATCTAATGCAACAACAGAGTGTTGGACGAAGCCATACATCTCTGAGATGCTTTCTCAGACAACACAAATATTGAATGAACAAATTACGTTGACCTAAGGTCAGGTATGAAGGTCAGACTAAGGTTAAAACCAGCCTGTTTTATTACTCTAGGGCTTGCGGTATGGGATAGTTCGTGGTGCTTGTTTCAAATTTACTGATGGCAGGAACCGCATTATGCATCTTCCATGGACTTCTTAGAAGTCAGAATAGGTCATTGACCTAAAATGATCAAGTTCAACACATTGTTTTTAGAAACATACTGCCTAGCATAATTTTTGTCGCTTATCCAAATGCAAAACTCAAACCAATCTTGTATGATTTTAGTATCGTGACCTTCAAAAAATTAAACAATGTCACTGACTTTAACTGAGCATGTGACCTTGCGCTTAGAAACAGTTGTTTAGGTTCCGAGGGCACTTTGGAGACTAACATGGCATTTGACCCTCTTTGACCTTATTTGACCCAAAGGTGATGACCTAGTTACCTCAAACTTTAAGCTAAGTGAGTTCACGTCTGGGTCAATACACCCCATGAACTTGGTGTCTTTAGCTCTCTTAGTTCCTGAGATCTCAAAGGGTCAAACTGGCCCCAACTCGACCGAAGGGTATTTATCCGGCCACCCGGGCGCGTGTTAAGCGTTAAATACCTCCCTACATACCAAAATTTTTCCGTGTTATAGATATTTTATTCAATAAATAATTAATTGATTACGCTATGGAATGCCTGTATGATGTCAGAGTCGCTGCGAGACTGGCCATTGGGGTGTGTGGTCAGTAACAAAATCAAGTGAGACAAAGAAATCCGTTGGCGCGGGAGTCCAAAAGCACACGGCGTACCAAAAGCCGTTCCCAAAAACTTAAATTCGTGACGCGCTAGCCGATTGAAGCTTAGATTCGTGACGCGCGAGCCGATCAAAGCATCGCCGTAAGCCGACGCCTGGTGTCGCAGTCAACCCATGCTGGACGGCGCCCGCTGACGCAGGTAACACCAAGCCGTGGGCGGCAAGCGATACAAAATACTTTTGCGTATGGAAACGATGCCACCGAAGGCTCCTTAAGCCATCGTACGAGAATGCCCCGGTCTAAGGTGTAGTGTGCGGATCAGACATTGCCCGATTGATTGCCCTAGGGCGGAAACTTTATGTGCTGTGGAGTATGAGCTCGTTGCACGAGTGTGCTGGTTAGTATTGCTTTAGACTTTCACTTCTCTGAGACAACTCACGCCATGCAAACAAAACTATGTGTGGGATATGACTCAGAATATGCTGTCTGGTGTACAACTTAATACATATAGCAAGTTTGCAGCCTGTACCACGGGCGTAGAGAGAGGGAGAGAGAGGGAGTGAGAGAGAAAGAGAGAGAGAGAGAGAGAGAGAGAGAGAGAGAGAGAGAGAGAGGAGAGAGAGAGAGAGAGAGAGAGAGAGAGAGAGAGAGAGAGAGAGAGAGAGAGAGAGAGAGAGAGAGAGAGAGAGAGAGAGAGAGAGAGAGAGAGAGAGAGAGGAGAGAGGAGAGAGAGAGAGAGAGAGAGAGAGAGAGGAGAGGGGGTGGGATGATCCCACGCACATCTCCTTGCCGAGCCTGCGCAGTCGATGTACCGACCCAACCAGCAGCTGCTCACAGACCGGAAACCCAAAACGCGTGTTGGCGGAGATTGCACGGTAGCAGAAACGCTGTCGCGACTGGGGTCCACATATTACCGAAGCTCCAGCTCCAGCCCCAGACGCCCTCGGCAGTGCGGCGCTGGTTGCACTCCTTGCGTGAACCAGGTAAGGCGGCATAGCCAGTGGAACCTGCATTTTGTTCCGCAGCTCGCAGTCGCTGGGCCTCGCAGTGGGGACTACGTGACTGGTCCGTGCCAGGGGATCAGATTGGTGTACCTCACGGCCTCGAAGCTAATCGCTGGGATGGCGAAGACCCTGGGCTGAAGAAGACCCTCGGTTTGCTGCTCACGAACGGCGCGACGATCTAAAGCACCTGTTCGCGGACCATGTGGTTCTCATCCCACACCATGTCCAGCAGCAGCTGTTCCGGACGGTCCTTATACACGTTACGCTGGAGGACTAGCTGCACCGTGGCCTGTGTGCGCTACGGCAGCTCGCGGAGCAGCGCGATGCTTCGGAGCAAGTTGCGTAAGCCAAAGTCGTAGCTGCTGTTCTGCCGGATGGCGGACCATACCGACACATAGTGGCCGACCACGCAATGGACGAGGCCCTTGAAAGCGCTGCTGGAGTTTTCAATAGAGATGTAAACTAGGAGCAGGCGAGCGGCCAGTGTCAGCCATCTGAAAGCAAAAGCAAATATATTAAAACAATTCGTTACGAACTGAGCATTATATTACACAAAAATTATTGCGCCTCTTAAGTGTATGTTATTATGCCAATATTCAGAGCCCTTAAGTGTGACGGAATGCAAATCAATAAATATACTAGTAAGCATAAGCCAACGAGCAAATAATGCGACATACTACGGCACAAGGTATGATAATAAGTAAATGCACTACAGTGATAACATGAGATATAAATTGATACTGCATGAAGTTTAGACACCCATTGGTATAAATTCGAAGAAAACGCGTTTTCATATTTACCTGACGTGGTTTGATGGGCCGATTCGCTGCTGGGCTGCCACGTTTCGGACAAAGCCGTTTTGAGCGCCGAAGGCCAGAAGGTAGAGCAGCTGCTAGTTGGTGCTCAGCTGCTGAATCAGGTCAACCGGCAGGTTTGGCACGTGCCCCGGCATAGCCTTGAATGTCACAACGTCCCTCTTCCAGACCTCTCCGGCACAGGTCTTGCCGATGGGTCCAAAAAGAATCGATCCCGTGGTCGTGCCGTCCAAGCTTGGCAGCAGATGGAGGAGGTTCAACTCGTTGCCATGTAGCTAGCAGGTGAACCAGTGTACAGGTGACTCGGTGGTCAGCTGAAACAGCCGGAACAGGCAGCCTATCGTCCCGCTGCTGACGGCCGTGCCATCGCAGCCGAGCACATTGATGCGACCGTCGCACTGCGGGCTCACGGAGTGTAGCTCATTGAACAAGTGCAGGGCGTGCTCGAACTCGGACGTCAAATTATTCACGTTGCGGCTGCGTGGCACAACGATGACAGCCACGTGTTTTTTTCTTTTCTTTTTTGATGGTATTCGCTTGGCTCCGTGTGACTCATGTAGCTACTACCTTTGCGACCGTCGTGGTAGAGGATGGTCAAACCTGACTCGTGGGTTGCTCCAGCATTTTGACGAGCCGTTTCCTTTCTCGCTCTGTTTCTTGCGCAGCATGTCTTCTTAGGATCTATGATGTTTGATTTCAAGTAGCCAGTTCGTCTCTGCTGTCTTGTTGAAAGCCAATGATGATAGCAGCAGCGGCCGGTTCGAGCCACTGTAGCGGTCAACCGCCCGAGCGGTGTCAGTCAGATCGTTAACGTTGCAATCTACAGCGACAGTGGCTTCAACAGGAACGAGTAATCGGCGTCGTCGCCACCTTCTACCATGTACGGAAGCATGAAGGAATCCGTGCTCTCGGCTGGGTCGCCAGCGCTGAGACCACTAGTTCCCGGAGCAGGCTTGAGTTCGGCACTAACAGCCAGCGCTGGCTCAGCAGACGGCGCGGGCTCAGCAATCGGCGGGGAAGGCGGCCCAGGTTCAGCGGCAGACACCGCCTCACTGGCGGCCGAGCCATGACGCTCCTGGAGTTGTCTGGCCATCCTCCGCATCTCGCGAGCCTCCCTAATCACAGTCGTATGCCGGTCATATGACCCAAGGGCAAGCTTTCGGTGCCTGCACTGGTCCTTCAAGGCAACCTCCTCTTGGTACACTGTGCAGACAAGTGGGCATGGAAAACTGCGCTAAGACTTGCACTTGCGTTTCGCGATATTGAGAACCTCGCTGAATTTCGCATTGACGGCGCTGCTGTGTTATTCTCTTTCTTTCTTTGATTTCTTGCTGATAGCTCTGTTAGGATGATGTCAATCCCTCTCGATCAACTTTGTCACGTATTTTCGATCATTTCAGGGATCGTTACGTTGGTCCACAGTTCCCTAATTTCAAACTGCGCGGCCTTAAAGATCGTAATGGTGAGATTCCTCTTCGATTCGCTCAGCCACCTGATGTAACTCAATGCTTTCCCGTAGTCGACAGTTGGTGGTAGGACATGCTTATGCAAGTAGTTGGTCGAAAGAAATGTGTCAGTGCCGGTAAAACCAAACTAATAAACCCATGGCGTCCACACAACAAGCATATCAATTGCAAATCAACATTACAATGATGCGGTAACGATCGCAAACTTGAGCCAACCCCGCTCTGCTGGAGCATTCTCATAACTGCACAGCCTTGGGTTTTACCTCCCCCCCCCTCCAAAAAAAACGGCGCTAGTATCGAATGCGACGTTCTTGGCGTATGAAGAAAAAATTGGATTCGCGTCACGAATATCAGTATTGGTGCCGTGCGACAGACCTGAAAGTTTATCATTAATCCGTGTGCCAAGGAAAATTATTGTCTCAGTTGATTCCAAGAGATTCAGCCCATCGATGACACACCCTACTGGCCATGCCATTACAGTGGCCATGCCATTGCAGTGGACAGCTCACTCACTCGTAGTACCGCAGCTTGCCGGGAGGTGGCAGTTTTTGTTTGAGCGTGTTTGCACAATCAAATATATCCTCCGAGTCAGAGTATGAAGAACCGAAGATTCTCGTTTCATCATAGCTGATGCTTGCCTCAGTATCTTCAAAAGTGGAACATTCCATGGGCACACATGGACCCAAAGTAACCTATCTGGTTCATGGTATTATTGAAATCGATTGAATTACATCACTAAATAGCCTCTAAATACTGCAGACAGGTATTGGAGATTGAGTAAACATTTAAGTGTTATTGTTGGGCGTCTTCAACAATGCGACCTGCGGCAACTGAGCGCTGGGTCCGCTAGGTCCAAGGTTTTGCAGCCCCCACCCCCGACAACTATGCTCATCGGGTACTGACACACCAGACAACCACCTTAAAGGGAATGCTGCACGCTAAAAAAGATGGGACAAACATGAGATGTGATAGAAAAAGCTCACTTTTAACTATTGCTATGCTTTTCGGTGCAAAATAGTACTCTAGATAGGAAAACGTAACTATTTAGTAAACACGCTCCTCATCGCGCCATTGATTCATAACATCATGGAACATTTTTATGACGTTAGAGTTGTTGACAGACCGCCCGCGTCAGAATTGACACTGCAACGGACGGGTCCACTCGCGTGTAGAAATCTAATGAGCCACAAGGTGGGTTGCGCGTTTTGAATCCGGTCATCGTTATGTGCGCGTGTTTGTTTGTTTGTTTTTTTTTTAGGTGTCCTTGCATATTTGCTCGGGGCTGTTTATTGCTTGTTTACTTCCATTCACACGCTGGGGCATGGTGCTGTTCTTTAGCTGTTCGATTCCCAGTCTCATTGCCCCCACAACCCGCACCACTATCGAACGTTTGCACTATGTGGCACAAAACGTGATTCGTGTTCGGGACTTACACGCAACGCATAGCATTGCTCGACGGTCAGCTGAAGTCCGTGGATGCCAGAAATCGTGCTGACGTAGACCAGACGCGATTCACGCCAGACGTAACTCGAACCTTGTATTTTTTTCGGCCTTGAGTAATTCATGGTCAGTGAGGTGGCAGCATTCGCATGAAGTCTCTATGGTGTTATCCACGCCTAGGTGAACTTGAAAAAGTTTGCACAAGATAGTCTGCGCAAGTCCGTAGGTGTCAGGCTCAGAAAAAGACGGTTTTGAGTCTTAAAAAGGGCAGGACTGTGAACTATGCTGAAAAACCTTCAAAATGATTGTCTCAGTACAAAACCCCATATGAATGTGAGGCACTTCCTTCAAGCTTTGCCTTGGAAAAGAGCGCATAGCCTCCTGCGCTCGAGCGGGAGGCTATGCGCTCGTAAGTATGGTTATGGTATGAAACGCGTGAGCCAAACACGTCACAACCGCTATTATAACCATAGATGTTTGCAGAAATCCGCAATCATGTGTGACTAATCGGAGTTCGGATCGGAAACCGGAAAAATTTGCGGCAAAAAATCGGACTACTTCAATGCGCTAAAAAGTCAATTTACTCGTAGCGCTTAATCTCCTGATCTCTTTGGTAAAATTGCTAGATGGTACCTTCAGAAACAAAGAATTTATAGCCAGCCAAAAGAGTTCGAGTTAAAAATTAGCCTTTTTAATTCTGATCTAGTCAGCATACGGAGAGAACTCAACGTTCCAACTTCTGATCATTTCGTTGGAATTGTGAAGAACGGGCTTAAAAAAAAACACTTAAAAATATCACTCACTCTTCAAGAAATGATAACGCAATCAAAGACATGGCAAACATTCATATCATGCATGGTTCAGATGCCTAGAGATGCATATCATGCATCCCTAGGTTCAGAAGCATCCAGCCTGGATCAGATAATGGACCAGTATGTCACGGATACCCCTCCTATTACCCTGATCTTTCCTCTCAAACCATTGCGTAGTCGCGCGTAGCGTTCGTAGGCCACTCACAGCAGATGGTAAATTGAAGTGAAAATAAGTTCCTTTTCCTTTGAGTGGAGTTGAATAAAATATGGGCGTTGGCATTGTGATCGTCACTATCATGATTATACTCACCATTTATTTAACGTCCTGTCGGACAACATATAGTGGAAGGATATCTAACTATGTACATGCACATTGCATGTATACCTTCAATATACGTGGCCGCCAATGCACTCACCCATCCAAACATAAAAGGGCACTTGCCTTCTCTTCTCTGAGTTGGTTCTCATGAAGAGCCATCTGAGTGACTCAGTCACACCAAACTGGGGATGCACTGGATAAAGGAGGCAGTTGTCCATCCTCGCGCAGGCCAAGCTGACTTGCCGCCCCAAATCGTGTACTCAGAGCAAACACGCCGACCCGGCGAAGCTAACAGCGAGCTCACCCGGGCCAAAGGCAAGCAAGGCTAAAGCCCTCAGCAGGGCTTGGTGTAAGCGATTTGGCGAGCAAAACAACGTGCTGAGCTTTTTGAGGGCTGCAGATCGTACCTCATCCTGTATGCGCGGCACACGCGGAGACCTGAGAAGGGCTGGTTGTACGCCCGCCGCCGAAGTCGGGCAGCTGGATCTAAGGCAGATGTCTGCCAGGGCTCAATGTTGTGCGCCCGCCGCAGAAGTCAGGCAGCTGGATCTAAGGCAGATGTTTGTCAGGGCTCAATGTTGTGCGCCCGCCGCCGAAGTCGGGCAGCTGGATCTAAGGCAGATGTCTGTCAGGGCTCAATGCGCTCCATGTCCGCGGCGGTAAAACTACTTCTTCGCTCCCAAAAAAGAAGAGCTGAGGCCACAATGGTGCACTGCAGAAAAGTTTCCTCTTGTGCCGGGAGACGGTGGCTCAGCATACCGGCTAGTGCCCGAGCGTATCATGAATTACGACAGGGTGCAGACATGCTTCCACGTGGGGCCCCCTACCCAGCTCCTGATCAACCACGACAAACAGATACTCGGTCTAGACGCTCACGGACACTCTCTGCCTTCAAAGGTGTGATTCCAGCATATCTAGAAACAGCTTTTTATCGGTAATTCCTCTTCCCAAACACAACATTGGCTTTTATTTTGTGCCGCATGCAGGCGCACAAACTCCAAACGCCACCGGGTGGATGAACTCTTAAAAAATCCCAAGAAAACGACTCATGTGATGTGCGGTGTTGGAAAGGATGAGGTGACACACTACCAGGACATGAGAACCATGGAGACGCGCTACACAATCGCTCAGGCCCAGCTGCCTAAAAAGTGGAAACAAAAAACACTTGCGTATTGCGGCGGCAAAATCGCTACCTGAGCAGCGCCCGTAAGTCGCGGGGAATTTAGCTAACCGCTGAACGCCTAACATGACGCGGGTTGGCAGAGATGAATACCGGGCGGCCAGGAGGGCCCAGCTCCGCACATACAGATGCTGTGCAGCACACAGCAGAAGACCAGCGTGTCAGAGATTATCGAAGCATTTCTGAGCATCTAGAATAGCGGCAAAGACCAGCGAGCCCCGACTGCTGTCATACATCATATCTTACAACATCGTACAACATACTAATGCGCAGTCAACTCTATAAGGCTGGTTACTTCACAAATCCTTTGTCCCTCCACAAAACAGAACCAAGACCCGCTCAGTGCAAATGACGATGTAAGCTCATCAGAGTGTAACGTCCCTACATGTCCAGAAATCATTGAAACGGGTGAGGGCGGCCGATTGTTATCTTAGACGTCTGGACAAGACCCGGGTTTTTCATGAGAGGCAAAAAGTGCTCCAGGCAAAGCTGGACGTGAATCGCGAATCATGGATCCCCGCCAGTAGCACACTACTGAGACACCGCAAGTCGAAAGAGTCGTAAATCCCACCGATGCTGCACTCGTGATCACTACAGCGATGATGTGACTTTTCATAGGTGTAGCCGCCCGCAGCCTCCACAACCGAAATTGATAGACGTACGGAGCTCTGGTACATCGCACTGTGCCAAAAGTCATTACATGATTTCTGAAAGAAGACATTTCACACAGGTATAGATGCAATCAGCACGAAAAACATGTTGCAATTAAAGCGAATTGTATCAAAAAAATTATCTCCTCCGATATCATAAAACCATTGTTTGGCTTCGAATACATTTCAATCTTATCCTACGACTCGACAAATTCGCCGTAACATCGTCTCCATTCATCCACGCTTACCTGCGGTATCGCCCTACCACAGACCGATCACGGACGTGTTCAAAATTGCCGCCATCGCCATCATCACCCAATAAAAAGAAAGGCGGTGACTTGGTCACAAATAATTTCACCTCAAAACAAGTACCATAATCTCGGCAATGAAACAAGTCCTAACATCAGACGAAGCATTTTTGGGGCTAAATGACGGACAAACTCCGGTACGCAAAATATATGAAATCTGAAGAAACTAATTATGGCAAACATCAAACGGCGCACAAGTGCCGCAACTCAGGCGAGCGCGAGTGGAAGATGACCGCCCCCGGGCGATCCCAAGTCTTCCAGAGGGGTGCTCGTTTTCAGTCACGTGGCCGTTCGGTCGGGTCCGCGGACCCCGCCCGAGGCCTGGCGCGCCCAGCCGGCCGCGCGCATACAATAGGAGTCGCCAAGGCGCCCCGTCCCCATCAGACTCGGTTCGCAGTTCTGTAGTTGAGCGTAATAGATGGCTTCAGACAGAGGTCCCCATCCCCCCACGCACACACATAAGAAGTCCTGACTGCGCCCCTGCTGCCAGTAATGTTAAACAAATACATGCGCCGGAGGTGTGTGATCTGTAGCTAGTCTTAGGGGCGCAGACAGTATTTTTAACGGCGGTAGGGGCATATAGCTCCAAGGAGAGCCTCCAGTGATAATTCCTTCCCAAGCACGGATCAGGGACGCAGCCAAAGGTGGGATGAGGGTACGCCACCACTATCTTAGGTCCCGCTTTCTCGTTTTTCATCATAAAGCTCTCGGCAGAAAGCTAAATATCGGCGCGATGCCTCTTCACCGAGCTTAAGGCCGCCCTTTTAGGAAAATCCTGGCTGCGCTAGGCCGCCGAATCGTGGGCTCTATTGGGATGTGGTCTGACTTTGTTATAAAGGCTTGTCACACAGTCATATCGACGAACGCGTGCGCTGTGGTTTTCCCCGCTGACTGAGCCCTGAGTAGCATATGGATGATCAAGTTAAGGGGGGAGGGGGTATCCGCCTGCCCCATATGGCCGCATTTTTCCTTTTCAGCTTAGTTGTCCCCTGACAGAGTTATAATCAATGTGATCTCTCCCAACGAGCTTCGCTTCGTGTCCTCCCCCCCCCCCCCCTCCGCCTTGAAGTAAATGTTCCACATTTGAAGATATTAAGATAAGCATCAGTTATGGTGGGAAAAGCTTTTAAGTTTGTAAAAGTGCGCTCCATTACGTCACTGTTTGATGACGTCATGGAATGGTTTTGTGCCGACAGCAACAAAAGCGACAAGACCTACGACCTACGATCTACGACCGAAATGAATTGAAAATATGATGGCGTGCAATGGATTAATTACATGCCGTAATGCCTCGATAGGTTCAAACCGTTGGCAAGATCATAATGAAGCAGCAGATTGCCTGCGTTTGTACACCCCTGCAACACAGGCGCTAGTGTTTCTTCCAGTTTACGAGCATCACCACCTCGTGTTGTTCAAACACGAGCGTAAAGATGGAGGCAGGTATTGGTATATCAGTAGACTTAAAGAATGCCAAAACGATGCCCCCTCTCAGAAGAACAAACCACGCACGCACACCCCATCACATCAAGATCAATAAAAGCCACTGGCACGCACCACCAGTGATCACACCCATTTCAAGCCCCTGATTTACATTATTTTGCAAAATAAGTATGGTTCTACACTTGAACAGCTTGCGGGACGATCAAATTGCAGGTTTTCTCACAAATTCCGCACAGGTTTCGGTCATGACACCGCATTTTACCGTGACCTCCCTTCCAAACAAAGTCCCAACGGGATTCATGGTAATGTAGCTCAAGAGGTTGTACCTGAAGGACACATTTCTTTTGTTCAAGATTTGACTTTGTCGCGCAATATGCGTCAGATCTTTAGCTATACACACACACACACACACACACACACACACACACACACACACACACACACACACATATATATATATATATATATATATATATATATATATATATATATATATATATATATTTATGGCTGCTGTAGTGTTTTCCTAATTTTATAGTGCCTAGCTAAACCATAAACCCGTGCAAGATTCTCTGCTCCGATGCACACGGCGCCAACCGAGCTGTCCGTAAGAAATAAGTGAGTAGAAGGAGGAAAAACACCAGCAGAAGAAAAAAGACAGAGTTGCCGTTGCGTCTTCTTTTTGAAACATTCGGGAGCAGGCCATTCTTTTTCGGTGGCGTATTCTTGGCAGACAGTGGCGTTTTTTTATACCTTTGGCCCATGGCCTAGATATAAGGAAAAACGCCCCGTTGACGAGGTGTGCCGCACAACCCAAAGTGCTCACACTTACGTTGGAGACACGCATTCAGCAGCGAAATCTTACTAACAGCCGATCACCTTCCGTGGATTGTATCATATGTTTCGCATCATCACTTTTGCGAATGTATGAGCGGCCTTGCTGTTTTTGACTATAAGCAGAAAACAGCCTGTCATATCACGGCAATCGTATGACATTTATATGGCATCATCACTGCGGAAGTGACTTTGAAATAGTCCATCAATAAATCTCTTGCCACTTTCGCTGGCGTGTAACTCAGAAACCAGAGGGCTTTGGATCTTAAAAAGAGCATGGCCGTGAACTGCATCAAGAGGTCCTCAAGATGGCTATTTCAGTTTAAAATCCCATGTAAAGGTGGAACGTTCCCTTGAGGAAAATGCTGGCTAGACCCCTGCCAATGTCCCTGCTGGCTGGGCATCTGTCGCGAGGTTGGCGCAGCGGAGGGGGGAGGGCAGGGGGCAGAGAGGCCAGTTGCCGCCCTTTCGGCAGGCAGGGAGGGGGGCAAGGGTATGTTTTTGCCCCCTCGACATTTTCTAGAGGCCCTTTTCCCAGGCTAAACACATTGTATCTAACCGTAGATTGCCAAAATTCACATGAATGAGACCCCCATAGCTGAGCTAGAGAGTAACGAATCGGACTTAGAAGATTATTCCCTGCATCAAGAGATCCCTTTTCTGGAACAAAGAGCCACCTTTATGAATGAAGTGACCCATGTTCTAGTTCAGTAGGACCAATGTTGTGTTAAGGAGAAGGGAGGCAACCTTTGCCAACCATAAACCCCTGTTTTGGGTTAGAGGCACCCTTTAAGCTCAAAAGACTTTATTTCCGAAACAGGAGGCCCCTTTCGTGCATCAGATCGCCGTAGTTCCGGGTCAGGATGCCCTGTTTCGGGATAACGAGGCCCTTTGGCTGGATCTGGATGCCCCGTCCAGAATTGGAAGCATACTGTTCTGATTGCTGTTTTAGCATACTGATAAGGATTGTTCCGAATTACTGTTTTCTGTGCATCAGGAGCAGGGGCGGTGATGCCAATTTTCTTAAGGGAGGGGGGATGAGCTCGTGAAACCATCACATCAACACTTGAATACAGAATGTATCAGAAATCATGCGTTTAATAACTGGTGCTCCCCTAAATGAGCATTACTGTGCATATTAGTCATGTGCATTGCGCTGCACCACCGTAAGACATGGGAACGCGGGAACCTGAGATGGGGGCATGGGCTGAGCCCCACAGATTTCTGAACATTTACCATTGGCCCTGTGGTCGTTGACTGGAAAGAAATGATCCAAACGGTAATAATATTATTTCCCTCCCAACGTCGAATGATATCCGCTGCCCCACACGGGCGGAAATTGCATCACAGTTTCGTAGCGTCTTCTCAGCTCGGTGCATCGTATCATTTAGACCAATTGGCCATGTCATGTATCAATGGAAAAACGTGTGAAAGTGAAGTGATAAAGGTTCGTAGGGTGATATTTCATGCAGACGTACCTCGGAGGTGCGATATGGCTTGGGCGCCGGACTCCAAAGGTTTTGAGCTCGCTTACGGAAAAAATAATAGCATAGCACCTCTCGCTATTTATTACCACCGTGGCAATGCAAGCATCTAAACAACACGCTGCTTAACTCGCGTCCGGGTGGCCGGCTAGATATCCTTTGCTCTGGTGGGGGTCAATTTGACCCCCGTGAGATCTCAGGAACTAAGAAAGCTAGAGACACCACATTTACAAGGTGTGTTGACCTGTACATGAACTCACTTAGGTCAAAGTTTCAGGTTCCTAGGTCATGACCTTTGGGTTGAAAAAGTTCCAACAAGGTCAAGTTTCAGGCTGGTCTCCAAAGTGCCCCCAGCACCTAGATAACCGTTTCAAAGCAAAAGGTCACCTTCTCATTCAAGGTCGGTGACCTTGTTTGACCTTTTGATCGTCAAAGTAGCCAAAGTCATGCAAGATTGCTTTGAGTTCTGCGTTTGACTAAGCGGCAGAGACTATGCTACGCAGTATGTTTCTAAGACAAAGTGTTGACCTGGGTCATTTTAGGTTAATGACCTATTCTGACCTCTAAGAAGTCCATGGAAGATGTATAATGCGGTTCCTGCTATCAATTAACTCGATATGAGCACCAGAAACTATCCCATACAGCAAGCCCTAGAGTTACAAAACAGGTTGGTTTTGACCTTGGTGTGACCTTCATGCCTGATCTTAGGTCAATGTAATTTGCTTATTCAAATGCTGTGTTGCCTAAGAAAGCATCTCAGGGATGTATAGCTTCGTCTAACGTTCCGTTGATGGATCAGATTGGAGGATTCTCTAGAACTTGCTTTCGCTGAAACCATGGCCTGAGTTTGACCTGCCATAGGTCAGGCGACCTTACAAGGTACTTCTAAATTTGTGATGCCAAACGATTCGCTATTCATTGCCTACAGCTTGGTTACTTGGCCAAACAAGGCCAAACAAGGTCAAATGCCAGGCTGGTCTCCAAAGTGCCCCCAGAACCTAGATGACTGTTTCTATGCACAAAGTTACATGCTCCGTTAGAGTCAGTGACTTTGTTTGACCTTTTGAAGGCTATGATGGCCAAAATCATACAAGATTGCTCTGAGTTTTCCATTTGGATAGGCAGCAGGGATTATGGTAGGCAGTATGTTTCAAAAAACAATATGTTAACCTGGGTCATTTTAGGTCAATGACCTATTCTGACCTTTGAGAATTCCATGGAAGATATATAATGCGGTTTCTGTTATCAATAAATTCGAAATGAGCACCAGCAGCTACCTTTTACAGTAAGCCCTAGAGTAATAAAACAGGCCCGTTTTGACCTTGGTCTGTCCTCTATACTTGACTTAAGGTCAACGTAATTTGTTCATTCAATATTTGTGTTGCCTAAGAAAGCATCTCAGAGATGTATGTCTTCGTCTAACACTCAAATGTTGCATCAGATTGAACGATTCACCAAGAAATTGACTTCGCTGAAACCATCTCCTGACTTTGACCTGCCATAGGTCAGCCACCTTACAAGGTGCACCTAAATTTTTTACGCCAAATGATCCGCTATTCAATTGTCTGCAGTTATGCAAGTCGGTTTCAGTGCTTGCTATTTGACCTTGACGGGTATGGTCTTTGGCCGGGGGCAGCGACTGCGGTAAAGGTCAGGTGACGCCAGATGGCAGGATGGCCGTGCCGGACATTGTGAGACGTTGAAAATTTCGCCACCCACCAAGTCTTGCCGTTGCCCTGAAAATCCATGATCAGTGACCAGGGTGCTCACGCCACAAGCACTGCTTAGCGTGAGCCCGGACCCCAGAAACTCATTCGATGAGAAAGGTTCGGATTAGGCCTTCAAGAAGATGCATGCCTTAGTGGGAAGCACCGGACAAAAGCCCGGGTCCGACTGGTGGCGGACATTTGTGACCCCTTGAAGATTTTCCACCGCAAGTAAAAGTAAAACGACACAACTCCCACGAAACGTGAAGCATTATTCCCTCAGGCGCGTAGCAAACAGCTTTCTTGGAGGTACATGTGAAATCCTGCGAAATCGCCGGTACTTAGTGTAAACCTCTAGTGTAAACTTAGTAACATCGGCGCCAAGACCACCACCAGTGCACCAGGTACTCATAGCCGCGGCCCCGGCGCGCCACTGACACGCCTGGGGCTCCGACAAACTCAAGAGCTGCTCTGACATTTTGGGTCCCGTCCTCGTCACCATTCAGCATACTTTGCTTTAGCCCACTGCTTATACTTTACTTTAGCCCACTCGGGGCCCTCACTGACACAAGACTCTTAGGCATTGGCACTTATGTACTGTAGGTCCCCGACCGACATAGGGACCCTCATTGTTTCAAGGGTCCCGACCGATGTAGCTTGCGGGTACCAATCTTTTCCCCGCTTGGGAAATGGCTCTTGGTCCCGGATCTGACGCTGCAAAGACGGGTGGCGTATCCACCGCGTGCCGCGGTCACTAAGCCTCCGCCACATCCGTGCTCACAACATAGGAGTTGGGGGCTGAGCGGGAAACACCTAGCATAAATGCACACACAAACAGGTTTCTTTCGGGAATTGGCCCACTTTCCCCTCAACGTTTTGAAGTTGGGATAATCCCCTCTCTTTCCTCTCAAACTGGACAGGAAACTACCGCGTTGGTGTAATGCGTCTCCTCTCCCTGCCTCATTGGGCATCATTATCATTTTGTTTGCGTCGGACGTTAAAACCCGGTTTCGGTAATCGACGTAGGGTCGGTGTGACGTGACTTCAGACGTTGTTGGGCGCATACGACTTAAGGAGTACCAAGTGTAAGCTGATGCGCGCGACTTTTAACACGCGCCCGGCTGGCCGGCTGGCCGGATACCCTTCGCTCGGGTGGGGGGTTAATTTGACCTCCTCAAGATATCGGGAATAAGAAAGCTAGAGAGACCACATTTACAGGGTGTGTTGACCTGTACGTGAACTCACTTAGGTTAAATTTTGAGCTTCCTAGGTCATGACCTTTTGGTCAAATAAGGTCAGACAAGGTAAAATTCCAGGTTGGTTTCCAAAGTGCCCCCAGAACCTAGACAACTGTTTCTAAGCGAAACGTCAGCAAGCCAATTTGAGGTCAGTGATCTTGCTTGACCCTTTCAAGGTCATGGTGACCAAAATCATACAATACTGCTTTGAGTTTTGCGTTTGAATAAGCGACAAAGATTACGTCAGGCAGTACGTTCCTAAAACAAAGTGCCGACCCGGGTCATTTAAGGTCAATGGCCTGTTCTGACCTCTAAGAATTCAATGGAAGATGCATAATGTGGTTCCTGCCGTCAATAAATTCGAAATGAGCACCAAAAACTATTCCATACAGCCAGCCCTAGAGTAATAAATCAGGTTGGTTTTGACCTTGATCTGACGTCCATACCTGACCTTAGGGCAACGTAATTTGCTCATTCAATATTTGTATTGCCTAAGAAAGCCTTTCAGAGATGTATGTCTTGGTCAAACACTCTGTTGTTGTACCAGATTGCACGATTCCCTAGAAATTGCCTTGGCTGAAACCATGGCCTGATTTTGATCTGTTATAGGTCAGTGATGTTACGAGGTAACTAAAAAATTGTATGTCAAGCGATCCGCCACTCCATTGTCTACAGCTATTGAAAATTTGGCGCGGCTGCGCCGCGCCGTTCGGAAACCATTTTAGAAAGACCTTCGGGGGTTAATTTGACCCCCACCCGAGCTCGTGTTAAGGGCTGCCAGGGAAGCCCCTGACCGGTAGCCGCACGACAGGGTGCAGGCCATGCCGTACTACTCCGTTAGGGCCAGGGAAGCCCCTGACCGGTAGCCGCACGACAGGGTGCAAGCTATGCCGTACTACTCCGTTAGGGCCAGGGAAGCCCCTGACCGATAGCCGCACGACAGGGTGCAAGCTATGCCGTACTACTCCGTTAGGCATGTTCGGCACGACTAGTGCTATTTTGACGGCCACTGTCAGACAATGACGTTGCTATCAGTTTAGTCAGCTGGTGTCGATTGTCAGGTTTTGATAGCTGGTCCACCGGGCATTCATGCCGAAGTGGAGGTCGAGACACTTTACGGGTTCTTTTCAACGTAGACGGGCAATATATTGGTAATGTTTTAGTCGCTAATATTCATCTGCTTTGTTTTCAGTATGAATTACGTAATTAAAAACAGGCAGTATGCAGGAAAAAGAAAACAACTAAGCAAACACGGTTACGAACGCGGAACTTCCAAAGTGTATCTAGCCTGGTCAGCTGCATTCATCTGAACATAGCATCGCAGTTTTGCATTTCCTTTGTTCCTTTTACTCGTGAGACGATTTTTGGAAATATTCTATGAAACTGACGCAACTTTGAGCTCCAAGTTTCAATATATCGCATTTAAGAAGCCTGTAGAACGCTGGGTGCCAAACCCCCGGGGTACAGGGAATTTGACTTTGGTGGGACAGTGGCCCACCCAAAATAATGCAAATCGACATCTGTGGTTGACGCATATCACACCAGGTGCACATGAGTATAAGAAAAGCATGGTTCTGACGCTGGGTTTCACAGCGAAAGGTGAGAAAATTTGGGAACTGTTAAATGAAAATTATTTAGTACCAAGATGACTTGTCAGTAACAGTGATATCGCTCTGTCTCAGATAAAGAGCTTGATAAGCCAGACCTTTCCAGCCCCGGTGATCCTGCTGGAACCCTTCACCCCCTGACCGGGAATGGCAGTGGGGCCCCTTACTGCCTCACCCACATTGCGTTTCACCCCCTGCTCCCATATTCACG
This sequence comes from Pollicipes pollicipes, assembly GCF_011947565.3. Classification (NCBI taxonomy): domain Eukaryota; kingdom Metazoa; phylum Arthropoda; class Thecostraca; order Pollicipedomorpha; family Pollicipedidae; genus Pollicipes; species Pollicipes pollicipes. The sequence continues at coordinate 5,875,005 of NW_023596225.1, read as the reverse complement.
TGTGAACCTTACTCACCAGCGCACAGTGGTTTGGAGGAAAGTCCACACATCAAGTCAATAAAAGACGTGCAAGTGACATATTGGCTCATTATGTCATCCTGACTGTTTTTAAACCCAACGTTGCATGATACAAATCCTTATTATGACATGGATGATTTTGGGAGCAAGTGCTGACTTAGTAGCATTTCTTAAGCTGCTTCAAGTTTTTACTTCACAACTGCAACAGAATGATCAAGATGACAATTCTTATTTGTGTACCGATTTTCATTTTAATATAACTGTTTTGGTAAGTTGCTAAGTGCATTAAGGCGATGACCAATATGTTATACAGAGAGAGAGAGAGAGAAGGGAGAAGAGAGAGAGAGAGAGAGAGAGAGGAGAGAGAGAGAGAGAGAGAGAGAGAAAGAGAGAGAGAGAGAGAGAGAGAGAGAGGAGAGAGAGAGAGAGAGAGAGGAGAGAGGAGAGAGAGAGAGAGAGAGAAGAGAGAGGAGAGAGAAGAGAGAGAGAGGAGAAGAGAGAAGAGAGATGAAGAGAGAGAGAGAGAGAGTAGAGAGAGAGAGAGAGAGTAGGAGGAGAAGAGCAGAGAGAGAGTGAGAGAGAGAGGGGAGAGAGAGAGAGAGAGGAGAGAGAGAAGAGAGAGAGAGAGAGTAGAGAGAGAGATAGAAGAGAGAGAGGAGAGAGAGAGAGAGAGAAAGAGAAGAGAGAGAGAGAGAGAGAGAGAGAGAGATCTAATATTATATATTATAATATATTATATTATATATATACTATATAGTATATATATTATTTCTCTCTCTCTCTCTCTCTCTCTCTATATATTATATTATATATATAGATGATGTATATAGGAGTATAATATAATATAATATATATATAATATATATATAATATATATATATCTGCATATGTGCCGTTAGTTTCTCTGTAGGCATCTGCGCCCTTTATTTGTTCAAGTTATCCGAGTCCCAAATGTCCAGCATTTGGGGCAAGGTCAACTTTGGGGGACTCAGATTGAACATTACGGAGGTCATTGACTCATTACCTGCCATTGATCATAGCTGATCGTTCCCGCATTATCAAAGTTGTGGAATTCTCTCAACAGTTGTTTGTGCTTTGTTACGTGCATTTGTATTCATGTATACACGTATTGTACGTGGGTTTGCATGTGCTCCCAAGCTTTATAAGGCACAGCGCAGGTCTGTGCGACAGCCGCAACGACGTACCTTGCCAAGGTAGGTATCCTCACGTCTCAGATATGCTCTACGCAGGGTGGAAGAAGTGGCAACGTTAATGCCGATGGGAAGTAGCGGTCCCATGAACACCGCGAGCGCGGACGTCGGCATCCATTTGCGCGAGGGACGCCCCTAGCGCCATCTATTCTGAATCGCGAGTTTGGTTTTCACCTGCTAGGGCACGGGTGTTCATCCCAACTTCTGTGTGCTATCGTCTCTGTGTTGATACGGGACCAGCTTCCCGGGTCAGAGGGCCACCAGCGTCAGAAATGGCCCCAGAGTATGATCTATCCCTTTAAAGGCCTCCAGATTGACCAGGAGACCCCACCCCGTATCGCCAGCATGGCACCCGGTGGGCATCCCGTACTGTAGGAATCCCGCGATGGAACGGAAGGCCCCTGACCGGGAAAGATGACGTGCTCCCTTAGTGGAAGACTTAGGCTAAAGCCGCCACTGCTGTGAGCTCCTCAACCAGAGCCAGGTGTTGGGACAGAGCCTCCACTCGCTGCTCAACCAGAGCTACCGCCGCCGCCAGCTCCTGGGCTTCCGACGTATCACCTGGGTCAGACAGCTGTGACAATGAGCTAATTTTGCGGCTCACCGCCCGCCCACTACTGAATTTACATGCTGAATGCGCACGACAGTTGAGGCTGGAAGAGATGGAACGATGAAACATTGACGAAAGGCATGTTTCCATAATATGTTGCATCAGTAAGATAGGCGTTGCAGTCATTGAAATCTAAGCCAGCGCATCTCTTACAAGAAGGAAGAGAATGTGTGAGACGAGATTACAAAGATGTGGAACATCAAGTGAGATGTGCGGAGACATCTTGAACCGTGCACAGCTTGTCTTACGTATGGATTCGCCTTTTGACACCCCGAAGTGTGCGTGTCGCTTGAGCATCCCAATGACAGGGCATTCATTGCTGACTAGCGAGAGAACCGGCGACTCGGTGGATAGATCGGGCCATGACAGAGCGCTGGACGAAACAAGAGGAGCGATGAAAGCATGCTGCCTCGGCCGCCAGCGCCGTCGTCAGGTCCTGAACCAGTGCTACCGTTAACTCCTGAATCAGCGTTGCCGCCGCCAACCGCCCAGCGAGTACTGCCACCGCCAGCTGTTCGACCAGAGCCGCCGCCGTCAGCTTCTGAACCGGAGCCATTGCCGCCACCAGCACCTTGACCAGAGCCGCTACCGCTGTCAGCTCCTCAATCAGAGCCGCCCCCGCTGTCAGCTCCTCAACCAGAGCCGCCACCGCTGTCAGCTCCTCAATCAGAGCCACCACTGTCAGCTCCTCAACCAGAGCCTCCGCCGTCAGCTCCCGGACCAGAGCCATTGCCGCCATCAGCACCTCGACCAGAACCGCCACCGCTGTCAGCTCCTCGACCAGAGCCGCCCCCGCCAGCCCCTTAACCAGAGCCACCGCTAGCTCCTCAACCAGGACTACGGCCGCCAGCTCCTCGGCCGCCCAGTTATCACGGGTGTAAGACAATTGTGGCGATGGTGTAATATTTTGGTTCACCGCCCGCCCAAACCAAAAGCGAATTCGGCTTACGTGGCAGGGGCCGCTGTAACATCCCTGTGGCATCACGTGGTTGGCGCCGTCGCCGACAACAAACGCGACCATGACCACATCGACGACGCGTTTTTAAAAAAAAAGAAACTCATGCTGTTCCGAGACAACCGCTACATCATTATGCCTGTAATCACATGTAAAACAAACAACAAGAACATAGTCGATGTGCATGTTTACTGCAATGTTATGCGCTTTGCGGGCTACATACTTCTGTGAGCATTAGTACTGAGAGCTACTACTCCTCTACTACTTCTTAAAGTTAAATGCCCCTGACATTTTGTTTGATCATTTCGAGCGTCACAATGCATCGCATGACACTGAGAACCTTCGTCTCTACCCCTGGATATTAACCTACCACATCGACTTGCACCGACATCGATTTTTAAGCACTCCCCGTTCTGCGAACGTTGTGGCGGTTTTCTCACCTAGTGTGGCCACCAAAAAAGACAATACTTTCCATACCTTTTGGGCGCCAATATCGAAGGCATCCAGTCAACGTCAATAAGCCAACTCCATTTTTTTGATTGGGTCGATTTCGATGGTAGGCCGCAACATAATCTGTGCCACTTACTTCCTCACATATCTTACGTCACAGCTGTCTGCCTCGCATGATAGCTCGGCAACTAAGGGGCTAGCGGCGGCGGAGGCTCTGGTTGAGGAGCTTTCAGCGGCTCTGGTTGAGTAGTTGGCGGTGGCCGTGCTAGGTGAGGAGTTGACGATGGCGACGGCTCTGGTTGAGGAGATGGTGGCGGAAGATGATTTATTTAAAGGGGTCTAGTCGTACAAATCGCGGTGGCGGTGCTTGTTAGGCAGCTGACAGCGGGGATGCTGGCTGAGGTTTTGCACAGGCGCAATATTTGAGATGTCTCCCTATTTCTTGTTTGCTGTTCCGCGGCTCAGTAATTACACATCCCACATAGTCTATTCGTTTTGTGTGGATTGATACACCGGTCCACATTTCGATGATCTTATTAGCTATCTAGCAGATGCGTTTTTTTATGCTGGCTTTGGCCAATACTTTGCCTTTCCATCTTCTATATCCTCAAATTCATCACTTTCCACTTCCATGCACTCTGATCGGACGCTAAAAGCGGTCTTTAAAGTATGCCACACGATTTCGAGGCAGACTGGGGGGTGTGAGAGAGGCAGCCTGAACTCGTTTCCAAACGCTGTCCCTTCCATTGCGAAGATTGCGACCGAAGAGAGGGTATCGAATGCCCTGCATTGCCACCCATGACCCAAGCACGTCCCAACGCAAGTGCATTATGCCGCCCAAAGCCAATGCAAGCAATGGAAAAAGATAGTTGAGGATATCGATCGGAATAAAAGGCAAAGAAATTCATTAACTTATCCACTCTATTGTTTGTTATCCTACGAAATAATATCCCTATCTTGGTGCGAATTTGCTTGCGATGGAGTGAAACCCTTGCTTGCAATAGGAATGGCAAGCAGTGTTAGCTGTGGGAAATGTTTCTTGATTTCCTGCAGCTTATTCCAATTGGCCATTTTTACGCCGAACTCCCGGTGGCTGCGCCGGGAGCTCGGTGAGAAATCTGCGTCGATGGCGGTCAGCCGCCCCACGGACCCACTAGCGACACCTACCGAGAATACTTAAACTACGTGACACGCTGGGTGAACAATAACGTTTCGAGCTCATAGAAAGTGGCATACATGTCATGGAATCATGTCATCAAAGTTATTACGATAAAGGCATGTTGCCGAAATATCAACCCAACTTTATGTCCATTCTGCAGGTTTTAATTCGAGGAATGAGGCAAACTGCTGTCTTATGTGTGTAAATAATGTTTCTCGCTAATGCACCGACCATCTCACGGAAGTGTCATACATTGAATTTGACACTCACTTCGTCGTACTGAATTAATATTTATGAAAAATGGTTATCAGTTATTTTAGCTCGATTTTGTTTTGCCTCAATCTCCATAAGGTGTCCACGAAATATTCAAACGGTAAACTTAGATCGCCAACGGCGGTCAATGTCTGAAAAGAAGTTCTCAATCTGAGACGATATTCGCAGTCAGCACGTAAAAAATGTGCCGGAAGGAGGACCATGAAACATCGACAAAACTTTGAAGAATCGTCAGCCTAATGGACATGGACAACGTTTCACTTGCCCGTGCGAACTTTGCCGCGCCAGCGCGTATTCGGTACCAGACATGTTTCATAATTCAAAGATTATGAGTCCCGTGTCCTCGAAGATCTGTGGTTTCTTGGCAGTGAGTTTGCAGTGGTCGTGCAACGCCCTTGCCAGATACCTACTGTTTTTGCTGCGGGCCGTGGATCAGCTCCCCTGCGCTATCTGGCTCCCTGATGCTTCTTCGCATTGGTGGTGTTTCACCGATGGTGAGATGACCGCGCCTCAAAACCCGCTCCCACGAGCATAAAACGTGTTTCAATGGTCGCCACTAGTGGAGTAAAGTGAAACTTCTCTGGGAGCTTAGGTACGACTAGTTTCTGTTTCTGTTTCTGAGCTGCTCGCCCGAAAAGATGTACGAACTACTTCATGCAAGCGATTTCAAGGTCACGCAGGCATGCATGACTTCATAGGGACATCATTCAAATCCTTTCACCCCAAAAGCCATGCGGCGTTCATGGCCGAACAGAACGGTATTGTCGACCCGTTCAGATCTGGCGGCCGTGAGCACAATATCCAAATATAGTGGACGTTAATTGACTCTCGAACGATGTTGACCGAGGTGTGCCAGTTTTTAATCACGATTTTGTTATTTGGTTGTTTCGATTAGATGCCTTTCGACCAGTAATGATCTTATCAGGCCTATGGGCTGGAGGAGGATGGATAAGGGTGGAGCTGGATTATATGCGCTTCAGGGTCCAGCCGACGAGCCTAGGCCCGCGCAAGGATCCCTCTGCGGGGTATGCGCTAGGTGCCCGGCCGAATTACCATTCCAGGGGGCTCCTCGGCCTACTCGAGATTTGCGCATGCTGCCTACGTCGCAAGAATACAGGATGCAGTAAGAAAGAGGGCAAGAGGGTCGGTTGTCAATCACCGATCACGCGATCACCGATCTTATATTATGTGCTACATAGTATAAGAAGCTGGACACGGTTGCTAGTTATGATAGAAATAAGACGTGTAATCAAAAACTTGGAATAGTGCTTAGCCGAATGTGTCAATGGAGGTAAGCATATGGAACTTACGGATAAATATGCAAAAACATCACCAGATAGGGCCAAAATATGAGCACACAACGATATTTGGCTAAGCGAACATTTCCGGCACCGCCACTGCCATCTCTCGGCAAGTTTTTTTTTCTACGCCGTTACCCAAGAACAGGTAACCAGGAGTGCCCCTCCCTCAATCCCAGCGACGCAGTAAACCGTACGTTAACACCAGAAAACATAAAATCAAGTCGCGGCACTCCCAGCTAGGAAGATGAAACAAACTTAAAAAAAAACAGGCGAGGAGGTGGAGCAGACCCGAGGGAATTGTGTTATGTGAGAGGGAGGGAAAAATCATAGATGAAAAGGCTTAAAGTAGTCATTAGCCAAAATCAGCTAATGACAGCCCGCTACAACCGCCCAATAATCTACAACCACTCAATTCCCGGTGTTAGTAAGGGTTATACAGTCACAAGTCGGAGGGGGCAATTACCTGGTCATTTTTGTGCTGGGTTTTGGGCTGGATTTCCAGGGAGTCCACCCAGCTAAGCAGAGCTTGTTGCTGGGAGAACTCCCGGAGCCAGCGCCATAAATTTGGGTATATGCGCATGACTTTATGTCAGAAATTGATTATGAAACATGAAGGAGGTCAAATATGAAGTGCGTTGGATATGTACAGCACAAGGATGGCAATGTCTTCAAATATGCTTGTTACGTTAATATGTGTTCACGAAATGCTTGCGGATGATGTTCTTAACGATGGTTTTCGATACAGGGATATCAGCTATTCTTGGAAAATATGGAACCATAATGTCGTTCCACAGCTTAGGGCCAAGGCAGGATGCTGTAAATAGTCTATAATTACGATAAGAGAAAGGTTGTTCTAAATGTTTTGCTCGCCTCATATCCATGTCATTGGATTCGTAGAGATTGTAAATTAAATCGAATGATGCAGGGAGCTGTGAAGTTAAAAATATGTGCATCACAATTAACATTTGAGATTTAGCAATATCCGGTAGTTTCAAAATTTTGTATCGTTTAAAGATTGGCTCTGAGCTTTGCGGAGGATACACATTTTCTATAAGACGCACAGCCTTTTTTGCAAAATTACCAATCGATCTAGTTGAGAAGCATAATTTATGCCCCAAACCAAGCAGCAGTAATTTAGGTAAGGAAGAATCAAAGTGTTATAGAGTAGATGTGACGTTGTTTTATGAATAAAGTACCTAACCCTACTTATTATTCCAATATTTCTACTTACTATGCTTGCAACAAAATTAGTGTGGCTTGTAAACTTAAGAGATTTGTCAATGATTACACCAAGGTATTTAATTTCTTTTTTCTCTTCAATAGGTGAATTATTAATTTGCACATTTAGTCGGAAATGCGAAGGAAGGGTTGTGTAGTGCTGTGTGAATGTTTTTGATACGTTCAGGGAGAGAAAATTAGCAGCAAACCAAGAAGTCATTAGAAGCAAAAGCGTACTGACATTGTTTTGAAGTTCGACAATACTTTTATTTTTGAAAGCAATCGCAGTATCATCAGCATAAGACAGACAAATAATGTTACTGCTTAATTTAGGTAGGTCATTTATGTACATTAAAAAGAGGATTGGGCCGAGAATGGATCCTTGGAGTACCCCCATTGTTAAGTTTTTGATTGTTGATAGATCATTCCTGATTTTTACACATTGAATTCTGCCAGACAAATATGAAGAAATGATTTCATGAGATTTTCGTCGAATACCATATTTAGTAAGTTTACGTAGAAGAAGGCTAATGTTTACAGTGTCAAAGGCTTTTTTCATATCTAAATACAAACCTAACACATATTCCCCATTTTCAAAAGCCTTTGTAATAGTTTCCTGCAGAAGAAGAATTGGCATGTAAAAAGTTGAACAGCTACATGTTATTGCTGGGATGACAATCTAACACAGCTACTTTAGCAACGCCCCAACGTCATAGAAACGTTCCATCACGCAATCAAGCAATGACGTATACAGCTTATTTTCTATACAGATGAGGTTTTCCCTCTGGAACAGTTTTTCTAAATAAAAAGCATACCTATTGTCATAAACTGAGTTTATTTTATTACATCTAATGCTTGCTTCAACATCTTCAAAGGTGGAACATTCCCTTGGGAGGTACTGTTCCAAATTTGCATGTGGTTTTGAACTGAGATAGACATTTTGCAGGTCGTTCAATGCGATACACAAACATGGCCATCTCAAGACTTCCAAACCTTGTGTTGATGGTTTGATTCACACGAACCTGTGCAGATTATTCCGTGTGGCCTAGATAAAGGCCACCCAGACATGCACGACAACATGTAAACGTCATATGAATACCGCCATCTGAATGGCCATAGAGTGCTTAAGGTCAAGACAAAGATGCTCATCGATTACTCGTGTCTGGTGTACATCAGCACAATTCGTAGCATCAAGAAAAACATCACGTGGCTTTCCACCAGATTCATGTGTTAGGTGCAAGTTTCGAACACGAATTATGCATTGCGCAGCATAATGCAGGAATCTGGGCAGTGATACTAGTTTTGGCAAGACTAAAAATGGAAATAGAAATCTTGAAGTGATCGCCATAACCGAGTAGATGAAGGCAAGTAGGGAACATTCAATTGCGGACAAATATACCAGAGCGCCACAAGAAAGGGTCAAAACCCACGGATATAACGGTGCTTGGGTTTGGCAAACACGTACCAGTAAATATCCTCACCCCTCGGCAAGTTAAAGATCTGCCAGAGAGTCAGCCGTCCGCCACAGGGGCAATTCTGACACTTCCAGTCTGGCATCGGCCCTGACGTCATACATGCATTCCATAACGTAATCAAACAATGACGCATTGCGATACCTATTTACCAAATAGCAAAGCTTTGTTGTTTTTAACAGATTTTCACATTTAAAAGCGAAGCAAATAATTGCAAGTGTTCTTATTTCGTCACATCTGAGGATTCCCGCGACATCTTCAAATGTGGAACATTCCTACAGGGCAGCCAGGGCGAGGTTCAAAACGCTCGGCCCGATCCGCGGTTTGTCATAACGGGTACTGAGTCGAGGGGGCAGGCGACCCCTGCCGTTTTTCATAACGGGTACTGAGTGGAGGGGGCGGGCGACCACTGCCTTCTCCAAAGTAAGATAGATAGAGCGTAGTGGAAACACCTTTGGATTAGTTTCAACGAGATCTCGTGATGAGAACTCCGTTGTTTTGTTGCTGGGTTACTAATTGACGATATTAGGCGAGGTCAACTGCCAACTTTTCTTGAAAATCGAATTTTCTCAGGTTTGCACGGTCATATTTACGAGACCGTACCCCGAAGCGACATGAGACTTAAATAAGTGTGTTTTGTGGACCATTGGACCACTGGCATGTAGTTTCGTGTATATTGAGCATATATTCATCGTGTATGGCTCCCATAATGTAACAATGCCGGCCCGCCGCGCGCGCTCCGCGGCATCATCGGTTGTCGCCCACCACCTGCGCCGGCCGCAGATCACCGTGCAGTGTTCCTAAAATTACAGCCGATGCTCCGAACCCAGAAATTCTAAAGACACATTGGTGGTTTCAAAAACACGTTTAATAAATGCCGATAGATTCAAAAACAAGCGCATGGGTTAGCCTGAAAGTTGGGGCACGATTGCACGACATGCAGGAGAGATATCTGCAGAAAAACCCTAGAAGGCATCGCATTACCCCTCCTCTGATGAGGACGAGGATTAATGTGTCGGTCTCTGGAGATGATGGAGGTAAAGAACTATCTTTTGATTAAAACACCAGTGATCAGAACTTGTGAGGTGCATTATTCGCAGGTACCGTGGGCAGGGTAGGCATATCAGTAGCGTAAAGACAGAATCTTCCACCGCTGGCTGGATTTCCAAATTTTACCAGTTACAAATGGCAAAAGTCCAGAGTAAGGAAGCCACAATATTTCACTTTTTTATCAATTTATTTATGTTTTCCAGGGCTCTAATTCTTGAAGCATTGCCATGCCAAGCAGTTCTGACGTCATTTGCAGACCAAATATTTGGTAAACTGAAAAACGATATAGCCATTTTCTGTATGGTTAGTGCTACAATTTTTGATGATCCTTGGACAAGCAAATTTGCAGTGTTTTGGACTGGAACCCGCTGCAATTTATACAAATTGTATGATCCAGTGCGCAATATCAAGTGGTCAAGTCAAAGCTCAACGCGAGTGATTAAGTGAGCCCTCTCACTCATTTCCGATTTTTATAACTCGAGCTGATCGGGGGGGGGGGGGGGAGGGAGGGCGACCGACCGCCCCTTTCTACTGTTTTCAAACCAAGAAAGATAAGGCCTTTTGGAAAAAAGGATTGGTCACGGCGAGACCATACAATTGTAAATTTCATGTTTCTAGATCATTATTCGCCCCCACTAGGTCAGGTCGAAGTAAATTTGTGTTAGAATCCATTTTTTAGCTTAACATGCCCATATCATTTGTTGCCTCGCTGAGTAATGCAAGCTACGTAACCTACCCAGAAATGCGTCGCCAGACGGGATTTTTGTGAGCTTAGTCCACTTTTATTGCAAAGTTGGAGGGGGGGGGGGGAGGACGGGGGATCGGGACTGAGACCCCGGCAGCTGAATGGCAAACTCCCTGGCCCATGTTCACGGCACTACGAGGCGTACCACCACGCAGCTTACACACACGTGCTCATTGTTTAGTCCTGATCACAGTGGTACGTAAATCTATGTGTTGTAAGCAAACATTTACGCATTAGTTATGAACGAAAGCCGGCCTGCTGCGCGCCATCGGCGGATTCGTCGGCGGCCGCCCGCACCGGCCGTGGATGGCCGCGCAGTGTTCCTACAAAACGGTCGATACTAAAAAAACAGAAAGGCTAAAGAAAAGAGTTCATGACTCAGATTAAAGCACATGCCCGGGCAACAGACTTTGTTGCTGGTTGCCGCTGGCTCATTCGATAAAACCAAAAATTAAATCCTGGTTCCCATTGGCTGTTTCGACAAAAAAACCCTGGGCCCAGGTTCCTACTGGTTCTTTCAACAAGCCCTTTTGTTTATAGCTTCTCACTTTGTGAGTCATGAGAACGTGGGGCACGTTGACACGCCCCTTTTATGGAGAGTCAGCTACTACATCCGCCATATTTACGGCTAGGGGTCGTGAGATTCAGCTATTTCATTCAGGAAGTGAAACCTTTGATGCTTCAAAAGCCCCCAAACAGGGTTTTATCGATGCAAGCCCTTGCATCTTACATGTTCATCTTACATGTTCCTTTGCGGGGAGGGGTGTTGATAACACACGTATGTTGTCGTGCGGATTGCTTGAAGGCAATGTTTCACATTTGAAGATCTTAATGCAACCCTCAGATATGATGAAACAAGCGCACGTATAACTGTTGATATGCTTTTAAGGGAATGTTCCACATTTGTATGGGGTTTTGAACTGAAATAGCCCTCTTAAGTACCTTTTCATGTAGCTCACGGTTACGTCCTCTTTAAGACTCAAAACGCTCTAGTTCCTGAGTTACACGCCCGCAAAAGTGCGAAAAGGCTTATTGGGAGCCTATTTCAAAGTTACCTTAGCATTACTGACGTCATAGAAACGTCAAGCGACTGCGGTCATGCTACAGGCTGTTTTCTGCTTATGGTCAAAACAGCATGACCGCTGATACATTCGCAAAAGCAATGATGCGGCACGTATGATACAATGCGCGACGGCAAATCTGTCTTTTTCCCCTGCTGTCGTGTTTTTTTATTCTTCTACCAACGTATTTCCTACAGACAGCTCGGTTCTCGCCTTGTGTACTGGAGCACAGAACCTTGCACGGGTTCATGGGCTTGCAATGCAGTATGGCATTAGGGAAACATTACAGTAATCGTAGGTACATATTTTACTAAATATTTCATACATATTGTGCGACAAATTCCAATCTTGAACAAAAAATTGTGTCCCACAAGTACGTCTTGAGCCGCATTACCATGAACCCCCGGTTGGACTTTGTTTTGAAGGGAGGTCACGGTGAAATGCGGTGTTGTAACCGAAAATCTGTGCGGAAATCGAGAGAAAACTTGCAATTTGATAGCCCTGATAGAGCCCTGATAGATAGATAGAGCTGTGCAAGTGTGAGATCACACTTATTTGATAAAAGAATGTGAATCGATGGCTTGATATGTGTGTGATCACTGGTGGTATGTGCCAGTGGCTTGTACTGATCTTGATGTGATGGGGAGTGCGCGTGCGAGGTTGGTACCTCCGAGAGAAAACATTGTTTTTGGTATTTTTTGTGTCTACTGGCTCACAATAGAGTGTGATATACCGATACCTGCCTGTACCTTTGATGAAGGGATTTACAAAGATAATTTGGTACTCCATTATGACATTGCCAACATTTTGAACCTATTGAGGGATTACAGCATGTTATTAATCCATTGCACGCCATTATATTAGCAATTCACTTTGGCAGCAGGGGCAGGTGCGTGCAGCTCATTAATGCACTTCTTCAACATAGGCTCACATGATATGGCCTTGCAAAATTGTCTTTCCCTAAAGAATTCTGAAAACATAGAGCAGTGTCCTTATTGATGCGCATTCTACTGTCTAAACAAATTTTGTATGCAGGCGAGTATCGCGTGTGCGTCATCAATGTCATAGCCACTGCAACTTGCGTGAGATACTGAGTGCTGAAAAGGTAGAAAAGTGTCTCTGTTTGAGTCTTAGATGGCACTTAGTACTATTTTTGTCATTAGCCTTGTACGCACTGACAGCTCCATCTCTTCCATGCATTTCGCCCATCCAACCATAACTACATGCACTTGTTATGTCTCCAGCTTTGCAGCAGAGGCAGGAGACGTGTTCGCATCTTTGTCACCTACGTTTTGAGGATTTCCAAAGCAAGCTGAGCAAGTGATGTCACTTATTGGTTGTCTGCTTTGCTGAAAGTGATTTGTATATTGTATCATGTGTTCTTGGTCAGTCATGTGTCAGATGGGAAGTCAGTACATGAGCGCACGCTTGATCCATTTCTTCATCATGGAATTTATTATGAAAGCAGCAGAGAATGCAGCACACAAGAAAAAAACATATCGTTCTTCATGATGTCATGCCACAGTGCAGCACTGAGGTAGTACCACAATGACGCTGTTGACCTGTGCCATTACACAATGCACCACATTGGTCGATTACTCTATGTCAAGCCTATGAGACAGCAGCTTATAATTTATGAATGACTGGTAATAACTGATTTAACAATGCCAAAGGACTATCAACAGCAAGAATGTCATTGCACTATAATGGGTATATCAGGGCTTACTAAAAATTGCATAAATAATACTAAGCAAGAAAAACATTGTTGGTAGGTCGACCTTACCATCCTTACCAATATCATGGCAATGCTTTGGCAAGCAATTCATAGCAACGTTACAATATTTATCAATTTTTACATGTCACCGCATTTCCAGTTACAAACAGTGAAGTAGCTACTGTGCACATCACATGATATCAATGTCAGGACTACAGCAATGCAGGCAAGGATGGGTCGACAATACAGTATTTACAAAATCATCATCAAGAGCATGAGAGCAACGGTAACAGCACAGCATATCGTGTTTTGACGTTAACAATCTGGCATAAAAGCTGGCGATCGCTACGTTGCGTATGTCAAACAGTCCACCAAAGCTTTTCCTACGGCCAGCACCAAGATAAAAAAATCCACAAACAAACCACTAATCCACCGCCCGACACAGCCATCGCGACGAGAATGGCCGGTTGGCGTCAGCTTTCGTGTGTTTCAAGTTATTCTTTGGGTCTGGCTGCCAGATGCTGCCAGGCATTGCTGTCGTCACAAAACCATTCCATGACGCCATCAAACAATGACGTAATGGGGCGCAATTTTTACAAACTTTGAAATTTTGCTACTTAGCTTCGTTTTTGAACCTTGAAAGCTTATCAATGGTTACAAGTAAGCTTTTCTGATATGAAATGCCTACATCAATGTGTTCAAATGTAGAACATTCCCTTTGAGTAGAAAAGAATGCTCTAGACAACACAGATTCTTGGTTTAGTTAATATGTTCATCTATACGTCATTGTTTGATTACGTTAGAGTACCTTGCGCAGCATTGATTTAGAGCCAGTTGGCGTCCCTTACGTCTGAAATCGTGCTCACGAACGCCAGATATGATTGACCCGACTACATTTATGATGACATATTCCTTTTAGTCAAAAGGCCAAAGTTCTGTTAACAGAATAGTGGTCTGTTCGGTCACCATATACTTACATTGATGAACACGTGTAGTAATTTGGTGATGCATGTGGCGATTTGCTGACGCGTGTAACAATTTGATAACCCTCTTGAATATGAGACTTCCCAGGAGCCCTCCTCCCCGCGGGTGAAAAGGTACCATTTCGCCGCGGATGGCCGCTGGAAGACCGCGACCCCCAACTTGTAATCTGTGGTGCCGCCCTGCATAAGATGCATCGTTTTCGGTTACTGTAAAGCGGCCGATTGTGTGGATTGAGCGTATTCCGTCTGGATAGACTTGAAGCAAAAATGGTGCAGGCGGGCTCAGCTGATGGCAATTCATGTTTCAGCTTTTCGGAGACGATTGCTTAGGTCCACCAGGGTAGTGTACTGTGTCCTAAAGAAAGCCTGCGGATTGTTTGGAAGATCCAACAAACCCGGGCTGCACCGTCCCGAGGAACCCCGACCCCATTTTACGCCCCCAGGCGAGATACAAACTAACTCAGCTTCATAGCGTTCATTTTAAATGAATTGCTCTCCGGCCGTCCAAAGCCTGTTATCTTAATCGACTGAGGAGTGAAAAGATGAGAGTTTCTGTCCCCTAAGTCATCCTATACTATCAATCATGACAGAAACCTCGCAACCGCCGACTTTAACGTACATCTGCAGGCCGAGGAAGACGCCGGCCAACCTGCGGCCTCTGTCGTTTCCGGCTCCGCCCTGATCGGGCGGCTCGTCCGCTCATTGGGCGTCCGGTTTCCGGGCTCCGCCCACCAGCTGGCGCTGGGATTCGCGCATGTGTGCGCGGCCGGCGCGCGAATAATCCATGTGTGCTTGCAGACCGGCCAGGGCTGAGCGGTGCCGAGGGCGTGGACTCGACGTGGACTCCAGGATTGTCGAGGTGAGAGGCGGACCTTTACCCTCGGACCGGCGTCGATCCACACTATCCTCGCGTGTGTCCTCACTCTTCGGCGAGGATGTGCATCTAGATTTGTTGAATGTAGCTGGCAGGGGCACGGGGCGAGTTCTTGTACTGTTTGGAGTGCTTACGCACTGTCTGCTTCGGTTGGGTGCACTTGTCATCACAAGACCACACGATCCCAAAATTGGCTAGAAAGCACCTCTAGTAGCGAAAGACATTGTTACAAAAATAGTTGCTAAATCAGATGGTGCAGAATTGTATGAAGCATCCTACGATACGTATTCCTTGTTTAATTTTGAGCACAGTATAAGGTATTTGCATGTGTTTTGTAGTCATTATGAAAAAAATCATCGTCACTCATGGCTTTTCT
The DNA here is from genome assembly GCF_011947565.3 of Pollicipes pollicipes. NCBI lineage: Eukaryota > Metazoa > Arthropoda > Thecostraca > Pollicipedomorpha > Pollicipedidae > Pollicipes > Pollicipes pollicipes. The sequence continues at coordinate 5,859,535 of NW_023596225.1, read as the reverse complement.
CTCGATTTGACGCCAACGGTTATTATAAAACATAGGACAACAACACAAAATCACAGCCTGGAAAATACATCACGAACAATCAGGCAGTGATGTCATTTGGTTGCAAGAAAGCATGATGTGGGACATTTCATAGCGGGGGGGGGGGGGAACTGCGTAATAGCTGTAGAGGTACCAGATTTCCCGCCAACAAATAGAAACGACACCTTTTCCCGCCGGTTTTTTGTTTTTTACTGCGACGCGACACCACGCATTTTGAGTGAGATTTCAGCCTTGTTTAAATGGAGCGCGGTACAGTCATCACGCCTCTGTTATTGAGAGGCAGCGACTGCATACGCCAGATTAGCGCTCAGGGACCATAAAATTCAGCCAGTTGAGTTAGGAAATGGAACCATGGATGCTCTGATAATCCCTAAACAATGCCTTGTAATGCAGCATATTGCATTTTGCATGTTCATCGTATTCTTTTTCAAGGAAGGCATCGATGGTAAACATGCGTTACTGTGCTACTTATGTATGTATCAACGTATGCAGACGGTGGTAGTTGAAAATACAAAGCCCTGCAATCCGAGGGCGTGGCCACCAGGAGGCAGGAGCCACATGCCTGTCTTATTCTCCCAACATGGGGGTTTGTCGCAATTTTGCCTTACAGTGCACATTTTTGCGTCCCTAATTTCACTGGTGTGGTTACACGCCGTCCACACAGTGAAAGTAGTTTAACTGCAAAGGGAAATCGTGGACAACTAACTGATCAAGGCAATGTCCGTTCTAGCGGTTCAGTTGGTTAGAGCACCTGCTTTTTTGGTGGGTCGGAAAGACTCACCCACCAGTGGCAGTGCGCGCACCCACCCGTGGCGGGGTGCGTTCTGGTGGCTTAAGGCGCTCGCTTGCTATTATGAGTGTAGGCCGGACCGTGCCGAGCATTGCAGCGCGGTAAACGTTCGCCACCAAAGTCTCAGTTGGCCACGATCGGATGGTAGAGCTCAGGGCTTACACAACAAGCATTGCTTAGCGTGAGCTCTGAAACAGACATCCATCCATTGATAATCGCCGGATTGAGTCCTTTTATTTTCTAGTACTACTGTGTAACATAAAAGGCCCATTGCAGGCCGAGAAGCGCACGCGATATAAAATGAACCCTAAGTTAGAACCAAACAGTGCGCCGGTTGATCAGTATAGGTGAGTCGGAATGACAGTCACTGTGGGCCTATGTACAAACTGCTTTGTAAACTAGGGTCATGTTGAACAATAGGCCCGATCTGAACAGGGTGTGAAATTAGAGCAGAAGATCACAACATACTGTGCAGCTCGAAGCGGTCTTTACATATTCACTGGTACTGCAGTGCCATAAAATAGATAATTCCATTGGACTTATAGCTTTGAAAAATACCAATTCTCAGGAATATTTTCACAGACTAAAGAGATCACACTGTTCAAAGCAGCCCCAGCTTACAGTAGTCGGTTGAAAAAAAACAATAGGCTGCTTCAATTGATGCAAAGCTTTCTCAGTCACGCAAAGCGCAGAAAAGATTTTGAGCAGGCAAAAGACCACTTCAATCATGAACATTGCTCGTGGTGCAACAACGCAAAAACATCCTCTATGCTGCACAAAGACATTGCGGACTCACCTTGCACGAGGTTGCATCGGTCCGGCATGACAGCATGCAGACATGGTTAGGTGAGTGACATACGAGCAAGTGACATTGCCGCTGCCATCGGGCACAATATTTATCCATCAAAACGATTCTTAAATGCCCTCACACAAATTTAGGACGTATGCTTCTGCGTTTTTCTCAGCATTTTTAATTCCTTTTAGTAACTCCGAAACAAAAAGGCTTTGGACAGCATAAGCAGACGCATGGAAAAGGGATGAAAACAGTGATCAGTTAAATTTACAAAGCGGCACGCAATCAATTTGTTTTGGTTATTCCTCAATGCCATATCCCTGCAGGTGTAACAATGACAACTGATGAGTAGTTTTCTGATCACATAAATTGGTTAAGGCAGTAGCATGGGCGAAAATAACCAATGCAGTTCACGCACCCTTAAAACTCAATAAATAACTAAGAAGAGACTGTATTATATACATTTGTTATGAATCACGGCACATTGTTAGTTTTAAATCTTAGCCATTGGTAATTTTGCAGACATCAAGCGAGTATCTACCCAGCATGTGACCTTAATGGGTCATTGTGGCCTACTGCTGCTACTGCCCAAATGAAGTTTTTTGAAGTAATGACACGCAAATGTGTGATTGCATTCAGTCACACATTAATACGTTGAGCATTTTAGCAAAATAATAATGAATGAGCAAAATGAATGAGCAAAATAATATTGCATTTCCACATCTGTGTAGTGAAGGGAATCCAGTTTTCTTTACCATTTGTTCGTGTCACTTCAGCATGTCACCTTCGAATGCAAACAAAAAGGCAATGGCAAAGATTGAGTTTCCACACTTCATTGGAAACAATTGCACTAAATGATTACTAAACCAAACAATTCTTTCCCCACCCTCCACACATCCAGTAACCGTGCCCTCCATCGCACTCAGATAGATCCGGAGCTGCCAGCGTGCATTACTAGTGACCATACCTGTTGAAGCGCGGGAGTCACCCACACATGTCACATATATGTCATCTCGCACTTGCACAGCCCACGGAATTATCAAGTTTGGGGTTTTCCAACAAGTTCTGTGCCAATTTTCGGCTCTAACATTGCATTTCACTGTTGGCTTCCTCCAAAACGCAGTTACGGCTAAAAACAAGTCTTCTATCTTTCTACAAGCCTTCTAGTTTTGGGCCACATGCACGCGACGATGTGCGAACCATTTCAGGGAGATTTTTTCAAGGTCACCCAGGCATCCATGACGGTATGACGCCAAGCAGATCCTGTCCTTCCGCTGGCCATGCAGCGATCAAGGCCAAGACAAATATTATTTCGAGTAGTTCGTATCCGGCGTTCGTGAGTACGACTTCCAGATGAAATGGTCGTCAATCGGCTCTCAACCAATGTTGTGCAAGGTAAGATAACGAAATCAAATAATGACGAATTGAGGACACATCCACTAAACATAGGAAGCGTGTTATCTAGAGCCGCCTTTTCCCTTTAACATGCACTAATAATTAAAAGTGAGCTTGTTTTTATCATATCTGATGCCTGCTTAGATATCTTCAAATGTTAAAAATTCCCTTAAACCAGGAAGTTTTATGGCCATGTTGTTTCAGGGTCCCGCCAAATCGAAATACGTAAATGCATCAGATGGATCCTGCGTCAAAACATTTGGCATGGCACGGAGAGCCCTTATGACTCAAATCTGAGACCCCTCCTCGCCTTCTGCGCAATCACGCAGGCCGCTTATTCGCTGGGATCCACTGGCCAAGCGGAGCTCGGGACTTTCCCCTTCCCCTAGCCTCACCCCGCCCTCCTTGACAACAATTGACCAGCTCCCCTTAGTGTGTTCGTAGACCTTTAAAAGCCTGGGCTTCCGGCCAGGACTGGCGTGTGTTTTGATTTATAGCGTATTCTGCTGTGATCCGTGTAACTTCTCTTCCTTTTGGCTTTTTGTATTTGGGTTATACTTTGGAATTTTGGCCTTTTTGACTTGTATCTATGTGGCTTTTATCAGTTGGCTCTTTATCTGTTTTACTTTTTGTCTTTTCAACTATTTTCCCTTTTGATCTCCTGTCTTCAACTTTAAACCTGATTGATTTCTCGTTGTTTGGCTTTTACCATTTGTCTTCTCGTCCTTCGACATTTCGTCTTTCGCCTTTTTCCGATGGAACCGCATTGGGAGACTGCATCGTCCAAATCGCCTCGCAGGATCACCTTTTGCAGCTATCGGGGCGAGTTAACGAGGACCATGCGATACTCTCAAAATTCTCCGTATATGTAGGGCTAGAGGCACAACTCTCTCCAAAATATCAGAACGACGTCCAGCCCCCTCCCCCCTGGCTGGTGATCCAGCCCGTAAAAGCCCACTATGCTTCAATACTGATCCGCCGCTACCCGCAAATACTAAGTTATTGCGATACGCATGCCATATTTTCGTCTTAGTTTTAGACCTAAACATTGAAATGTGTGTAAACTGGCATGTGTCATATAATATATGGCATTGCCTGCCTCACACCAGTGATGTTGCTTAGAGAGCAGCAATCCAAGTACCTGCACGATGGAATTCATAATGCGCGAAGGCAAGTCTTAAACATTGTGATTGCAGTTTTCAATTACAAATGAGAAAGACGAGAGAGGAAATAAAATTCACCTTGCACCAAATTGTTCCCGAGATTTCACCCTTCTACCTCATCTCAATGGACTATAGGTTACTTCTTCTAAAATTGCTTGCATCAACTGATAATTTTTCATTGACAAGAGTGAAAGATGCTGAACGTTTCAAGTGATGAGAAGTGTCAGCTCATTACAATATGCATATTCATAAGCTCAAGCGTCATTCGACTGCGTCCTAACTGCCACAATGTCATGTTTCTCATTGAAGAACCAGGGCCAGCCTCCTTTATGGGATGTCCTTAAGTGGATACATCATGCAACCACACCATATAAAAACCTCATTGTAGGTATAAAATGATCCACATTTCTTTCTTACTTCTGTCCACTTTTGATCCCACAACCATCGCCGCGCCCCTTGTGTGATGCCAAGGCCCTGCGTGTGATGTGCACAAGGAAGCAAGGAAAGCAATAGTATTTCTCCACGAGTATTTACCCCCCTAGGAACATCATTGACATTTAGTAATGTCATCAGAAAACAAATGCATGCTGTTGCATGCTGCGGGAAGATTTCGATGAAAACAAACACAAGTTATAAGAGCATTTTAGCGGAACTCTTTTTGCAGTTCAAAAGGCTGCAGATTGCAACTTTCGATGTTATCTAATGCCTCACTGAAGTCATAAATTTAGGTGATTTTTCCACACGGAATTGCATGCAGATGCAGATGTGGAGACAAAATGAATGAGTCTGACAGAACAAAAGCCATAGTAAAAATGTGTTGAAAATAGCAACTGGCAGCAAGGAAAAATCTGTCGTGTAAATGCTCTGTAGTCGTGCTAATAAATTCCATCTTCTTCGAACATAGATAAACAAAGTTGATGCCACCACTTCTTTCAGTCTCGACAACCATTGCGCATTTAACACACCAGTAATTGTACCTGCTGGCGGTATTGATAAGTGAGTGAAGAAGGGGCGATGAAAGGCTCACAGCTTCTCATGCATTTTATTGATTATGGATATTGATTTTGGTTGGTGAGGTGAGGTTTTGTGTAAAACCAAGAAAGCTTGAGTACGCCACACCCTCACAACAGCCAAATGCGGTGTGTGGCTGCATTTAAATCAGGGACCCACCTAGCTGCTGTTTGATGAAATGGGGTTATGGTTTTGAAAATTTGGGGTTGCTTTTCTGGATTTTACAGCGAGATGTTTGCCTCCAGCTGTTTAAATTGTGCAACCTGGTTTACCGGTGTGTCATGTGTGCCATGAGTTTTCAGTCACTGGTGCTCTTACTGTAAGTATAAAAACATGACGGTTCCGTGATTGCTTGTGTTTGGCAGTGCACTCTGGCTCTGGAATGATTTTAAAACTTAACAAATGGCAAAAATACTTTATTTTGCCTGTTAAGATTTTTGACCCGCAAAAGCCCACCAAGTACGGCCCATAACCCAGCCAAGAGCCCGAGGGAGCTGTATGGTGAGAAATTGGCAGGTTGGCGGGCTGAAAAGTTGCGGCTTTACTCAAGACACTAAAATGCGTAATGATGCACAACATGTGTTTCTGCCCGCCCAACAATCTATCCTTGTCTTGCGCGTCCTCTGTTTGGGGGCGTCTTTGCCTAAATGTTTGTTTTGGGCATGAGGTCGCTACTGTCCCCCTCAGTATGCGTCGGCCTGCGGTTGTCTTCATAAAAAATCAGCTGTGAGTACAGAGCCATCAATACAAATGAACCAATTTGGGTCAAAAAGTGATGACTTGTAGTCTATTTTTCTTCTTGGCTCGACCACCAAGTACTAACAAATCAGTGTAAAACTTATCATCATATCTATTCGGACGCAGACCTTCCAGAGCGGATATTTGCACTCCTAAAGCCTCTGTATCCACAAATCTTCAGTTACGGATTATTTTCGCATCTCTATGTATGCACGTTTCTTCAAAGCACATTTCTTCGCACCGCTCTTTGCACACTCACTTGATCCTAGCATATTTCTTTGTATATGCGATTTGTCGCATCGCATTTCTGCGTGTTGCACTACTTGTACACGGCTTCCCCGTACAAGGCGTCTTACTGGTTGGGAATTGCGCACTATACACGTGCGGTGTAAAATGCGATCCTTTACTGGCGTTTTTGTTGTTGTAAAGATAAGTTCAGTCATCGGTGTTCTGATATGTGACTATACAACTTAAACGTACTCCAGCATGTTTCAGCACCATTCGTTGGCCGAGTAATGCACCTTTCATGCGGTCTCTTCACGCATTCGCTTTCGTCCCTAGTACTCGTTGCTGTCGCTTGTGCCAAATTGATCAGAAGGACCGGTTTGCAATAAGGGGGTTTGCGGTTTGATAGATCGGTTTGCAACGGGCAATCATTTCTACGCTGTTTGGTCAATAATTTACCTCACTGGCCCAGACCAAAGGACAAATTTTCCTCACAATCGAGCCTTTTCAGCTTTAAAAGTGCAATGCACAATACCATGCCCGTAACAAAACAAACCGTAGTCTGGACGGGAGACGGTCGTGGACCGCCAGCTGACTCATGCACAAACTACATTACCGATAGTGATGCCGTTCATTGCATACATGTTCCTCTGTGCACAAGTTTCGCATACAAAGCAACGATGGAGCTCCCAAAACTTGTGTGGAAGTGAAGGGTCTAGAAGACACACGTGCTCAATTTTTTTTCCACGTGACAATCCTCGCTAGCCATGATCCGCCGTTTTTCATAATGCGGACTGATGGCGATGGGGAGGGAGGGGGAGGGCCCTACCGTTTCCAATGTGAGAAAGATGGAGTATCGTGGAGAATCGTGCATTGGTTTGAACACAATATCGCTGTAAGAAGAAATTTGTACGTTGCTCGGTCAATCATTGACCCTGCCAGGCCAGGTCAAAGGTCGAACTTTTGCTGACAAACGAACTTTTCCGGCTTTACATGCTTATATGTACCAGACCGTGCCCTTAGGGACATGAAGCGTTCGTAGGTGTGTTTCTTGTTTAATTCCGAGCACAATGGTATGTAGTTTGATGCATTTTGAGCACAAAGGTATGACTTAGGGCTCCGTTTGGTAACAGTGCCGGCTCAGCGCGCTCGTTCCGCGGCATCATCGGCTGCCCCTCGCCACCCGCACCGGCTATGGATCGTCGTGCAGTGTTCTTAAAGAACCGTTGCTGCGCACAAACCAAAAACCCTTTTGGTGCCACAACACGTGGAATGGATTTCCTAGAGGCTACCAAAATTTGCGCGCAAAGGTAAAAGTCCTGGTGAGGTTGCATCGACCTCCCCATCCCCTGTCGACCTGGGCGAGTGTTAAAGTTTACAGGGAGAAGGAGCCACATGTCCTTTCCCGACTGTTCCAGCATCCAATTCATGCGAGCCTTCGGTCGTGTTCAAGAGGCACTTACTAGATCCCGAAGCGTTCTTGTTCATCAGCAATTTCCCTCGCACCACATGAAATAGGTAATGACGACGAACAAAGCACAAACAACAAAAGGGATGAGATGTAACTGCCTCACGAGCAATCTTCTCGCTCCCATTCATTAATCCGCACGTGCTGATGACGTTGAGAACAAAGCCACACAGCTCAGGCACAAGACTGACACACACCACACGCTAATGGGTTCCCATCGCTGCGAAGATCGCTCGCGGCAGTGTTTTGACATAGATTCCTGGTATCAGACCCTGCATCGTAAAAACTGCCTCGCCGCCGATGGCTATCTCAGCTATCTTCCGAGGGTGGGGAGCGGTGGTGGTCGGCGCCAGAGGCGGCCTGGGCCCTCTCCTCCCCTGGGGCAGCTCTTTCGCTGCAGCTCTTTCATCATAACCTCATTAAGTCGCGGCCGCCCCCTCGGCCGCATGATGCGGAGATTGACTCGGCTAATCGGACCGCGGGGAGATGCGATCGGTAATTGGACAGGCCCGCGGAGGGACAAGCGAGGGTGGCGACCGCGGTACGAGACCGGGCGCCGAGAGAGCCGGTCCCAGGCGCGGAGGGGCAGAGCGACGCGTCGCTCTGCAGCGCCGCACACAGTTGGGCTCAATAAACGTATCGTTGATGAATATACGAACCCCACCTTGGCAAGATTTTCTTTGACGTACTCGTTTCATGTAACAACGGCACATGTCTTTGGTTATAGGTAGGCTCCCGCACGCTTCTGCCCGCCACGCAGCTTGATAAGTAAAGTCGGTTGTTGTTTCACGTTACGAATGTCGCAAGTGCCCCAATCAGCAACAGCACTTTTTTAGCTTTGTCCTCATCGCCCCCCCCCCCTCCCCTCTCCGCTTCGGGCGCGCCCTACCCGCGCCAAGTTCCGCCCCAGCTGTCCAGTAACTCGCCGCCTGAACGCCGCTGGGCGCGCTGAGGCGGCCTGCCGGAGCGGACCGGCCGGGCCGTCCCAGCGCGGCGCCGATCCATCAGGGCGGCGAGGCGGCGGTCAGCGGGAGCGGCGCCAGCCATCGGTCAGCCGGCTAGGAGGTCATCAGTCAGCGCCGGAGGGCGAGGCCGCCGCCCCCACTGCCCGTCCGCACGCCCACTGTTGATCTCCCCACACTCCTCGTGTTGATCTCCCCACGCTCCTCAGTCATCGGCCGTTCACTGTTGATCTCCCCGCACTGCCCATGTTGATCTCCCTACACTCCCCAGTCATCGGCCGTTCACTGTTGATCTCCCCGCGCTCCTCAGTCATCGGCCGTTCACTGTTGATTTCCCCACACTGCTCATGTTGATCTTCCCACACTCTCCAGTCATCGGCCGTTCACTGTTGATCTCCCCCACACTCCTCAGTCATCGGTCGTTCGCTGTTGATCTCCCCGCACTGCTCATGTTGATCTCCCTACACTCCCCAGTCATCGGCCGTTCACTGTTGATCTTGCTGCACTATGCACTCACTGGCGGCTCACTGTTGATCTCTTCGCACTGCCCGGTCATCAGCGGGTCACTGATGATCTCCACACATCATCCCCTCACTGGCGGCTCACTGTTGATCGTCTTGTACCGCCCGAGCATAAGCAGGCCATGACTGACTGACTGACAACACTGTTAATATTTCAAGAACGCCTGGTCGTCCCTGTGGTCTTCCTACATTGTCCTCTCGATGATGGACAATGCGGTAAGTCCTCCCAGCTGGCTAGTCGTGGGTTGGCTGAAGGAAGTCCTCCCAGCTGGCTAGTCGTTGGTTGGCTGAGGGGAGCCCTCCCAGTTGAACTCCCCAGCTGTCCAAAAATAAGTTGAGCACTGCTCATTTTACTTCACTAGCCGTGCTCCGTCGCTATAGTACCACTGTTGACCAATTTCAAGACTGAGATATTCATGGCGGAACACTGTCAATCTTCCCAGACTATCAAATCAGCTGATCAAAGGTGATCTTTGTACAGTGCCAACCGCCCGCATATCGTTATTGATCTTCTCGCACTCCTCAACCTGTGGCAGATCGCTGTTTACCCTGTAAACACCGTTAATCTTCCCAAGTAGTCTTTCGTTGGCGGGTCACAATGGACGTCGCTAGACTGCCCTTGCACCATCATTGGCGGATTACATCACTGCTGATAGTTTCTAGCCTGCCCAATCGTCGGCGGACCACTGTGGATCTTTCGAGATCGTCCAGTCACCGTTGTACGCGTCCATTGCTATTGACGACGGGTGACAGGCCCATGACGTTTTTCATTTGCCGTACAGCAGCTCAGTGTAATGTGCGCTTCAGGAAGAAGTTGAAAAGAAAGCTCATACGAAAATCAACAAAGCTACATGGTACGGACTCTGTCAGGGAGCGGATTCAGGCGGAAGAACTCCGCTTTTTTCTCGCCCGAACTTCTTTGCCTGAGTTTTGTTCACAGGCTGCTGGTGGTTCGGTTCGCATCTGTCCGTCAGGCAGGTCGTTTATGACCAGATTGCCCAGCCCCGGGCGTTATGCCACTTAGAGGCTTGCGTTCCCGCATGCGCACTGTCGCGTTCATTTCCCAGAGTGCCGCTCTGCGGCAAAAGTATCCGTTGACGGTCCTGTGGCCGCTGCCGCCCGCCCCGTCCCGCCTCTTGATTATGTGAAGACTGCGGCAATTCATCACAACCGCCATCGCTGCACGCCAAATGAAACGGAAGCCGACCTATACAAACGAGATGGATCGCCATGCATAATTCATGCCTTCGAGGTCTGCTAAACACGATTTTCCTTTCGGAGAATTGAAACAGGACATCACAACGAGGAGCAGCCTCCGCGGCGCCTTTTGTTCATGCCTACGAAAACCATTTCGCTGCGCGCGGTTTCCGGCCGCGAAAATAATACCAGGGAAAAAAGGACTATCCATGGATCGCAGAACTTCAAAGGGGGCGCAGCGATAACCGTGATTAAGACACTCAAACGAAGAAGTTAACTCCCAGGTCCGTATCCAAGTGAGCATCTAAGTATTACGAGCATTGCATTAAGGGTGCCTTCATGCACATTTTGTGTCAGACAAGAAGACCCAATTTTGGAGAACTTTTTTGTAATAGGTATCGAAGCACTGCTAACCGACTGATCGCTGGTTTTGGCCTATGCGAGCCCAGTGTGATAACCAATTGGCTCATGCTCTATGCGTGCATACTATGCTGTCAGGTTTATATAACATCTTAATGAAACGTCGCCATTGCAATATGTAACAGGCTTACGTTTACTGATGTGATTGCAAATCATGCCCAAAATAATTGGTACACAAGAGACTTGACGTGTCGCAACGTCAGTAAAAAGAAAAAAGAGGAAATATTATTAAGTGGTATGTCTGTGGATGATTTAATCAACATTGGATATGAAGTGCGTATATCGCGTGGGGAAATCCCAAGTGTTTTCCGAACATTCTGAAGCACGCGTGCCTTCCAAATCCTTAATGTAATACAAAACATTTGGTGAATAATAAGTTGCATGGTCTTGACTTATTACCCAGGTAAAAGGAAAGCCACTGACTTGTGTGATTGCAAGTAAAAATGTTTCCGTGACAATGTCAAAAGCAACAATGACGTTACGCACGCTACAGCTGCAATTTCTTGGTTATATCGTTCTTCCATTACGCATTTTCTGGTAAATTCTAACCCTTGTCTGAGCTCATTCATGCTTTGTTATAAACACAGCACGTTGACTTCAGGCTCATACAAGCGCCAACATACTAAAATGGTCAAAATGATATCACAAGGCACAGGCGGTAATGGCGGCACGTAAGCGCCGGTCACGTGGCTCGGGTATGCGGTGATATTATTTTGTTTTTCTTTGGAGCGTATCTTCGCTGGCGTTCACGGGTACAGCTGCGTCTTGCCAAAAGAGGGGACGAACAAAATGACATGTAACTAATGGAGCAATGTATGTATTGTAGCGATGTAACGTATGATAACTAATGGAGCGATATCAAAATACGTAACCGCCATAACCGATTCCGAGTCATCCGCATCGGTCCCAAGAGCTGTGCGAGCCAAAACTCGGCAACGGAAACCGGCAGTGATATCATTTTGGTCACTGTTTTATTACTTGCGCTTATATGAGCCTGTAGTCAAGGTGCCTCGTGTAAAATAACATATTTTCTCGTCTTCTTGTTTCCAGTTTTCAGAACATTCATTCCTTTCTTCATTCGTTGCCTCTTATCAATACCTGACTGTTCCTGAGCGGGCCACCGAAGGCGCCTCCGAAGCCCTGTGGACTTCGCTGGAGTCGTTTCGGTGCGGTTGTACTGACCGCTTAACCCACTCCCTGCTACTTTGAAACAATGAGAAGAATGCAACGATTTAAATATGTATTGGTCTAATAAAGTCCTTCAATTTTTACCAATACAATATGTAAGAGGTGCTGCGCCCGGGTAATAACACAAATACTTCCCTGGACTAACTCAAGTGGCTCAGGTATGCTGCCTTTGCCCTTGAAGTCCTGCCTGAAGAATAACTTTGAAGTACAACTGCCTTTGAAGTCCTGCCTGCCACCGTAGGAACGTGCTAGAAGGCAGGCTGCCGAGGTCTTGTCTGGCACCTGCTGACGGCGTGTCTTGTGTCGGCAGGATGGAGCCGTACCCCAGTTCGGGCTCGGTACTGAGCATCGCTGACCTGATCCGGCCGTGCCCGGCGCGGACAGCCGCCGGCGCCGGTGACACCCCGCAGCCGCGCGTGCCGGCGCTGCCCGGCGTCCCGGCCCCCGGCGAGCCCGACCCCGAGCCAGCCCGCCTCGGCCCCTACCTGGAGGCCATGCGAGCCAAGGGCCGACGGCTGGAGGAGCCCGAGGATCAGCCCGAGCCGGAGCGCGACCCGCCACTGCGCGAGACGGACGAGAACCGCGCGTTGCCCGGCCTCCGGCTCAAGACCGGCAAGAAGACGCGACACGGCAAGGTGATGCGGCTCAACGTGAACGCGCGCGAGCGCCGGCGCATGCACGACCTGAACGATGCCCTGGACGAGCTGCGATCCGTCATTCCGTACGCGCACTCGCCATCCGTGCGCAAGCTGAGCAAGATCGCCACGCTGCTCCTCGGCAAGAACTACATCATGATGCAAGGCAACGCCATCGAGGAGCTGCGCCGCATCATCGCATACCTGAGCCACCTGACCGGCATCCACGTGCCGACGCCCGCCATGGCCGCCTACGACTCCCTCAACTTGCAGGGCAACCTGCAGCCGCGCATGGGCCTGCTGCCATCTCTCGGCGACGACGTGAGACCGGAGTTCAGCATGTCACCGTCGCCGCGCGGACTGAGCGATTGAGCGAGGTGGCGGGAGGGCCGCGTGTCGCGCGGATGATGCGCCGGTTCAGATTGCTCGGCGACAAGCTCTGTGGCGAACTTAATGCTTATGTGATTGTGCAGAGGATGGGTGGCAAGGGAAAGATAGGTGACAGTCATCGAGAAAGTGAGCAGTATTGATCAAGAATGTATGCTCAATCGATCGATTGATCGATCTCAATCGATCGCGAGTCCCGCCGACCGTGTGGGATTTCGTCTGCGTATGAAGCTCGTACCTGTGGTGTGCTGGTGCCCATCGCGTGCCGTAGTTTGTTCTGGTGCTGACGACACTATGCTTCGTTGGCACGCCCGCAAGGTCTCCTCAGCTGTCTCGCTCAGGTGAAAACACCCCACTTCGTAACGGCACCCCATACACTCGTCCACTGGTGTGCTTCCGCAGGCATACATGCGCACCGGCACTAGAGGACACGGCAGTGACTAGATGCATGTAAATGTTTTCGCAATAGATCCCGTGTTTTGTAATGACCTTCCCAACTCCTCCGTGAATAAGTGTTTGCTGTTGGTGCATAAAAGGAGACACCCGGCTGTAACCTCATTCAGGCAGCCAATAGTTCTCACTGCACTTTATAGGAAAATATTCCCTGAAACAGCGCATATCTTGAGTTTAGGTTGCGGGCACCTCGGCTCAACGTGCTGCCTTTCTCATAAACCGCATATATCGGATGACAAGGAAGTTTGAGAAATCATGTTGTTGTGTTATGCTCCGTGCCCCCAGACTTTTTTAATTTCGTGTTTGGGACAATGGAGATAATGAATCAACTCTAAACGATATTAATCAACCAAGCATAAAAACAGCTATTTTAACTTAATTTTCTCCAGCACGAGCAGAGGCTATTGACTCCAAAAGTTCGCTTCTCAGCACCAGCAATTCGCAAACGCCAGAAACCACTATTCCGTTTTGTCTAACACCACAAGGTAATGAAATAAGAACAGCCCTTACGAGGGCACCGCCGTATGGTACTCGCCTGCTTCCGACAGGCGAACAGGCGGAGCAGGTGCCCGGGTGTTTTGGCGTCAACAACAATATTTTCCCGGTGTTAAGGACAAAACTGAAGGATTATTGTAGTATAAAGAGGGCACTCCTAGAACAACAGAAGATTCGCACCCATAGGGAAAGCGAGCGGCAACCTTGTATACACTTAACAGCAAAGCGATTCTTCGGTAGGCCCACTTCACAACTGTCTTGTCTAGCCTCCCTCGGCTTGGGCAGCAATAAAGCAGTTTGGTGTGCGACGACACGTCGTTGACGGAATGGCCAATCATAGGCAGAGTGCTGTAACCATGACAACCTTCGTAACGAGCCTATCTGGCATTCAGCAACACACCGCACGCCACATTGGGAAATAGAGGCTTTCAAAGCTATCATCTGAGATGAAGTGAGCAATGAGGATGGCGCGATACTGGGTGAAGTTCTACGACTCCGTTTATTGGAGGAGTTCATACCGTTCAATCTGATCGGCAACAAGAGCTCCGGCATGGTGGCCTGGAGCCGGGAGCTTAAGTCGGCGAGGCTGATCTCAATCATTCCCTCATACATTTCATGCATTTGACAATGCAAATCTGCTTTTGCGGGGATTGGGGCTGGCCATTTGTCGGAGGACAGAAATAAATGTTGACATGTGAGACGAGTTTTTTATCACAGCATCATGAGTGCAGTATAATGATGTCGGCGGCGATACGGATTTCTGCAACAACGGATGTCTAGAGACATGGAAGCCACGACCGACCGGCAGCTGCCCGGGTCATCGATAAGGACATGGAAGCCACGACCGACCGGCAGCTGCCCGGGTCATCGATAGGGACATGGAAGCTACGACCGACCGGCAGCTGACCGGGTCATCGATAGGCATGCAGCCCACCAGGCTTACCCACACGAGTGCACGCACACAAGCACACACGCACGCACGCACGCACACACGCACGCACGCACACACGCACGCACGCACACACGCATTCACCCACCCACCCCACCGAAAGAGTTCGTTTGCGCCGCCCCCCGACTGCGATTATGGCGTTCACACAACTGTATCCGTACGAGTACCAAATACCGGCCTGATTTTTTTCCGAAAGCTTCTCAAAACCTTCTGCCGCTGCTCAACCTCTGAGCAGAAAAATGCAGGCAGTTACAGTCGACCACAAACAATCGCAGGCAAGACGGCGCGTACGGGGGCTGTGCACAGGTCCATCAACGGAAATAGACTGTTGAATTTCTTTGACCACGATGAGGTAATCTTAAAACATCATGGTGAGAAATGCCCTTACAAAGCGCTCGCGCTCTGAATCGGTAAGACGTGTGTGCACCGCTTCTGCGCCACGCAGTAAGTTCCAGAAACATCCAGCACTCTTATTCTGAATTTCCACTGAACTTTATGATTGACGCAGTACAAAAGCCGTTCGTCCTAGTTGTCGTTTACTAAAAGATCTTTACTATCAAACAGCCGTTGCGCAAATGAACATCCCAAAAGAGTCAGGAAAACAGTAGCAATCAGCAATCACTCACTAAAACACCTCACGCTCTCGAGATTTAACCAGGAAGCGGTATCTACATCACACGTGCCTCTGCAAGAACCGGTCCGCCAAGTTGTACATTGGAGAGAAACAATGTGCATCGAGGGAAAACTTGCCAACATGGTTATTTGTAGCAAGGCAGCGAACGGCCGCTCATTTTGATAAAGAATATATTAAAATTACGAATGAGCCGTCTCTAATGTGATATGATAGTTATAACGTTCTAACGTTTCATAGCTATATCTAATAGTTATGAAACGCACCGAAATGTGAATACATCCAGTTGGCATGATTTCACCTGCAACACGGCACACAAATCAGACACATGGCTCATGGGGAATTGTATGTATCTTGCGACGGATAGCGCACACATCTCAGGCATTAAGCATCGTCCTGAAGGGGGGGGGGGCGGTCGACGCCCCTCCCCCTCAAGGTGTTCCTCCCTTTTGTGAGGATGTCTCTTCGGCATGCCATCTAATCATGCCAACATTTCCGGTAGCATATGAGGATTCATTGCACATTTTGTACGCCAAAAATGTGTGTCTAACATTTCTGGTTTCGAGTAGCGACGGTCTTTTGGAACACTGTGCGGTGATCGATGCGGCCGACGTGGGAGGCGGGCAGCAGCCGACGAATCAGCCGACCGCGCGCGCTAGGCAGCCGATGATACATTATAGAGCCCTGCATCATAGCTGTATGTGGAAAACAGATACAACTACATACCACTGTGGTTACAATAGAACAAGGAACCGGAAACACAAGCTGGCTGCTGACTCTACTACATAAACACACTTGACCCGTAATGGCAAAACCGCAACCGTGGCGCATTATCTATTATCCTGCCGAGCCAATTGTTTGCCTGTCGTCGTCCCCTCGATCACGCGCCACGTGAGTGGATCGGCCACATAAACCTCTCAGGCCGGCTCCGAGGACGGGGGTGGCCTCACCCTGCCGGCGGCGCAGCCTGCGTGCCGACCGGATTTGGCCCTCAGCCAATAACACGGTCGGCTGGTAAACAATGATTGTGCGCTATGTAACACCTGAGACGGACCCACGCTCCCTGCACCCGCCGCGGCACGCGGGGGGGGGGGGGGGAGAATCCCAGCCCGCATCTGCAGCTGGGCAACTATCTCAGTCTGGTGATGCGTGTCTGAGAGCTGCTGCAGCAGGGCCATCGAACGCGTTCCAGGTCGTTTCCATCCCTGTCAGCATTCAGCAGTCCTTCACTTGAGGGTCGGTTTGAGACGCCAGCTGCGGCCTTTCAGTGTAAGGACGTCGTGACAATGGTAAAACGTGCGTGACACGCAAAATGGCAAATGGACGAGGCTTGGACGACACGCAGGGATTACGCCCCTTTGTCTTCTTCGTTGGCATTCCGTGCTATCAAGTATTTTTGTAAGTTTTCCAGTGTTGGTGGCTCTGGGGGTTCCGGCGTTGACACACATTTTGTGTTTCAGAGGTTCTGAGCCGTGATGTTTGGAGGCTCTGAGCCCTGAGAGAGGTTTTGATGACCCGCTTACCTGAAACAGCCTCAAGGGAGAGCAAACAAGCAGCTGAACTACTTGTGTATAGCTGGCACAAGTTGCTTTGTTCGTGTTTTTCACCGTACCCCGGGTGCGAGCTCATTGTTCACCCTCTTTTTCGATACATGATGTTCATCTGCTGATAAACAGCGTTAGCGCGATTTGAACAGTGTTATCCTCACATGACAGGCACTGAAATTGTGAATGTCATCAGGTAATCGAATCCAGGAGGTTTGGAAATCATGTCTAAACGCTCTAGCAGCTGAGCTAATGGAGGTGCAGCATTCCATTGCTTACTGGTGTGGTATATGGGTGGTATATGGACAGGGGTGGTAAATACAGTCGTGCCATTTAAAACAAAAATGAACTGTGGCAGGACTGACTGTGGGCAGTGTAAGGAGGAATGTGGTGTTTCGTCTCATTTTAATTCTGTTCTCTTCTCCTTCTCCGCATCGGATAATGCTGAATTTTCAAGCCGAAAATTCGCGCCCTCTAGACTTATTGTCTTCTGAAGATGCCATGGAATGACGATAGCAAGACAAGTGTATAAAATGCGCTGATCTTATGTCACACGCCCGTCGACGGTCTCCTGTAGCGAACCGATCAGTTATTGGGGTCTTAAAAGCCATATATCTACTAGCAAGTATAATGCTTACATCGATGTGGTGATCTGAGAGAGAATAGTTTTCAATGTGAGCTGAAGTTTCCACCAGTTTTACATACAAGACCGTGTTCATAACGAGTTAACAGCTACGTGTCGACTAAAAAAGTTTGCCATTGGTTAACCGATATTGTTTATCTTTAAAGACTTGTGCCAGTCACAGAATTACTTATGAATCGAAATAAGCGTTGTTAGCGTTGAATGCATTGCAACCATGCAGCCTGAAAGGTAAAAGTCTGAAATACCAAGTGGTGCCTTATAGCAATCATAGCCATTTCAGGGCTGGAAATTCGCGTAATACTAGACTCGTGATCTGTGTGTTCTGATATAATGTCTCTGTATCAATGTTAAGTCCCTGGAAAGCAGTGCATCGTGTTCACTTGTGTAGCTGCGTGTTTGCTGTGTGTTTGTATGTTGTTTGGTGAAAGTAAAGACGTAAAAACACAACAAATGTTAAAACTGGTTTAGAAGTTATGCTTTGCAACAAGTGAGCTCGTTACGCGAAATGAACAATTCTGCGAGGCCAGCTTGTGACAAAAAACAAACTCACAAGTTAATACCAGCTTGGCAGTGGACCAGAAAACATGTGAGAAGACAACATCCAAATCAAATTTAGCGTATCGCTCGTGGAAACATAGCTGTTGACTTGCTTTGTGCGCTACAAAATACCAGCATCATAAATTTGAATATTTCTCCCGGTGAGTAAAACAAAGATGAATTCAATGCTGAAGTGAAAAAACTAGTAAAATAATTACATTGGTATATTTCTCAATTGCCAGGCTATCATCTAACAGCAGCAAACCGACAAAAGCAGTGGGAGGGTTTTCACAATTCATATTAAGTCTTCTGCGGCATGGGTAAGGGTACAATTATTATTTCTCCTTTAATTTTTGTTGGCAAATTGAGTTAGGGCAATCTGGTTTCATATGAAAAACTGGTCAAATCGGCTATTTTTATCATGTTTAGTCAAAGCGATACAATTGATTACAAGATTTATGACGAGCACCACATCAGCAGGCAGGAATGTTTCAAAGCTTGCGCCTCACTGTTTCGTCTAGTACATGGCAGCAAACATGACGGACATAGGGACGGTACGTACATGGTCACGGTGGTTCTATATCATTGTTACAGAGTTTATGGCATCTTTATGGTGTCGTTTGATAAACTAAACCGTGCAAGTGCAGCACAATGTTTTTGTTGTTCCTCATCTGTTGGGGTTGGTAAAATAGTTTTGGACTCGCAATATGTTGACGGCACTATTTCCTGGGTCATAGTGGCCGATATTTGCCGGGCTACACATTCCTGTGTATTTCATGTTTCATATTTTTGCCCCTCTTATCTTTTATATACTCATGAGTGCATGGCTATTTAATCTGGTGAGCGCAGTGCCGCACTTCCGTTACTGGAGGCGAATAGCAGATAAGCAAAAGTTTCAGCTATGCCTGCTGTGCTGTGAACATATGCCAATTATGACTCGGTTTTCATTCCTTCGCTGACAACGCGCATACGGATTGCTATCCTACGCCATCCAGTCCTCCCTTTGGCCCGCGTTCTGGGGAGGAAAGACGGATTGCTATCCTACGCCGTCCAGTCCTCCCTTTGGCCCGCGTTCTGGGGAGGAAAGACGGATTGCTATCCTACGCCGTCCAGTCCTCCCTTTGGCCCGCGTTCTGGGGAGGAAAGACGGATTGCTATCCTACGCCGTCCAGTCCTCCCTTTGGCCCGCGTTCTGGGGAGGAAAGACGAACAGCATAGGGGCGGGTGCAAGAAGCAACAACTACTGGGGAGTAGCTGTTCCCATGAAGACGGTAACGGGGTGAATATAACCTTTCCTTAAACTAACTGTCTGGAAAATGGCGATGTTCTTACACCCTATCCTACTGCAACATTGCGTGTCAAATGTGTCCCAGATCACGTCAAATGGTTTCTGGAAATTGTTGGCGCTACGACCAGCCCTAGCGGATACATACAAATAAAGATTGAACAAAATGTATGTCCACCTATGTTGATATTTCATGAAAATGAGAAACGACATGCGCATGCTGCGTAAAATGCTATGGCTGCAACACAGCACTTCAAAGTGCGCCTGCATTCTGCTGCGCACAACTATTCATCACTTATCATTGTGATGTTTCCTTAAGTGATTGTGTCCCTTCTTCGTGTTCGATGCTATTGCCTTAACTTCAAATTTCCTGTCATCTTTTGGTATGTTCTTACCTAGTACCGAGCGCGAGGCCAGCGCAAAAAGCATCGTTGTCGTTTGAAAATGCAAGTATTTTGCTGCGGAAAAGGAAACCAGAGCAGGTTGGAACGTGATGAGGATTGTTTGTGTGGGTTGCGGTGAATGGTGTTTTAAATTGGATAGTGTTTTATATACGGTTATTGGATCTATACACGATTATTGGATCCGGTTGCAAGATAAACTTCGAGGGGCCTTGGTTTTATGCGTCTTAATTCGGCATTTCCGCTGCTGAAAAATGGAAATTGTGCGTGAAATATAAGTTTGAAGAAATAACACTTGAATCGGCTGTTTTTTTTTTGTCTGAAGTTACGAAACCATGTAATCAACTTGAACCACCCGAGACCGAAACCAAATGCTAACTTAACAAGATGAGTCACACCCACATAGCTCGATCCATGTCTTTATTTTGATGGCACCAATAGCAAGCCCCGGACGCGGTTTTCTACAATATGAGGATATCAATTATATATACATACGTATACATATATATATATATATATATATATATATATACGGATAGATAGATAGACATAGATATACACGGAAGCAAACCATTGGCAAGCCGGTGTTCACGGCAGTCGAAGTGGTGAAGGCACAAAGCCAACTACATGACATAGGTGGGTGCGCTGTCTATAAATCCCTGAGACCACCGCTGCTCAACTCCCAGCGACGCCAGCTGTCGGCGGGAAAGCCAGCGTCGTCAAGCTGGAGGTACGCTAGTGCATAGCACACCGGTGTCCCAACCGGCAGCGATTGGGATTGGGTCGCTCGAAAATACACAGCGCGCAGTCACAGTCAGCTTTGCAATAGGTACGATGGGCTGCAATTTGTACAATGCTGCGGCATATGCAATGTGCAATATATATATATATATATATATATATATATATATATATATATATATATATATATATATATATATATATATATATATATATATATATATATATGTATGTATGTGTGTGCGTGTGTATGTGTATATATACAACTTCATGTACAGCTACATGCGTACGTATATATATACATATACATATATATACATATATATATATATATGTTGTTATATATATATAACAATATATATATATATATATATATAGAGTTGTATATATATATATGTATATATATATATATATATATATATATATATATATATATATATATATATATATATATATACAACTACGTGACGGCTGTTCAAAGCACGGGGTTGCGCAACTAAAAGCCGTCCGCGTTTCCCGTAACAGTGGCAAGTGTATGCGTCGTACTGTTGTGACTAGAGTGGTGTTCGACTGTCAGTTGGATGACAAAAGACGGTCAACGACAGCGGTAGTCATCAGTGATACCACGCGCATGAAATCGTGACAAGGAAAAGTGCGCCAGATGGGCCCCTTGGCGCCTCAGAATGCGTAACCGCTGCACCTGGTGCAGGGAGTCTGCTGTCCGGTTCGTCGTTCACAATGATCCACTCTATTTTGAAATCGGCGGAATATTTTTAGTCAGCTTTTTACGTAGGGGATGCAAATTAGAGCGACTGAAGTCTGGGGAGTGGTTTTGGGAGTGGGTGAGGTCGACCTTATCGACTCAGCCCCCGCAAAAAATATAGGACACCCGTGCCTGTGTCTGTCTGATTTTCATTGAGATGGGTCGGTCCTCTCCGTTCGCTTCCCTGCCCAACTAACGTTAAAGCCTGGGCGCCTGTCGGTTTCGATTCCAGCTGTATCGTCTCACGGCACGACAAACTCTCTCCGAGCCCTTCCGCCGGGGGCGGCGCTAGATTTGGGCCTCTGCTCTAGTGCTTCATATATAATGCTAATGGATGGCGTCATCGCGCCGCCACGTGGCGCGCTAAAAAGGACGCGCCCCGCCGCCGGATCTGAAAGACTTCGGGCGCTGCGTTCGCGGGCCTAATGCAATTAACCTCTACGAACGACTCCTAAGTGAAACTGATAAAGTGAGTAATGGATTCGCCCCCAGGACATACATCACGATGGGTGCCGGAGAGGCTGTTTGCTTTATCGTCAAATATCGGATGAAGTCATTCAAGTGGCTTTCAGATTTTGTTTCCCCGATGGGCGGCTGCGATTCGAGATCAGAAAATGATGACTTACTCACATGATGGGACCAGAACATTTTTGTTGAATTATGAGCTCAATTTAAGCCGTTGTCTCGGGGGGATTTCAGACCGGCATGTGCCGTGAGACTCCAAATTGCCGCTAGACGAGGATGGCTGTGATATGGAAATGAATCCATTGTGTGCATTATCGGGAATAATTTATCCGAGATCAAAGAACAAAGCCAAGGATTGCAATGCAGTCAATTTTTACACCCTCACATAGACATGCATTGGTAATCTTGCTTGAGGAAAAAACGAAAAAGCATGGGAAATTAATGACATATGACGGTACAGTTACGTTGAGTGTGACTTGCTGTGTACATCATTTACCATATGATGCAAGATAGCAGAAAACTGCCCAGAGTGAAAACTAAACTCTTCATTTGATGGGCGTATCGATCATAACCAGGTATTTGAGCATTGTGACGAACGATGAGCGTAGCATAGAGCCACTATCAGAATCATTCGATGTAAAATGTAGCGTGTGTTCCTCTCACAAACACTGGAGAGTGCCCACTGCATAAAAAACACCCACATACAGATTGACCCACGAAATACGCAAAGTATTTTGCTCTCGAACCAGCGTGAAGCCACAGTAACTGAGCAGCTATCCATTCCCACTGGCATCTGGCCACAGCAGACGTGCCCGAACGCCCCCGAGACTGGGGCAATTTACGTGGTACGCCACTACTAGGGGGCTTTCAAAAATTGTATGATTTCGCCATGGGTCGGGACCTAGAGGGTCGGCACATAGTCATCGGATCGGATCGGATCGGATTGGATCGGATCGGATCGGATCGGATCGGATCGGATCGGATCGGATCGGATCGGATCGGATCGGATCGGATCGGATCGGATCGGATCAGATCGAATCATGTCGGATCGGATCGCGTGGGAGTGGCTTGGGTTGAGACGGACTTTGTCTGGTAAAACTACCGAAAACCACCCAAAGTTCACGAAAAATTGTTCAAAAAGCAAAAGGTCTCCGCGTTGTATAGAAATCCTATATTGATGATCACGTGTGATTTCCATGATGTTCCGCGTATGACCATTGCGTCGCGATGGCACACAGGGCGTAAGTGTTTTTAGACGTTTAACATGAGACCCATGACGACGCATGAAACGAGCTGCTACAGAAACTTGAAGGCACTTTGAAACATTCTGAATCATTTTTAGAGGGTGCGTTCCATAGCGACACTTCACGCATTTGTGTCAGACGATCGAACCGTCCGTCCTTCCCGTCCATCGTGAATGATGTGAAACGCTAGGCGCCAAGCAATGTGAAGCTGCATCTTGCGGGTGTGGTTCCTCAGGCTCACATCCGTTGGATTGTGTTGTGGACTGTGGGCAGGAGTGGGAGCGTGTCAGCTGTGGGCAGGTATGGGAGCGTGACAGCTGTGGGTAGGTATGGGAGCGTGTCAGCTGTGGGCAGGTGTGGGGGCGTGTCAGCTGTGGGCAGGTGTGGGAGCGTGTCAGCTGTGGGCAGCAGTGGGAGTGTGTCAGCTGTTGGTGGGTGAAGGAGCGTGTCAGCTGTGGGAAGGTGTAGGAGCGTGTCAGCTGTGGGAAGGTGTGGGGGCGTGCCAGCCGTGGACAGGTATGGGAGCGTGTCAGCTGTGGGCAGGTGTGGGAGCGTATGAGCTGTGGGCAGATGTGGAAGCGACCGGTCAGCCGAGTGACAGAAGACTGCTGGGCTGGGATGGTCAGATGGGAGTACCGCGGAGGTGACCTAGCCTCTGGCCGGATGTCAGCCTCGCCAGACGTCAGTCCTGCGAGAGAGCTGCCCGCACCGGCCGCTAGAGGCACGGCTGACGCTGCTGGCTTGTCTGGTCCGTGACGGCCACCCGCAGCACAGCATTACTGACTCGGCCGGTCACCTGCAGCACAGCATTACTGACTCGACCGGCCACCTGCAGCACAGCATTACTGACTCGGCCGGTCACCTGCGACACAGCATTACTGACTCGGCCGGCCACCTGCAGCACAGCATTACTGACTCGACCGGCCACCTGCAGCACAGCATTACTGACTCGGCCGGTCACCTGCGGCACAGCATTACTGACTCGACCGGCCACCTGCAGCACAGCATTACTGACTCGGCCGGCCACCTGCAACACAACATTGCTGACTCGACCGGCCACCTGCAGCACAGCATTACGGACTCGGCCGGCCACCTGCAACACAACATTGCTGACTCGGTCGGCCACCTGAAGCATAGCATTACTGACCCGGCCGGCCACGTGCAGCATAGCATCAGTGACTCGGCCGGACGGCCTGTGTTTTGCTTTCATGGCACGTTGTGTAGACGAAGCTTTCCTGGCTTATACCTGAGGATGAACTCACATCAGCAAGTATTTCGTCACGAGTCAGAAAGGTCAGGTTCGCCCTGTATGCTTGGAATGGCGGACAACTTATAGACGGTGATTAAGTTCTCCGTGACCTTTTAACTGTTTTCGAAAAAAGCAGATACGCCTAAAATCTACCGTTGCCTGCCATGATCAGCAACTCGGCCGTGTTCCTGCGCCGATGGTCGTCCGCCCCGAACCCAGCCCCAAACCCGCCCCCGATCCAGACTCTGATCCACTCCTGCCCCAAACCCTGACCCACCCCAGATCTAGACTCTGACCCGCCCCAAATTAAAACCCTGATCCGCCCTCACCCGCCCCAGACCCAGACCCTGACACGCTGATCCGCCCCAAACCCAGACCCTGACACGCTGATCCGCTCCAAACCCAGACCCTGACACGCTGATCCGCCCCAGACCCAGACCCTGACACGCTGATCCGCTCCAGACCCAGACCCTGACACGCTGATCCGCTCCAAACCCAGACCCAAGCCATGACCGTCGTCCGGTCCAGACCGTCACACATCAGTCTTGCGTGACCCTATCTACCTCCATCAAGTTGCCCTGGCGGGTCTGCCGGCCGCACGGCCGTGCAGGCACGCGGTACCCACGACCGCCGACCAACAGCACGCCCCTGCTTAGTGGCATCGAACGCGCTCAGGTGGACCGTCCAGAACGCCCGTTGGGTGGAGACGTGCTCGCGACCGTTGAACGGCGACGCTGTCTGCCGGCTGGTGCAGCGCGGCCGAGCGGCTCGCCTGATCCGCACGGGACAGAGTTGGCGAGAAGAAGAGGATGTGTGCGCCGGAATGGTGTGTGGAACCGATGGGACGTGGATCCCAAGAACATGGTCAAGTCACAAAGAAAGTCACAGCAGGAGATGAGTCGCGAAGCTCTCAACTATCGTCCGTAAGGAATACATCACAGCAAGCACACGGCGCAGACTACCCCCTCCCCACCTTGTCATCAAATGACCAGCGTTGCCGAACCGATTTTACTACGAAGCACTTGCAAGCGCGACTTCCCTGACACTGGTGCTCCCCACAGTAAATCACGCGCACCAAGAGCCGTCAGGCTGAGTCAAAAAGACTTCACTTTCTGTGAGGCAACGTCAAACGTTTGCTGCCACCTTCAGATCTGACGTCAGTTTCGCTCAAAACTGCACAGTGTTTTTCGTTCCACCATGATACAATGCGTACGAAGTCAGCTGGCTGCTTGACGTCATGTGATCTTTGTAGTATTTACTGGAAGTGTGCAGTCTCCTTCCCCTCCGCAATGACGTTCTTATGTTTGTGACATTTTGTATAGCGAATGAAAAATTGTACCGAAACAGGAATGCGAGGAAAGACAGGAAAGATGGGAGAGCCGAACCTCCTTCTGCTGGACTTGTCTTACCGCTGGCGCTGTCTCAAGAATGATACAGTCAATTTAGCGCCTGTGTGCGCTTGGACAACGCCAGCAACGAACAGGGTTTAAGTCGGCCTTCGCTTTGGGCTCACACGTCTCCTGAACACCAGGCAACTCCGACAATCTTTGGCGTAATCCACCACGTCGAATCGTATGCACCTAAGTCCTTGCACTGCCCGCTGTACCATCGAGAAAGGATGCGCAAAAATACTCGAAAAACGTTGGTTTTGGTCAAATGTGAATGCCTGTGGGTTTTCTCGTGTATGGCAGGACCAAGTGCTTCGTGCAGCTCAGACTTGCAAACTGATTAGGGAAGTTTTCTTCTGTTGTCATCCGTATATCAGTAACAGCTTGATCCCAGCATTTGCTGGCAGTGTTGGAAAACTGAGAAGACAAAACACATTCACTTTAAACTGGGCCTTACACAGCCGATGAGGGCCTCTCAATGTCCTCGTCGACCGTGCCCTGATTGTACCAAATGAACTCCCGCCACGCCACGCGGAAAATCAACTGTAGCTAACGGTTCTGCGCGTCAAACTAACGACACAGCACCGTTGTTTCCTGACAATCGATGAGACTGACAAGTCGTGCCCCGCGTCATCACCAGCGACCGGTGGCCGGGTCCCCCGCCATCCCCGTCACTGAGGGGCCGGGGGCCGCCGCGTGGACAGGTGTCCGCGCGTCCCTTCCCTACCCGCGGCCGCCACCATATGGCCGCGTCATTTAGCCCGCATTCAATGCGTATTTGGCGGCGGCCGATTGGAGTGATCGTCGAGGGGCCGATCGGGAGGGTGCGGACACAATGCCAGCGGCACCACATGTGTCGCGCCGACCATCTGTTCGGCTGGCCGCCGTCCGGACAGAGCCGATCCGACCAGCGGTGCAGCTCGCGCGCGCCCGGTGTCACCCCCGAGGTGCCCCCTGGCGGCGGACTGGCAGGTGCGCCGCGGGGGAACGCGAGCCACCTCTCGTCGGACTGCCACCTGTTTGCGAGTTTGACGGGCGTGTAGCTGGAGGTGATGAGAACTTTCAAGGAAAAAAGGCCGTGAGGTGCACTGGAGAGTTCGCTGGCGCATCAGCATTTGTAGAAGTACAGTTGGCAGCATGATCTGGGGACCCAATCGCAATTGATTGGACTTATTAAAATGGTTGCGACAAAACCGGCCTTTTCCAGCCACATGACTTCTTCAGTCTTGTGCAGGAAGCATATAGGAGGCAACCATTGTCTCGAAGGTATTTTTATCGTGTTCAACCCATGCAAGGCAGAACGACGGTAAAGCTCGCATTTGCTCAGTTATTCGAACAGGTTCGATGTAGCGCACGGTAACGGCATGCTACAAATGGACACCACAGCGTTCGTCACCACCGATGTCCTGACGCTTACCCCATGTCAGCCAAAGGCCGACATGGAAGCTAGGGCTGTTCAGAAATATTGCGCCGTAAAGAACGAAGGACTGAAAGGAAGAATACCAATGGCCGATTATCAGGGAATCCCAGGACTGTATTAACACGCGCCCGGGTGGCCGGCTAGATACCCCTCGCTCGGGTGGGGGGGGGGTCAATTTGACCGGACCGAGATCTCGGAAACCAAGGGAGCCAGAGCCACCACATTTACAGGGTGTGTTGACCTGTACGTGAACTCACTTAGGTCAAAGTTTCAGGTTCCTAGGTCATGACCTTTGGTTCAAAAAAGGTCAAACAAGGTCAAGTTCCAGGTTGGTCTCCAAAGTGCACCAGAACCTAACTAACAGCTTCTATGCAAAAGGTCACATGCTCATTCAAGGTCAGTGGCCTTGTTCAACCTTTTGAAGGTCAAGGTGACCAAAATCTTACGAGATTGTTTTGAGTTTTACATTTGACTAAGCGACAAAGATTACGCTACGCAGTATGTTCCTAAAACAAAATGTTGACCTCGGTCCTTTTAGGTCAATGACCTATTCTGACCTCTAAGAAGTCCATGGAAGATGTGTAATGAGGTCCATGGAAGATGTGTAACGAGCTATCAATAAATTCGAAATGAGCACCAAAAACTATCTCATACAGCAAGCCCTAGGGTAACAAGACAGGTTGGTTTTGACCTTGGTGCATTTGACCATGACCTTAGCATTTCCACAAAAGCCGCGTTTTTGTGGAAGAAGCTTTGCCGTGTGACATCACTGTCAACTTTAAGTATTGGTAGCAAAAGCAATGCCGTAACAATCCTGTCGGAAAGGGGTTTCGTCAAAGCACTAATATGGAACCTTCATTTTCCCGACGAATGGATGCACTTTTGCTTACGCTGTATCCAGATGGGATCCTTGAGATCATGGACACAACACGATAATTTTCCGGAAGATGTCCACACAAAGCGATCCTCTAAGCGTGCTTTTAACACGCGCCCGGACGGCCGGCTAGATACCCTTCGCTCGGGTGTGGTGGGGTCAATTTGACCCCCCTCCTGAGATCTCGGGAACTAAGAAAGCTAGAGACACCAAATTTACAGGGTGTATTGATCTGTACGTGAACTCACTTAGTTCAAAGTTTCAGGTCCCTATGTCATGACCTTTGGGTCGAAAAGGGTCAAACAAGGTCAAGTTCCAGGTTGGTCTCCAAAGTGCCCCCAGAACGTAGATAACCGTTTCTAAGCAACAGGTCACATTCTCATTTAACGTTAGTGACCTGGTTTGACCTTTCGAAGGTAAAGGTGACCAAAATCATACAAGATTGCTCTGAGTTTTGCCTTTGATTAAGCGACAAAGATTACGCTGGGCAGTGTGTTCCTAAAACAAAATGTTGACCTAGGTCATTTTAGGTCAATGACCTATTCTGACCTCTAACAAGTCCATGGAGGATGTATAATGCGCTTCCTGGTATCAATTAACTCCAAATGAGCACCAAAAGCTATCCCATACAGCAAGCTCTAGAGAAATAAGACAGGTTGGCTTTGACCTTGGTGCAACCTTCATATCTGACCTTAAGTTAGTGCAATTTGCTCATTCAACTGTTGTGTTGCCTAAGAAAGCATCTCAGAGATGTGTGGCTTCGTCTAACACTCCGTTGTTGGATCAGATTGAAGGATTCCGAAGACATTGCCTTCGCTGAAACCATAGCCTGCCTGTGACCTGCCAAAGGTCAGCGATCTTACAAGGTGCATCTAAATTTTTGGCACCAAGCGATTTGCTATTTAATTGTCTACAGCTATGCAAAATTTGGCGCGGCTACGCTGCGCCTTTCGGAAACCATTCTGGAAAACCTTTGGGGGGTCAATTTGATCCCCCACCCGAGCACGTGTTAATCTCGGATCCCGAAATTAGAGCCCTTTGGTTTTTGGGATCCTCATTATATTTTCTTCATCCAAAAGCCTTGTTAAAGAGCGTTGCTGTTGGTAAGAGGAAAACAGAAAGGAAACTAACAATGTTTAATGAGCAAACATGAATAATTCGTGCGGTTTGATGCCCACAATTCTTAAAGCAACTGCAAATTCTCCTTCAAAGCCAGCAGCCTTCTAAAAGTATCAGTGATACTCGACGTCGTTTCACACCATGTCAGACTCCGGGCTCGAACTCGTCTCTCGCGCGCCGTCTCCTCACGCGACGCATGGCAGGTCATGTTGCCCGAGGGCATGTCAAAACGATTATCGAGTCGGAGAGGTCGGGCGTCGTGTCTGAAAGCAAACATGTTCTGTAACGCAGTCACTGCCGTGCCTCATGGCTGACTGAACCCCGAGGCGGCCCGTGCAGCCCGGGGCATGCTTAGTCAATTGTGTGCATTCTTATAACCCAACGCTGCTTACCATCTTCGATGTTTTGCAATGTGAAGGAAGTGCAGTGGTGAAACACTTTCCAGAAAGTCAGGACGGCAACACAGCAAAGTGTCACAGCTTTTAAAGGACACCGAAAATATTCAAAGGTTCCTCAACAGGGCTTCACGCTCACTTCAAGAGTATGCATGGTGGAATTGGTGTTGCTGGGCCATTCCGATCCAGGGTGATACACCGGGACTAGTCCAGTGAAGATGTGGGTGAGAGCTCCAGGCCTGCAGCTCCGCCTCTGAAAGGAACGAGCAGCTTGGGTTGCTCCTACTTATCTTAACCGTCGACGGCGTGGCTGCTATCCTGGCCAAAAGGTACGAGAGAGATAGGGCACCGCCAAAGGGAATGTTTCACATTTGAAGATATTGAAGAAAGCGTCAGACATGATGAAACAAGCTCTCTTATAACTACTGGCATACTTTTAAGTGAAAAAGACTACTCGAGACAGCACAATTCTCTGTTTGGTAAATGTACTCCTCAATGCGTCATGACGTCAAGCCGTCGCCACATGAGCATGACTGCCCACTGCGAGGGCCTCATGCAGAGCCTCAGTTTTGCGCGGAAGTTGTCACTGTTTGATGCCAGCAGAGAAGTGCCTGGATCTCCTGCGGGGAAAACTGGCAGAATTTGCCGTTGAGTTCAGCGAGCACGTCACCTGCTTTATCACAGCCGACGGAGCTTCCGTTATGGTGAAATTCGGGAAGTTACTGTCATGTGAACACCTACTCTGCATGACACACGGCTGCGTACCTCGCCGTTATCGACGCTTTGTACTCTGACGCCAGGTAGACCTCCGAACTGGCTGGCGACGAGCGTGGTGGTGAGCCTGATGACGTGAGCGTAGCATACATATCCGTGAAAACAATGATGCTGGAAGGACATTAAAGCACGGTTTGGGGCTCGCAAAAATGATGAGATATTATACACGACTCCGCTTGATTTTGGTAACATTTGGTGACCGGATACGTACCCATGGCGAAATAGACATCCACCAAATTTGGTTTCTGGTGACCTTTGTAGTCAAAGTTATAGTTCATGAGGTCACCGATATTCACGGACATTGCATGATAACAAGCCAGTTACTTGGCGATGAAGCGTTGGATAATGGTGTAGTTCGCGCCGTATGAGAAACACATGGTGCACCTTTGATACATAAACTCATTTTTGTTGGTCACCTGGCAACGACACGGACCTCACTTGGTCAAAGAAAAGCATGTCGCTTAGTCTATGTTTTCATGCTCTGATTATCGCTGACATTTCGCACAATTGTGGACCCTGGAATTCGTTATAATCATGTCAAACAGATTTTTTTTAAGATCACTCATTGGCCCAGAAAAAGCCATATAATGGAGAAGAATCCTGTCGTTTCCGTGTATTTTCGGTGCATCTCTGTCCTCAACGCGCGGGAAGGGGAACATCGTCATGGTTACCGCCGGCAGCTCAACGGCAGCCGCCCACACCAGCACATCTGGCGCTTCCAAACGTCCACTGAAAATTCGAAGAAGTTAATATTCATGAAAATATTTGAATTTCCTCAATTTTATGTGCTTGTTGCGGATAATTATACACACATTGCGATGAATTTTGCAATGATGGTAGGAGGCAAGCATAATCAAAACTAACGTTCTTTGCTTTGATATAGTCAAGTCCAGGGGCGTTGTTCGGTAGCGGGAAAAGCATATTGTAGCTATCTAAATTGTAACATTCATTTTTCACGTGGCGCAAGCCGGGATCCCGGGTTATCCCGGCGCCTCTCAAAACGGGGGGGGGGGGGGGGGGGTGGATTTCGAAATTACGGGCAGTTAAGTTCGGGGATCCGGGGATATCAGTAGAACTCGCAAGCACCACGCGTGATTTAAGACGGTACACGCAGCCTTTCGAGTACCTGCAACTTCGAAAACATTTGGAGACCCATTCCCTCCCAGTGCCTTCGCAAGTTGACTAGTTGATGGCAGACGTATTCCACCGTGAGACGCGACGAATCGATTGTTGAGGACAAATTTACTCCTAAATGCGACTCTGCGACAAGTGCTCTGAGAAGTAAAACGAGCTCAAGCTAAATGCTTGAGACCTGAAATGAAGTGTAATCACGGCCATGGTCCCAGAAGAGAGCACGAGCTGTCACGGGAGCTGAGTTTGTCTTGCCGCCCGGCGGCGCTTCTGACGACCGGTCCCATTTGTTTCATTGTGAACGCGTTGGTCCTCCCCACCCCAAATGGCAGTCCCCTAGC
Source organism: Pollicipes pollicipes (assembly GCF_011947565.3). NCBI lineage: Eukaryota > Metazoa > Arthropoda > Thecostraca > Pollicipedomorpha > Pollicipedidae > Pollicipes > Pollicipes pollicipes. The sequence goes on along the minus strand of NW_023596225.1, from coordinate 5,827,761 downwards.
GCTCCGAGCGCGCACGCACATTAAAATTCATTGTGGTAATTAAATCCAGCGCTCAGCGGTTTACCGCAGGCGATCGGGGCGCGCTCAAATCCCAGATTTGGCGCCAAACTCGGAGCGGGTGATAAAACGTCTGTAAAGCCGGCGAAATGACTCGTTTGTAGGGTGATGCGGCTATAAATCAGCGCCCGAGGCGGTCTGGCGGCGGCGAGATAGCCAATCAGGCGACACGTCGGCCGGCGAAGTCGGCCCGGGGCCAGATCCGTGCGCCCACGGCCGCAGGAGCAGAGGCCGACCGCCATAGCGGACCGGAGGGCCGGCCGCTGCAGCGGGGGGAGAGGACATGCCTGTCCGCCAAGGGGCGAGGGCGAAAGGGCAATAGGTCTGTTACAGAGTATATCCCAACTTTTTGCACTTTTCACGCGTGGTTAGATCAGACGCGTCCGATGTGGTTGGTAATGCAAAGTTTTTCGGAAGCCTTCTGAATGGTCGTTTTCACGGCGGGTTAATGTGCTGAAAATCATAAAAAAGATGTTGAGAAAATTTAGCATATACTTAATGCTTGCACGGATAGGATTGTTGCTCGGACTATCGTATTTGTCTGGTGTGATAGTTTCGGTTCCGGTTTCACGACGTTTCAGCTAGTTAACTCTCTCATCGTCAGGTAAAATGGAGTCCTGAAAGGCACTGGATAATGATTGGCTATCAGCCATGTATGCACCACCACTCTAATTTCTCCCAGGCATTGCTGGGCTTCAAACCAGGGTCTTCTTGACTCGAATCCCAGCATTTCAAAGGACAGAATTCGGGTTGTGACGCATACATGGCTGATAGGCAAGCATCATTCAGTCGCGCGCAGAACTCCATAACACCTACGGCAGCCGGGGAGTTAACTGGCTGAAACTTCGTGGAACGAACAGACCAGACGAGAATGATTATCTGAACAATGGCTTCCTCCGTGAAGCTAATACCTCGTCTCAATTCTTCCGTAGAACTTAACACTTTGACGCGGAATACATTATTTGCATTCAATTACGTGGTCATGCAAAAGCAAAGCCACGTTTACAGAGCTAAAAAAAAGGTTACACGGAACAAGACAGACATTGGTTTCTTCTGCCGACGCCTTTAGGTCACCGTTATTCTAAGATGATACCAGATTTGCCAACAGTGTGGAATAATTGAGGGGGGTCACATGCTGGCCGCGCCACTTTGGCTTGCATCGGTGTCGTGCAGGCAGGGTTTAAGGATCACTCTTCTCAATAATGTTCATCGTTGACAATGTTTAGGCATGTAAGCTCTATTACTATCGCACGCCTGTGGACACTGACTAGGCCATGGTAGAGGAGTCTGGTTTCTGATGTCTGCGTCAAACATGCCACTGAATGGCTCTTAAAAGTTTGGAGAGATTTTGTTGGAAACAATTTCATTTTTCGGAAAGTTGAGGATTGCAATTCGTCGTAAAAACCGCCTGTGACACATCATCTCGATTTCAAGTATTTGCATCGACGGGAGAAATGGCGTTGGACTCCTTGCTTCCAACAATGAAAGTAATCGGCATACCTTTTGCGCAGGGTTTCTGTCTGTTTACCATTTGTTTTACTTTGATGCGTCTGCAGGTCAAACGGCGCGCCACAGGGGCTTAGAAATCGCACAGGACGCACAGGTACGCGGGGAGTACTTCCACTTGCAGGACACGCGCTGGTTAATTGCAGGGCGTGGGGGTGACACGTGCCGTAGGGGTCGTTTTTAAGCCCATCGGGTTTGCACGAGCCGCCCAAAAATCTGACCCGAGTAAAATGGGCAAGCAACCGTCTGAAGATGTGGCCACGTCTCGGCAACAAGCTGCCGGAGTAAACTGACACGCATTTGACACGCACACACGCACGATTGACACGCATCGATAAGGAGCAAAGCGAGGCATCGTGCCACGTTTCGGGTACGGCTGCTCGTGCTATGCGCCACGTGTACAGGAGCGGTCAATATGAATTTGTTGAATCGTTGATTCTGTACGCGACCACGTTCGTTTTTTTTTTTATAGTGCTTCACGTTTTAAACCACAACTCGACAGCCTGAGCCAATGGCGACGTGAATTCGATTTCAAAGCGTCGACCGGCTGATATTCACGTCACCTACACGAGTTTTTACGACGCGCAGTTCGTCCAGCAGTCGTCGTGCAAGCGGGGAATGTCGGAATTTCGACAAACGGTGCCGAACACAACTGTCTTCGAAACTGTCGCTACGGTCGAAGCGGTATGTAAGTCAACGATTGCGCCGATTCGTCGCCGTGTTTACCGCACATAGCCGTCATTCCGTGCACGATCCCGTCCGAACATCAACTTGACCCAAAGCGTCACGATTCCGCTCTTTATGACGTCGAAATGACACCGCCCGATTGTCCAGTTGCGGTCGCTGGGCGTTTGTTTTTTTAAGCGCAACGTCGGAATGCGCACGAGCTGTGTGTTTGACAGTGGCCAGCGGTAGTTCATTCAACTTTTGTTCGGTTTTTCGTGGCTGGCTGAACATGTATGCCTCAGTCGCAACTGAGTACATCATTGCAGTTCTTTGCAACTATGAATGTAAAAAGAGGTTCGCGGATTAAGTGAAGCACAAGTCGCAAGGGATTCTGCATGAAAACTGATTGCGGCGATTCTTAGGCGGACGACGCTGGTAGCGGACAAGCGCACCCACATAATTTTCACGGGCTGTATTTATCATGTGCTGCAGAGTGCAACAGACATATGGTAGCAGTGTTGATCAGCATCATTCTCCACTTGCAAAGTGTGTGATAAAAGTTTAGGTTTCAAAAGTTGTATGCGTTTTTTAATCGCTGCGCAGTACGACAAATATTGTAGTAGTGTTGATCAACATCACCTCACACCTGAAAGTTTGAAATCTAAAAACTCCTAAGATACTTAACAAGTGGGCAGAAAACGCTGAAATGCACTTGAATACAGTCATAACTCATAGCAGGTGGTGATCTAACGTGTTCGTTTTTGTCGCGTTGGGCGGGTCGGCGGAGACAACCTCTAGCATAATTTACTGCTAAAGGCAAGGGTCGGTACCGAACGCAGAAATATGTCGTTACGACCAACATTTGCTATTTTTTCACCAAATAGCTTTTGTGGATAACGTTAAAAGGGTTGAAAGGAGATAGCTGGGAAAGAATCATAGCGTATGTGGGGCGAAAAAGCATTACTGTCTGGACGTGTCGAAGCATGTCGCGCACTTCGAGCGGACGCAAAGGTTAACATCGTGGTGGGACGGCCATGTTGCTAAACGAGGCCGACTAGCAGGTATGACAGGACAATACCATGTGATTTGACGTCTGAGTAGCTATTTAAAAAATATGGCCGATCGATGCGCTGCTGTAGCGCGTGGTGTTGCAGTAGTCCAAATGGTGCACGGTCATCAACAATGCAGCTGAAGCTGCATACCACGGTGATGCAATAGGTTCAGCTTCGATGCATCCTAAAACGAGTTGTTTCTCATGATCAGGCTGGACACTTGTGGTCTAGAGTAATGGACAAGTAAAAGGGACGAAGAAAACTGGTGACATCTATTGAAGCCCCTCGCACGAAATTTTTCAGCTGCGTTTATGCTGTAAGTTCGCTGAGGCTGATATATATATATATATATATATATATATATATATATCCACACGCATCTGTATGCACCATTAGGTAAGTCCTGGTAAGTCGGTAAGTACCATTCAGCCCTGGTTTCAGAGACCCGGCGTAATTCCATAAAAAAGTAGGAGAATCAAGATTACATGGCTTGAGTAACCAGATGCGCACTGCGACGAATATTCTTAGCAACGCAACTGGCCACTCCTTTCAATCCAATCGTGTTGATCTGTTCTTTCTGCGACTTTGTATTGTCAAGGTAATAGCTTGTTCTCGTCCCGGGCAGTGCAAGTCTCGCGGTATAAAGTGATATACACGGGATACTTATACTTAAGACCAAAAAAGTAAAAACAATGCTAACGAGCAAAAATATTGCCACAGTCCATTTAGAGATGCTACTTTTTGCGACATTATTTGCCCTGTTAGGTATTTCTCGCACTTAAAGTGGTCTGAAATCAAGGTGGTTTCTGTATGATCGAGCATGATTTGGCTCAGAGAAGAGTAGGAACTTCTATTGTGTCGGTCTCATAAATGTAATGCACGTAGTTCCACAAAGGTTGTTAGTTCTCAGAATTCCCCCACGCTTATTGAATAGGTATGATAGCTTTTTTACCTGTTGGAATGTTACAGGAAAGTCATACCCGACTACCATACAACCTCACGCCTAGGAAACTGCGTAACACAAGTCAAAGTTGGAAATTTCCCCGCAGTTCACGCAAGAGCCAATCGGTTTACGGCCTCAGTCATAATGCGTAGTTGCCAGAGTATGCAGAACTAAAAGTTAGAAGAACCTAGGAGCCGACTGTGAAGGGACACGAGTAAGCAAGAGACCACCACTCATTCTCAAGCACACGATTAGCAGTCAGTCGTATAAAATGCAGCTGATGCTGCCAGTGACGAGGGCTGAGGTTTTCGTCGATGAGAGCTGAGGTTTCGGTGACAGGAGCTGAGGCTGTCGGTGACAAGATCTGAGGCTGTCGGTGACAAGATCTGAGGCTGTCGGTGACAAGATCTGAGGCTGTCGGTGACAAGAGCTGAGGCTGTCGGTGACAAGAGCTGAGGCTGCCGGTGACAGGAGCTGAGGTCGGTGGCGAGAGCTGAGGTTTCGGTGAAAGGAGCTGAAGCTGTCGGTGACAAAAGCTGAGGCTGTCGGTGACAAGAGCTGAGGCTGTCGGTGACGAGAGCGTAGGCTGTCGGTGACGAGAGCTGAGGCTGTCGGTGACGAGAGGGTAGGCTGTCGGTGACGAGGGCTGACGCCGCTGGTGACGAGAGCTGAGGCTGCCGGTGGTGACAGCTGAGGCTGAGGACCGCTGACCAGCGCTCGAGACTCTGCACGCGGGCCGTAACCTGGTGCTGCGCGCGGCCTCGTGCCCGTACCGCCGAGCGACGGACGGCGCCTGGGGCGGGCACGCCGTGGCGGGCCGCTGTTGGCGGGCGGAGGACGTCGCCGCCCGCCGCCGCCTGGCCAGGCGTAATTGAATGTAGGATCGGTCGACGCAGCGAGCACCGCAGACCCATCACAGGCCGCTCGCGCGGAAGGAAGAGCGCTAATCGCTTTATTATACACCACGGGCCGCCATTAAGGCGTTGCGCAAGGGGGATGCCAGCCACCACAGAGCTGTCACGAGCGGAACGTTTAATTTCGACCGACTGCTCGCCAAACGGCCCCGGCAGCAGCGGACAGCGGCCGCTGATATGGCAGCTGTCTGTCATGCTTCCATATAAATCCCCAACTCACGCATCTCGTAAATCTCTAAATCTCGATCGCGTGCTGGGGTAGCTCCGCGCAAACTTTTGATCCAAACGTTTGTTTTTCCATATATGTACGATGTTTTCTGCGGGAATTCCTCCGGCTGTGTCCAGGTATCATTTGGCCGTTGGGAAGATCAAGGACGTTTAACGCGTAGCCACGCATGTATGTATTATCTGGTACCGAAATATCTCAGCCTCGAATTTGTTTGGGCAGCTTAAAGCTTTGAACATGAAACCTTGCAATTGTTAGGCCGGTGCTGTTACCACTTCCCCAGGAAAACTCGCTTCCAAGCGTATGGTGTCGCCTGGTCTAATAAATGGGAATATGCAAGTATCTTGCATAAAAAGTAGAGATAATTGGTTGCCATATTAATTGAGTGCACCTGCTGTGATATATCCGTGATAATGCACATGTCGTGATTGTGATCGCGATTTGTGTCCTAGCTGCCACTCGTGATCAGCTAACCAGGAGAGCCCCACCCGCAGCCCAGCGACAGCAAAATCATACAGAAATACTACAGTAGTATAAAGTGAGCAATTCGCTACATTCCAAGTCAACAAGCAATGAAGAACACAACCTAAGCAAAAAAGCTGGCCCATTTACATCCAAGATGAAGCAGCAGTGGTTGCTGAGAGAGGACAAATAGCAGTCATAACTAAACGCAATATTTGATTGGCCACTAACCCCTTCCCAGTGCCAACAATTTTATGAGTTGGACTCTTAGCGTGTTCTGCTTGCATGGAGGACTGGACAAACTATGCTCAAATTCATGCTTTGGTCAAAGTGGTCGTCCCCTGTAGACCCAACCACCTTTGCGCATGTTTATTGCTGGTTGGGCCTAGGGGCCAGAGGCAAATATTTTGTGCTTCAAACAGTCATGTGCATGGTTTCCATTTTTGGTTCCTGGTTCCCAATGGTTTCGTCAACAATTTGAAAACCTGGTTTATGGTTTCTGCTCTTTTTCAACAAAACAAAGCCCTGGATTCTGGTTCCTGCTGGTTCTTTCGACAGACCACGACGCTAGCTTTTGGTTCCCACTGGTTCTTTCGACAGAACAAACCATAGGTCCTGTTTCTCGCCGCTCCCTTCGTCAAAGTGAAACCATGGATCGTGGCTCTTTCTGATTCTTATGATAAGACAAAAGCCTAGATTCTGGTTCTCACCAGTTCTTTCGAGCAAACAAGACCCTGGATCCTGGTTCCCTGTGGTCCCTTCGATAAAACGAAACACGAGTTTCTGGTTCCTACTGGTTCTTTAGCAGATCATGGGACTGGTTCCTGCTTCTCTTTGATTCCTGTGATATCAGTGGACCTTGAATGCTGGTTGTCGCTGATGCTTCATCACAGTGAACCTTGAATGTTGGTCGTCACTGATGTTTCATAAACACAAGATCTTGACCCATAGCTCTTAACCACAGTCTTAGCCACAGAGTCAGACAAGTCACACAGGATAACCCACATATTTCCCCTCACAATAATAAAAAGCCACCTGCCACAGGCAAGTCAGGCACTAAATGAGTGCCTGACAGCTGAAACTATTACAACACAGCGTAGACTCCATATTTCTGCTCTCGCACCACATGAACGTCACACAACACAAACCGGTCAAACACGATGTCCTGATACAAAAAATGCGATCAACTAAGCTTTACTGTTGTTAAAAGGAATGCTTCATATTTGAAGGTATTGAAGCAAGCGTCAGATATGATGAAACAAGTTCATTTACAACTATTGGTATACTTTTGAAGTGGAAAAGACCGCTCTACACGGCGCAATTCTCTAGTAAATACGCTCCTCAATGCGTCATGATTTGATTGCATCATCGTACCTTGCACGACATTAACGGAGAACCATTTAACGGCCGTTATATCTGGAAATCGTGGTCAAGAATTCGAGATATGAACGCCTCGACATTTATATTTTTATTTGCCTTGATCGCCGCATGGCTTGTGGAATAGTAGGATTTGAATGACATTATGACATGCTAAATGCCAACCCTACTTTAAAATGCTCTCGCCGATATACCTTCCCCATTTTCGCGGGCGTTTGGCTCAGAAACTAGAGGGGTTTAGGCCTTAAGAAAGGCAGAATTGTGAAAGGCACCGAAGTTTCTTTAAAATGTCTATTTCATTTCAGAATCTCGTATAAATGTGAAGCACTCCCTTTGAAAATTATGACCTACAGCGCTGAGGTCAGTATCTGACAGCTGATGCTATCATCTGGGTGACTTCTGCTTCCACATATTTCTGATCTAAAAAACACAGTTTAAAAAGCCAACATGTCCTGACACCGCTTTTACAACTGGTAGAGCTTCGCGTTCGCTGAAGAGCATTGGCTAACGTAAGCAAATGAGTGCCTCGCAGGGGCACCGTGTGCTCATCATTGCAGGACAGTAAGGACTCTGTTATGAATAATGCCCTTATCAGCCACATTAGATCTTGCAATACCTTATTAGATTTCAAGGTAACAGAAACACTGTTAAACTTGCAACAACCAAACTATCGGGGTGGCCTCCAATAAAATGCTGCCAGATCTGCAGTTGTCAGCGCTGCAAGAGTTTCTTTGGGTAAAAACTTTCGTAGCTTCCGCCTGACAGGGGTGTGACGACTGAGGGCGAGTGCAAAAAGATCTATGGTAACATGGAAGGCCCCTTAGCGATAGGATTGACCCCACAAACGAATATATAGGACACACGCGAACAGTGCAGGGCCTCTGGACAGCGTACTGAACATCTATATCTCCCCAGTCGGCACCCTCTCAATCAGCGAATAATTATTTTTGCCTGCTTACGGGCCCTTTACTTTCGCTTGCAACTATTCTTATTTTCCTGGAGGCCCAAATGCGTCTGATTTTCCTGTGTTTTGCGTTTAAAAATGCCGTCGGTTTGGCCGGTTATGGCCTCTTCTGAGCCCATGAGCCTCTTCGGAACCAAAGGGGTCATGACTCCGTGGTGCCCCCCCCCCCCCCCGGGATCCGGCGCTGCTCAGTTATGACCCGGCGTAGCTCAGGGTGTCTGTGACCCATGAACAGCCCGTCAGCTGCACCGCACGGTACGAACCAGGCAGTACCGACGTATGTCCACCCGTCATATCTTCGTGATGATTTTGGCCATTTGGTTTGCGTCAACGTCCATATCGAGCGCGGACCAGCTGGCCCGAAGCAGCTCCAAGCAGATCGCGTTGCACTCCGCGTGTATCCAGTTCCAATCAGTGCGCTTCGTAAACAGCTTCCGGAGCCGGCCGATAGGGGCGCTTACTACTATTGGCTGATGATCACCGTTAGGGGTGCTGAGCACTTCTGCTCCGCACATCGAGACTTAGACGTCCGTTATTATGCAATCCAGTGCTGCTGGAGCCGGCAGCAGGTGACTTGGCTGATCGATCAGCTGGATCGGACCTAGCTCAGAGAGACAGCAGCATAGTAGCCCCGAACATCAGCTGCTCGTGAATTGGGAATGCTAATATCCAAGTCACCAAGTAAGAACATCAGCTCCTCTTTCAACGAGCCTTCTTGTAGCTGCTTTTGAGTCCTCCACAGCCTGATAGATCGAGTCAGCGGGGACGAGAGACGACTCCGGCGTTAGCCGGCCTGCCGCCTCGCCCTGCTACCTGCTACGGAGAGCTTCAGTGTCTCCAGCAGGCTGGTCGCTGGCGTCCGCAGCACTTGACAGCGGACCTCTTCTTTGCGGATGATGTTTGAACGTTGTCATGAACAAAATGGTCAATTATTTGACCTCCCCACCCGTGGGCACGTTAACTAACACATAAAATTTATACAAATTGAGGCTTGACACCCAGCCGTGCCGTGGCCTTGACACCCAGCCGTGTCGGGACCTCGAGCCAGCTGCTGCGGGTCGCCCGGCCTTCATCGCGGCCAAATATGCTGGCCATCGGTGCCCGTATGCCGGCGCCGCGGCCCGTGGACCGGGCGGAATCGGTCGGCCGCGCACCGCAATTCGTCATCGTCGGCGCCCGCTCGCCGCTGACAGATAATTGAATCGAGCACGCGTGTCGACGGCGCGGAGCCGCCGCCGCGGCCGGGCCCACGCCGTCTAATGATGAACGATGGCGCTGCGCGCGCGCAGCAAGGGGATCAAGCGCCTCCGCCGACGCCAAATCCAATTAGCGCTGTGGATAAACCAAATCAGGACCGGCCAGCGGCGCGCTGATAGGTGCTCGGCCGATCGGGCGGACACCGACCTGGCCGGAGAGCGGGGTCCGGGGCAGACAGACGGCTGCGAGCCGGACGGCGACAAAGGCGCCGCTTGCCTTCCCGACCGGCACGAGTCGCTGCGCGCGCGAGCTGGCTCATTGAACACAACGGGGGGGGGGGGGGGGGGGGAGGGGGAGGGTGGTGTGAAGTTTGGGCGACGGTGCAGGCTAGGCCCGGAAGATGAGTCGCATATTTTCTATGCGTTGCAAATGGAGTTGAAAGCATGCACTATGCCAGTATTAATGATAACCAATAAGGCGCGGGCTACGCAAGTGATACACCAGGATGGGACAGTACACGGCCGAAGCAATACGCATCACACGCACGAATTCGTGATCAATCAGCTCAACCAATCACGACACGAGCTGCTGGACTCCTTGAGAAGGCTGTAGGCGACGCAGTGCGCAGTAAGGTGCGTCGCATCGGACCAGCGCGCTCGTGTCATCACCAGGCCACGGCGCGTGGTCGCGGCGGTCCGCTGACATCCCGCGCTCCGCCGCAGTTTCCGACGGCGGGGCGGACGCCATTTTCGCTGCTAGCGCGCCATCCGAGCGGCATCCGGCGTCGACCGCCGCCCTAATTGAGACGGCGATGGACAGCCATTCCATTTGCGACAGGCGCGTCTTATTCGCCGTTTGTTACACAAATCACTTCCCGTCGGCGGTGGCCGTGTCGCCGGCGCTTTACGAGCCGCGTCGAATCGACGACATTGTGATGGTAATGCGCGCCGGAGCGGGCGGCGGCAACACATGAGCTGCGGGGGCCGACAGAGGAGCGGCGGACCGGGCAGAGGGGACTGCACGGACCGACGGGCAGAGGCAGGGGAGCTGTGAGACCACCAGAGGCGTTGTGAAACCGACAGACGAGCTGGGAGATCGTCGGAAGAGCTGTGGGGACCGACCGAGGAACTGTGGGGACCGACGGAGGAATTGTGGGGACCGGCGGAGGAAATGTGGGGACCGACGGAGGAACTGCGGAGGCCATTATAGGAGCTGCGAGGATCATTCGAGCTGTGGGGACCGGTATAGTAGATGTGACACTGGCATGACAACGGGTGCGACCAACAGAGCAGCTCAGGGAGATGTTAGAGAATTGAATGGACCGTAGATCGAGCAGACGGCGTGGGGGTGGCCGAAGCGCTCCGGGAGTTACAAAGTCAAAGAAACCGCCAGAGAAGAGCTGAAGACGTCGATAGAGGGCATCCGAGACGAACACGGAAGATGTGGGGGCCATCAGAGAACGGCAGTGAGGTAACAGGAGTTGTGAGATTGACAAGAATGATGAAGACGAACTAAGGGGAGGGGTAGAGCTGTTGAAAATCTCATGGTGCGTCAGGCTAAGGGAGAGCTTCCATCTTTGATCGCATCTTGTCAGGTATAAGTCACGAAAATCTTTTCCCTAAATGTGAAGCGAAATTCTGAGAAACTGTCCACAATGTTGCATAATTGTTGAGTTTATGGGCCGCCCCGTCGTAGCCTTAGCTGCACCCAGGAGATAAGTGGTTTTCTCGCGCAGGTGTTTCAGTTATATCTAAACCAGCGAAACAATGTTTCAGTTACTTTCGTATCAGGGTCTGATTTCGAATTGCAATATCCATCCTGGCGACCTTTCGGTACTGTGCAGAAACCTGCCCTTCTTTGGACCCTAGCCCTCTAGTTCCCCAACTACGCACCTGCGAAAATGGAAAAAGGTTAGTCGTGGAGAGTATTTCAAAGCCACCTTAGCATTCATGACGTCATAATAACGTCATTTGAATCCTGCCATTCCATAAGCCATGCGGCGATCAATGCCAAGATAAACATATTGGTCGAGGGGCTTATATCTGGCGTTCGAGAGCGTGATTTCCAGATACAACGGCTTTCAACTGGCTTCCAATCAATGTTGTCGAAGGTGCGCTGACGTAATCAAACCACGCCACATTGAAGAGCATATTTACTAAACAGAGAATTGTGCCGTCTAGTCTTTTCCGCTTAAAAGTGTACCAATCGCAAGTGAGATTGAGCTTGTTGTTACGTGTATCTTATGCTTGCTTCAATATCTTCAAATGCGAAACATTCCCTTTAACCTGAAAGATTAAGTTCAAATGTGCGGCATTCAGTTTTCGCCGGAACTTCTGATCCTTAACACAGGAGATGTTGACCATTGCGTAACGAAACACACTAAATAATTCGCCTGATATCTTGGAAAACTAGCTTTGATTGCTTAAATTTCCAGAATGAGAGGGGCTGATTTGGCTGACCATCTTTCCTAACTGTTCCTATCTTCTTACAGGTATGAATGCAGGCAAATGGTGTAGTTACCAACTAGAACTGGTTATGTCGAAATACCATGAAGCTATATTTCAAGCACTTATTTTATTGCAATGTTTATGTGGTGGTACTGCTATTTTTCCAATTTAAGGCTAAGATATACTTACTGCCTCCGGAGGTATGCAGTGCCCCCATGCATGCAGCCTCGTCTCTATCATCTGATATGCTCTGCGTCTCTGAAATCTGGTTCATGTCCGAAATACTGCCCGTGATCCCATGTCATGGCTATACAAGAGCGGACTTTTTCGACTTAAGACCAGCGAGTCAGAAACGGCGAAGTAGTCATCACCCACAAGGAAGATATCCGCTGTCAAGTGCTGCAGACGCCAGCGATCAGCCTGCTGGAGACACTGCAGCTCTCCGCAGCAGGGCGAGGCGGCAGGCCGGATAACGTCGGAGTCGTCTACTGTCCCCCCGCCGACTCCGTCTGTCAGGCTGTGGAGGACTCAAGAGCAGCTCTGCTCAAAAGAAGGCAGCTCAGAAGGCTCTGCGAAAGAAGAGCTGACGTTCTTGCTTGGTGACTTGGAAATCAGCATTCTCAATCCACAGATAATTGACGTTTGGCGCTATGATGCTGCCCTCTCTGAGCTAATTCTAATCGATTAGCCAACACAGCTGCTGCCGCCTCTAACAGCACCGTTTTGCATCCAAACGAACGACAAAGTCTCGATGTACGAAGCAGAAGTGCTCAGCACCCCTGCCGGTGATCATTAGCCAATAGTATTAAGCGCCCCTATCGGCCGGCTCCGGAAGCTGTTCACGAAGCGCACCGATCGGAACCGGGTACTCGCGGAGCGCAACGCGGTCTGCTTGGACCTGTTCCGGGCCAGTTGGTCCGCGTTCGATACGAACGTTGACGCAAACAAAATGGTCAAAATTTTCACGACGATATGGTGGGCGGTAGTAGAGCTATTTACGTATCGGTTAGATCAACGGATTGGGAATCTAGTTCGTGAGCTGGATTAGACCGGATCACAAATTTTCACCAAAGCATGTGTATGGACCGGACCGGATGTTCAAATCCGTCAGGTCATACGGATTAAACAGATTAAAAACTGATGAAGTGAAAATTATCGCTAATGGTCTCTGAAATGCCAAGTGGAGACGTCAGTTCAGAGACGAACCATCAAACCAACAACATACAGTACTTTCAACTCCAAGCAATGCACATAGACTACTTGGTACATACCTGAGCCAAGTTTTCAACAAACAAATTTTCTGATGAACAGATCACATTGATAACTTGATATGAGCGGGTGACACTCGTAAACAGTTTGTTCCGAAATTAATGCGCGGTTGTACCGTGCTCACAGAGAAAATAATTGGGACCGGTTCATGTCTTATTTACCAATGTAACCCCCACGCAGCCGTATACACTGCCACATGCACTTCGGCATGTGGCCTGGCTTCTCTGTGGTAGGTGCCATCCGATTATGATAAGTGTAAGGTGATGCGTTTAGGTAGTTTTGGCAGTGAGAGTATTAACTATAAAATGGGAGGCCGGGAGTTAGACCAGATCGAGGAAGAACATGACGTAGGGGTTGTAATTTCTTGAGATTTGAAGTGTGAAAAACAATGTCGGGCTGCTAGCAGCAAGGCAGATTGAATGCTGGGGTCAAAAACAAGAATGTTCATTGCGAAAATAGGAATGTTGCCAAAACCTTGTACATAGCTTACATCAAACCACACCTAGAGTATGGTGTCCAGGCTTGGTCCCCATACTTCCAAGGAGATAAAGGTGGACTAGAAAGAATACAACAAAATGCGACTAGGATGATGAATGGGACCGGCGCCTAGGATATTAGGATAGGCTTTGGGCCTTGGATTTGTAGTCAATGAAATACCGCACACTTCGAAGAGGGACCTGATAGGCGTACAAGATTGTGAACAGGATAGATAGATCTACATGGGACACTGAAAATTAGGCTGAGGTATAGAGGAAACCAGTTTCATTCAGCACAAGGTAGGAGAAGAACTATGAAGAGGCAGATGTCATTAAGTCAAGGAGTAATGAGCCATTGGAATGGGCTGACAAACAAAGTTTTAAGAAGTCCCCCTCTAGCGACATTCAAAAACCGTTTGAGCAAGTTCTATCGCTCTAAATATTTCATTTATAGCTAACTTTATGTAGGTCAGGTGATAAGTTTAAGGACGTGTACGGAACCTGAGGCGGGCCAACCTCGAGGGCCCCTGTGGCTCTTTGTTGGCTGGATATATTTATGTCTTGATGTCTTTAACATGGCGCACATATGTCCTGAAATTGTCATACAGTATTTTGAGAAACCAATGGCACCTTGAACTGAACGCTGTGCGTATCTTCGTGAGCATTCTGCACTTTTTCCATTCCCCACACTTAAGGCTCAAGTACACTGATCATTACCCCTCACGAGTTTCGTTACAAGCCATACACCATACGGTACTGACAAGGTCACACTGACATGACCGGAAAATGAACACTTGAGCCACAGGTGTGATCACTAGAAATTGTGTAGCACATTATCCAGATGTCCACAATGTTCTACTCGAAATGCCGCGGCTGGTTTCCCCAAAATGCTGCATAATATTTGCAAAACAACATCCTCACCCCATGTTGAAAAAGCCTGTCAGAAATAGCAATGATAGGTCATCATTACGCCAAGCAGTAGTGTTCCAGCCAACCATTGCCAGATTTGCGCTTGCAAGAGCACGGCATAATCATGTAGAGCACATATTACTGGAGTGAACACTCCATAGCATTTTGCGACGGCTGACTTTTGCGCATGCGCACTGCTTCAGATAGCACGCACGTTGTGACTGCGATTGCCAGCCATTGCTCGAGCGCGGTATGCGGCTTGGATCTGCGCAGATTTTTAAAAGTTTTGGCAAGATTGAGTGTAATGGCTCCAATCCTGGATTTTATAACCACGGAGCGTGGTGTGATGCAGTTGGCTGCATGAATTCAAAAGACAATCATAGCGACCTGACCTTTGATCTCTTCCCAAGCGATCCCGCGCCATATAGGAAAATGGCAGGTTTCAAGGAACGCATCGGTTCTGTTAATAACGAAACCGAAACTTTGAAAAGCAGGCACTGTTTAGTGGGACTGGGTTTCAATATCAGTGTTTTTTGTCTCCTGCACAAGCTTGGTTTAGCAAAGTCATGCTCGCCTGGTCGCAATAACGAGTTGAATGCAAACTACGTTGGCAACAATACCTTTACCTTTACGATGTCCCTGATAAGAATGTCATATTGGAAATAAGAATTTATTTTCAACTGGTAACCCACAGGCTTTGATGCAACCCAACTTGAAGCGGATTAAATTGGGTTTGTCTCGTTTCCTGACATCTAAATCATCTAATCCCCTGAACAATCCCCTGTGTGTAAATCCCCTGGCTGCGTCCGCCACTGCTGGCCCTGGCTTCTGTGTCGCGTGGTGACCCGAGGCGCGGAGATTGGCGATGGGAGGCGAGGGCGGTCGGCTAATACAAATTGGGTCACGCGGCGCCTGGCGTGTGGTTGGAACGGTGTTTCGTTATAGACCTCTCGGTGAGGCTCGTTTTTCCGATCACACATATCCCGTTACACATGAATTTCCCGCTGAATTTAAAGCCCACGAAGTAAAGATTTAACGGATACTATATCTGGCGTTGTAAACACAGGATGTCATTGCGGCTTTGCGGCGCACTCAGTCGCCACAGCTATATGGCGACGCCCTCCTTCCAACGTGGCGGGAAGGGCAGGCACCGCGGGGCCTTGTAAGCACTGCCGTATGTTGGCGATGTTTCATGACCTCATCGCTTACCACAAATCGTGTAGTTTTCAAGCACTTTCATCACCCTAAAAGCGAAAGTCTTGCCGTCGTTGCGCCGAGAGCATGACGTGGCCGTCAGCACACCACTGTTATTCGCTTAAACGTGTGTTTGTGTTCGACAGATTCCGACAACAGTAGCACTTGTGAGGAGGATGCAGCCGCCTAGCCGGTGACGGCCCCTGCTGCTCCGCGTCCCCAAGCTTTCCTTCTTGCAGGCGTGTTGGACGCCATGGCTGATTCAGGCGTGGGGCGTCATGGCGGACCGTCGCCTCGCGGCTGGAGAAGAAGGAACACTCCACGACCGGACCATACTCATGGAGACCCATCATCTCTATGACATAACGCCAGTAGGCGTGCCATATGTGTGCAGCTTCAGATTTGCGTAAATGTACGACTGTATGCACATGGGTTTGCTGCAGGCACGGTCTCAGGTGCATTTTGATCCGCAGGAATTGAGCCCTGCTTTGAATTCTCCATAAACAAATTCATCAAAAGTCATTTTATTCTGAGGGTGAGGCTCGTTTTGCTAGCCAGCATCGTCTCGTCCGCAGGTATCGCGTATTTGGTGTCCAAAACTCATAAATAGGCATGATACATACAATCGTTCTTCACTTCTCTCCACTGCTTCGCACCTGTATGAGACCGCAAAAATATGAGCTCATTGCCACGTGGGCATATTTTGGGGCGGTGGCTGGACATACGCACGGATGTGAATTGTTACAATTTTTTGCGCCCGGTTACGCGTTTGTTATATGCTTAGGACCGACATTTTTTGTTTCATTCCATGAAGCTTCCATCGAAAAATGAAAACTAAAACGATCATCCCTCTTCAGCAAATTGCACTCCCCTACAAATCCGCCATGCTGTCCTACTTTCCCCATCCCCCGAACATACACCCACAAAGGGTCTCATGTCGCGCCTCGAACATCTAACACTTGCTCCTGTTTCGTTCCAGACTGCCTTTCCAACGGGAGGGGATGTGGTGGCGGTTCCAGTGGTTCACCTGTTGTGTTCGCGCGGAAATAGGGGCAGATATTCTATTTTACCAACGTGAGCGTGACCTACGCTGCCTTTGTGTGTTTTCGATATTTTCTACGATGCTTGGAAGCATATGCTAGTAGCGTGTGCAGTATGGTGTGTTACCCTGCCATCAAAAACATCTTTTGCTATGATGTTTCCGTGATTTGTGGTCATCGCGGAACTCGACGAATATGTTTCAGCTAAGGACCAGCAACAGAGAGGAAGAACGTTCTCCAATCAACACCAGCAGATGGAAAATGATGGCGAAACATGGCTTCGCTAAAAAAAACAACAGACTTCTCTGCTATTACCCGGCAGAAGAAGCTACTACTGTGTGAAGAGAAGCTGGTTTGACCGCAATCCTTTCACCTGCAACAGTGCCATTGTGTTACCAGTATGGCCAAAATACTCACGTGTCCAGTCCCGTGACCGTCCAACCTGCTGTTTGCAAAAGTGACCCGTGCTGACCCCGGCAACAGAGGTGATAGATAACCGCGCTGCTCGCCAGACGATACGAGGCCAAGAATATGCTTGGCTGTTGTGAATATCGTTATTAACCTAACCGTGACGCAAGGGACGAGCTAACGCGACGGGCGTGCGCCGTTTGGGAGGGCACAGTTGACGTTAGTGAAACTTGCCACGTTTTTTTAATTTTAATTTATTGCTAGGTTAGACACACCCGATTCGATGAGCAAAACCGGTTTTTCGAAATGCGTCTTAATGGCTCAGAACTGTGATCTGAGATATACGCCCCTGCGGGAGAATCTCATTAGACGCTCTCCTGACCAGTATGAAAGGAATGCATTTACTTGCTTTACTTTTTTCCTACGCGTGTGTTATATAATGTAATGGAATATTTCAACAGACCATGGCCAGTTTTCCCAAATTACTACTTAATTACGGAACAGCATACGAACATCACGTTGAAGCGGCTGATGAAAGAACAGCAATGGTAGGATCGATTTGACAAAAATATCACGCAATTAGGACATAGAATTAGTAAATAGCCTCATTAGTACCACGCAAATGTTCGATACCTACTATTGGTATTTTGTGCAACTCTGCAGGTGAAAAACTGAGGATGTTAAGCTGAAATCATTAGTAACAGTATGCGTTGCACACAACTGACGACCGCATTGACAGCACCATCACGCTGTCCTCACGCCAGCATGGCGAACATAAATGTACTTGGCTAACATGGCTAACATGCTTTACTACTTGAGTGCTACGAATAGTTGATATTGATGGCATATATAAACCTCTGACATGAATGTTGTCATGATTACCTATGATTCCTGTTTTTGACCAACTGGGTGCTTTTGACCAGCGCACAGCTTATGTTCTTTCAACGCCGGGTGCGGATGTTAACATCTTGGTAACCATCCAACGCCATTCCCATTCCCCACCTGTGGTTCCAGCGCACTGGTACTCATCCAGCAGTGTTACGAGCTATAGAGCATACCACACTGAAGTACTACATACTGTTCTTTCAACGCCGGGTGCGGATGTTAACATCTTGGTAACCATCCAACGCCATTCCCATTCCCCACCTGTGGTTCCAGCGCACTGGTACTCATCCAGCAGTGTTACGAGCTATAGAGCATACCACACTGAAGTACCACATACTGTACAAAGAAAGATGGACAAAATAAGAACATGAACATTGTATTCAACTCAGCAAATCGTCTCTAGGTTTGCGTTGATGGCAAGTACACGAATAAGTGTTTTGCATTATTACAATCGTGTTACAGAATGTTTGCTGTTCTTAAATATTTCAGCTGCACCTCTCCAGGTTTTCACTTGGAGAATTCAACAAAATACAGAGTATAAGCATCATTTGATATTTCATGAACTCCAATGGCACATACGGTATTGAAACTAGCACAGAAATTCCCCCCGCAGGAACGACTACCTGACATCGAAATTCTACGCTTTTCACAAGGATTTCTAGAAAATCGGCATTATTGATCGAATCGTAGGCATCTGATCTAACAATCCGTAAAGAGCAAAAAACAGTAGCAATGTTCCTTCAACATTCATGGTGCAGAATGTATGCTGCACTTCATGATTTCAACTCAAGCTCTCCAGTTTTTTTTTTACTTTCAGCATTCCATAACAGCCATAGGAGTCGATGCACATTTTAGTGGTAGAAATTAAGCATGGAATCTCGTCATATTCAGGGGTTAAATGCATTTACTGGCCTTATCTTTCCTTCACTTAAACCCAGTAAGAGCGGGTCTGACCCTACAGACTGTCGCCCAATGGCGTTGACATGGTGCGTATGCGAGCTGATAGATTTTAGTAAATGGCCGTCTTGCATGGTGTTTAGGAAAGTACGACGTCTTCCCGGACGCCAATTGCGACATCCGAACTTTTGCTCTGACATCCGAGCTAGTTTTATGGAGAAGCAACAGACTGGTACTATACTCTTCGATATCGAAAGAGCTTACGATACGGCGTGGCGATATGGCATCTTACAAGTTTTTGATTACGGTGTACGTGGAGCTACGGCCTTGTTCTTGGCAAACTCTGCAACCCATCAGTTTTTCGGAGTTCATGTCGGCTCGCACATTTCCGACAGCTTTGAACAGCGCAACGGCGTGCACCACGGTAGTGCTCTGAGCGTGGTATTGCTTCCGGTAATTATTATTGATATTTGAGATCCTCTTTCAGCGTCGGCTGGGTGCTAGAGCTCTTCGTTGACGATGTCGCTATCTTGTACTCTTCGTCAAACATTGCGCCTTTGGAGCGCCGATTGTGCTTGGCCGTGCCCAGCCTGGATAAATGAAGCTTCAAAACACTTTTCGCCTCTCGGCGTCACGAATTAACTCCGTGAAATTTTGTTGACGTCGTCAATGTCCAGTTGTACCTAAAAGGCTACACCGGAGGACGATTCCTTGCAAACCCATTTCCTTGCCTAGTTCGTGGGCATGGGTTTGAAAATTGCTTGACATAAAGGCCACATTTTAGAATGTTATAAGATGGCCGCTCGGTTAGCTGTGAACATGATGAAGTGTGCGTCCCGAACCTCTCACGGCGCAGATTGGAAAATTCACTCTTGTAGCGTTCACATATACGCTCGAGACCAGACTACGGATGCTTTGTTTATGACCGTGGGGCCAGATTAACGTTCTCTGGACATTGAGCGTCATGCCATGTTGTGCCTAGTAACGGAAACCTTCAGGACACCTCCAGTCGTTGTCCTCTGATGGAAGCGAATGAACCACCGTTGGCACCCAGAAGAAAAATACTGGAAACGCAGTACGCCTGCGTGCTAGCGCAGTTCCCTTATCACCCGACACATCTGGCAGTTTTTTCACGTCATGCAGAAATACTGTTTCAGTCATATGGCATCCCATTTGACGTGGAAATGGAGTTTTTCCGAAAAGAGTCGTATTAATCTGCGTGGTGTGATGAGGTCAGGTCCCGTTCATTGGAGTGCGTTACCAAAAGTGGATGCGTCACTGTTAAGCATGGGCGAATAACATGTGCCTCCTGCGCAACCTTAAACCGAGGGCTATGCAACATATCGCGTCATACGGGAACTTTCACACCTCGTATACGGATAGGGCCCAAAACGGGGGATGACGTAGGCTAGGGATTTGTGTGCAGTCGAGCCACCCGGTCCTCTTCGATGTCGAAACGCGTCACGGTGTACACCCCCGAGCTGGTCGCAATTGTTTAGTCGCGGTCGGCGAGGACAACTAGCATCTTATCTTGTCTGACTGTGTAAGCAGCCTTCAGGCTCTCCCACAGCTTTTAATCCTATATCCCCTCATACAGGATGTTTTAAGTCATCTAATATCGCTGCATCATGAAAGCAAAACCGTCGTTCTATGTTGGATGCCGAGCCAAGTAGGCTCAGCAGCTAATGCTGCTGACGCCGCCGCAGCGCCGCATATGACGCTGCTGCATATGACCGTAGCTCTCAGCGCCCCCGGACACCCTAGTCACCACCACGGTACCATCACTGGTTGATGTTGACGTGAAATGACAACCTATGATGCTGCTTTTGACCGGCTGCATCAGCAGGGGGTCCAGATATTGTTCTCTTATTACACAATATTTTGAGAAAACTGACCATGAGATCTTGATGAGAACTCTGTGAGCATCTTGGTAAACAATTGACACTATTTCCAGCCCGCAGTTGTGGGTCAAGTGCGCTGATTCTCGCCAAGCGCAACTTTTGGCACAAGCCATACAGCATGCTGCACTGGCAAAGCAAAGTGAACGAACTAAGAAAATAAATACATTTAATCAATTCAGCAAGCCGTTTTTAGGTGTGCGCTGATGGAAAGAGCACACCATGATAATGCTCTGAAATTCTGTACTCATGTTATGGAGTGTTTATCGTTCTTGATTATTTCAACTGAGCCGTTTTTCACATGCACAATTTAACAAAGACGCAGTAAAATGTTATTGAACAATTTAGTGATCCGGTAAGACATGAGGCATGTCAAACAAAACGTTGAATTCATTCACTGCTTGGAGGACATCAAAGGTCGATGATCATGTTGGATCACAATCTCCGTTCACTGTCTTTGACCAGCTGTTTAAATGTGGGGTGCTGGCGTATGATTATTGACATCATTGACATATTGTCATCAACCAGTTCAATGTTGTCTCAAGTTTTGCTCGTATGTATTGGTAATCAACCAACACAATTTGTTGTGTCATCAGCGAAATTTGCCTGTGCTCACAAAAAATGGATGCAATGGCAACGTTGGTGCGCAGAATTCAATCCAGCATGCCATTGGTTAGTTCTCTGTGATGTCAAGAGCACAGCATGTTTTTTTAATTGTTTTACTCCTGATTCACGATCTTAGCTGTTCATCACTTTAGCTACATCTGTCCGGTTTTCCACTTGCGGGTTACAAAAAAAGAAAACAGCAGACGAATAGGCATTTACTATTGCGCTGGTACCAATGAGTATTGGGGATACAAATCACCACCTTTTAGTTCGTTACTGTTTACAAGCCACCAGTGGCAGCTATTAATAGACATTGGCGACTATTAATAACCACCAATGGGGTATATTGATAAACAATGACAATTTCTCACTGCTCACTTACTTTTTCGAGCAGATGATGTGATCGGAGCTGCAATGCAGCTCT
This sequence comes from Pollicipes pollicipes, assembly GCF_011947565.3. Taxonomy (NCBI): domain Eukaryota; kingdom Metazoa; phylum Arthropoda; class Thecostraca; order Pollicipedomorpha; family Pollicipedidae; genus Pollicipes; species Pollicipes pollicipes. Next base: position 5,805,944 of record NW_023596225.1, on the reverse strand, counting down.
GTCGTAATCACTATGCAATATTTTGGAAAACAAGTGTTCACATGTCGAACGGGATTGTTCAGACAACCTGAAAGCCTTCATTCGCAACACACATAAGGTGTGAAAAATCCAGAAATTATCCAAAAGGATCATAACGTCTCCAATGACGGACGCAGTCTTGCTTGCGCTAGACATGTCCAAGGCTTTCGAAATACATTTCAGTGTTTGCTTGAAATGTTGGCCGCGTAATTTGCACTGGGAAAAGAGCTGAATTTATACAGGATGCAATTCCGCCCCCTTCCCTCCCCCGTGCTGTTTATATGAATGTCAGGTCCTGATAGTTGACGAGGTAATGTTTTTGAAAGTTGTTTCACAGGTGGGACGCTCCCTTCAATGCTAAGCTCTAAAGCGATACGAAGTTATAGCAAAGTGATATCGAAGGAAGCACTCACGCGCATATCGACTCGCACACGCACACGCACACATCACTTATTGCATTTTTATCCCCATCCACCATCCGTCCACACGATGTTTCATAGGGCATGAAGCATACCATTTGTAACACCACATGGGACATAAAACCAGCAGTTAACAGCACATTCAGAGTAATATTACGTGGTGGAGCAAAAAGGGAAAACATGTACACATATCGTACATCACGCTTCCATACAAGCCTCAGGTACACCTACGCCATGCAAGCCATCAAACACCCATGCTCACAAAATGACGTATTCACACTGCAGTTCTTTCAAAAGCTGACATAGACGTACAAATTTGAGTACATTCATCAGCAAGATTCCGATAATCGTTGCCAATTACGACTTAAAGCCAAGTGACGTGCCTTATTTATGGCAGGTTCCGACAATGCGTCGTCGCTGAGGCATCAGCAACGGCATTCCACCAGTACAAGTCGTACCGCACGAGGACAGCGGCATTCCACCACTACATGTCGTACCGCATGAGGACATCAGTAGTTGTCACATGCAGGTCTTGGATCTCCATCCAAAATGCGCTAATGGGTATGTCTAGTATGCCCTACCTGTAGATGGCTGTAGGATGATTTCTTGGCGTCGGTAGTTCGTCATGGAAGAGCCCCATTTTCCCCCAAAAAGTTTCAAGGTAGTGTGCCGTCCATATCCATACGAAGTTTCGTTGGCAATTCTCGAATGCTGGGATTCAAAGTGAATAAATAGTGCGTGCCACGTTTGGGTTTCATGTAGTTCGTGTAACAGTACAGTCGCTTTTGCGTGCACATCTGCTATTTTGTTTCCAGTTGTACCGCCGTGGCGTGGAATCCGGACGACGATCAAATCGAATCCCGTTTCCAGTAAACAATGTGAGGCTGCAAAAACATAGCCACTAGCCGGTTAGCAGACCAATGTTTCAGCGTGGTAGCCACCGACAGAATCCATGCATATCACACGCTCCGGGACACCGTTGTTTTCACATTATCCAGCCCCTGCGGGACAGCCCCGGCCTCAGCGAAAAACACCGAACACTCTCCTGGCAGTTCAAATCGAACATATCTCCCTTAATGTTTCCAGCCAACTCCCTCAATTATTTTTGAACCGTCTGGAAAATTAATGTGGAGTCAGGGGTATTCATTCTTGGTTCGCGGAAGCCATTTTGCATCTGAAGACCATTCGGGGTACTCTCGTGTTTATTTGTAAGCTCTCTGATTTCAAATTTGGTAAGCTTCCTAGGTCGTGTGTAACTTTTCTTTGACACAAAGTCATTAACGGAAGTCGAATTCAAACACGTTGCATATATTCGTTATCCTTACATGCAAAGGAAAACTAGAGATTCGTTTCATGTATACTTTTTCCACTTGATGTAGCTGGGAAGTTTCGGTGCTCAGTCCCTGGCACGGATGGTTGTTCTGGCTTCGTGCCTTCATACAGTATCGTATCATCAAAACATGTCGCAACGAAAGAGGAAGAATGCTCTACCTGTTGTCTCTACCTAAGCTGTCTCTACCTGTAACGGCAGATTTACCGGTGTTTGCAACGCCCCTGTTGCTATGCGTTAGCATGCATTTTGGATGCGTCACGATGTCTTGACCGCTAAATTATTGGGACCACCTAGTATGGGACATGCGTAATCCAAACTGCGTCCGATCATTGCTGTATAGGTGCGTACGAGGAAATTCTATTTGCACCACATACTCGGCCCGCCAGAAATTTTATAATTGCTATTGTCTTTTTGGCCCTTGCTTTGGTGCATTTGACATGTTTCTTCAGTGTGTCTGGAGTCTAATATGGCTAAGAAATTTAATCTGCTCAGAGGAAATCACCGGCTGCTCATCAATCTTAAGCCCTGGTAAATTCATCAATTTTCGCAGTTTTATGGACCGTGTGAAAACAACAGCGTTGCACTTCGAAGGCGAGAAATAAGCCTCCATTTGTCTGCCCAAGCAGAAACACGATCCAAAGCCTGCTGCATTTACTCCATCAATGGTGTAATTATTCTTTCTTGTACCCAAATCGAACAGTCGTCATCATACAGCGCACTTCATATAGTTTTTTGGGACATCATTGAGAATGCAATTTATTTTTATGTTGAACAAAATATGAGGTATCACCTCACCCTGCACCAGTCCATTTTCCCGTTAAAGCGTGTTTAAGAGCACACCGCATTTCACCTGAAATTTTGTACCATCCAGATAGATACGATTTTAGGTAATGCGACAATGCGGTGCAATTTTCGATGCGATTAATGCGATATTATATTATTGTGATATCCAGTCTGCTCTCGCTGTCCAACGAAACACTACGTGAGGTGTAACCGTCAGTATTTCCCCAATATTTCAGTGCTTACAATAGAAATAACATAACGTTCGACGCGACCGACCCGGTCGCGTCCCCCGCCACACGCGCCACAACACCAAGCCCCCAAAACCACAACAGCGACAACTCTGGCGTAACTGTGCCAATTGCCTGGCGCGAAGGCGCTCACCTAAACAATTGTCATACACCACAATAATGCGATGCGATGCAATGCGATGCGATATTATATAAAAGCGTGATTTTAGATATGCGATTTGCACCACGAAAGTCTCCTCGCTACCATCTTTTCCACCAGTTTGCTGAAGATGACGCCAACTGAATCGGTCTATCCGGCTCGTGAACGCGTGACACGCAGCACGTGCGACATGACAATTCATGCAACGGGATTGTTCGATTCCGCATCAATACATGCCATTCCCCAGTGCTTCCGTGGTCTGGGTGCTGCGATGTGTCACAAAACTTAAGAACCTGACAAAAACACGAGATTCAGTCTTTCCAGAGCGTGTGGGTGCGACACGTAATCCGTGCGTATGTACACAAGGAAACACACGACAGGCCATTTCATTCCTTATCGCAGCATACCAGTCCCGTGACTATATGCTCGGAATGCGGAAATGCGGCGGAAAACGTAAGAACCGGCGAAGTCAGAAAAGTGGAACCCCACAGCTGTTGTGCACGTGGAACGTGGCACGTGCGACATCACATCTTACATCATGTGGTTGCCCGTTAGACTGCCTATCGAAGCGTGGCACTCTCGAGCCGCCTCGTGCCCTGGGTGCCGCGATATCGCAAAAAGTGCAAACACGTGGAAAATAGCAAATTTCATGTTTCAACACGTGTGTGCCCTGACACGAAGCACGTGTCACCAATCATTCCCATCTTACTTCTTCCATTTCTTATCGACGCGTGCCACTCCGAAGTGATTCCGTTTCCTGGGTGCCGAGATTTGTCACAAAAGGTGTAAACCCGTGGAAGAGAGTAAAATCCATCTTTGAACGCGTGCCACGTGATACGTGCTACCATAGCATTTCGCATGGTACATCTTTTCCTGTCATTCCCGCGTCGCCGCGACCTCCGTTCTCGAGGTATCTATGCAAGATGGCATAATTGTTCGGAGGCACTGAATTACGGCAGCCAGGTACGTGATCTGACGGCCGTTTAACATTGAAGCAACCGCCGGGGTCGGCCGGGACACCGCACAGCGCCGCTCCATCGCGGCGCAAAAGGCCGCCGTGCAACGCGTTACTCTAGGCTCATTTGGGAGCAAACCACCATTGTAAAAATATGGTCCACAAAAGGGTGGTAAACACATAGATTGAATCGGCCAACGTGCTGGTGTAGTTTTTAACACAAAAATCTGAACAGTTTTGACGGTAGCGACTTCCATTCGGCGTCGATTGTGAAAACCTGGCTGTTTGCAACTTTTATTGCAATTTGCAACGCAACATTGCGTTGCACAAACCCGCGATGCACACTGAAAATGTAGCCACTTCCATTGTGAATGTTGAGAATCAAAACTGACGCCTGTACGCGCGCTGGGTGTCAGGATGTGACCCCAAGGCTAAAAACCCGCCAGAAAACGGTGAAATTTGTCTTTTCATCGCACGTGCACGTGCCACATGCCAAGTGGCGCTTTAAACTTACACCAGCCCGATGACCCGCACATTCCATCGTCTATCCGGGTGTGCAAGTTTCATGTCGCTGCGAACCTTGGTTATCGAGGCTGGTTATTAAGTTAACGACGAAAGTCAATGCGTCTGTAGCTTTTTCATTAACTTTTGGAGTTAACCTCATAAACTTAATATGACATACTTTCATTCAGCCGAAATCTACGCACATCCCGGTCAGCACAACAACCATTCAACAATAAGCATGCATGCGGCGTCCCTATTCATAGCACGAGTAGTTCATACACCCCCGTTACATCAACTCATCCTCACCGCTGTGTCACAGCGCATTTTTAGGCATCCAGTTGAGACATTTTTTTCTTTTAGCCTCAACCCAACACAAGTATTCGTCGATACACTGGTGCCAAAATGGGGCGACATGAAATAAAATAAAGCAAAACCAATTGCAACTAGCATCTACAACCGCGACTGGATAATTAAGCACATCATTGGTAATTGTGCATTAGGATTCCAGGTATCTTGTCGCATATACACAGCCTGCACGATGTAACAATGGGCCCGCATGTCTAGTTTCGAATGCTAAGCTCAAGCAAGCTTACAAGAGTGATGTGCGTGACCCTCGTCATCTGCCTGTGCCTGGCAACAGGCAGCAACTTCACTCTTGAGGTCAGACCAAAGTCATGAGTAGGGCATAGCCACACAAATACAAATTGTATTTTGTGAAGTGAGATGCTCATTCACATTTGCTCAGCATGCATTTAACATCAAGGTACGATCAAGTGAGCAGCAGTTTTGACTGACCCTTTGCTGATCGTCACTTGGCTTTTCACAGGCCATGACAGGCCATTTCATAGACCATGACTGTTGGTACTCAACTCCCATGATGTGAAGGGTGTAAGAGCATAACCAAACGTAATTAAGTTGAATGATGGACCAATACATAAGCATAAGACTTTACACGGTCAGGCCCATTTATGCTAACCACATTGGGTGTGCCGTCCTTTTGAGGTGTTTCAGTGCATATCCGAGTCCTCGGCGAAGAGGGGTCATGACCGGCTTCCTGGGATGTGCAAAAATAGGCTCAAGGCTATGAGGAATGAATATAACAGCTTAAAGAAGGGACAGGGTTGGTTATGAGCTGGAGCCAAGAGATTGCAAACCAAGACTCCTCCAGCAGCTCCTGGGAGGACGACCAGCGGCCAACGTGGCCGCACCGGCAGTCGAGATACCGTTTGTTTAACTTTCATCAAGTTAAATTTAACCATCGTCTCGGAAGTGGTTAGTCGGCCCATGCCACTAGAGTCGCTCCAACTGCTTTCCTTCCGTCGCCGCCCCTGGGTTCGTCCTTTGCGCCCATTCCCCACACTTCCACATCGCTGCCCCCATCCCGCCCCGGCCTTTCCAAATGCCAGGTTCCGTCTCACCGCGGCCCGTCCACATCATATCCCAGCTCGTCCACGACCCACCCCGATCAGCTGACACCTCAGGCCGCGTACCATCCTGGCCCAGCCGCGCCTCATCCCGGCCCATCCGCACCCCATACCGGTCCATCCACACCCCATCCCGGTCCATCCACACCCCCATCCCGGTCCATCCACACCCCATCCCGGTCCATCCACACCCCATCCCGGTCCATCCACACCCCATCCCGGTCCATCCACACCCCATCCCGGTCCATCCACACCTTACCCCGGCCCATCCGCGCCTTAGCGTGGCCCATCCGCACCTCATCCCGGCCCATCCGCAACTCATCCCGGTCCATCCACACCCCATCCCGGTCCATCCACACCTCATCCCGGTCCATCCACACCTCACCCCGGCCCAGCCGCGCCCTTGCCCTGCCCAGCCGCACCTCATCCCGGCCCGTCTCATCCCTCACCCCTCATCCCGGCCCCTCAGCCCGGCTCGGGTCGACCACATCTCAGCCCGTGCCCCATGGTCTGGCCCCCTTGTTATCATCCTCATCCTCCGGCTCTGGTCGATCATCTGAGCCAACGGGCGCCCACCCCCGCTAACGCCACCTGACAAGGCTTCAAACGTCTGTTAGCCCCTCCAGCCTGTTGGCGGTGACGATGGTTTGAGCGATACCCCCCGGGCCGCCCAACAGCGTCAGGCCCGTCGCCGAGCCGCGTGCTCCCACCGTGACAGGATGGTGGCCTCAGCGGAAGGTTTAAGACCGGGCAAGCAGCGAGCTGCAAGGATAGAGGGGGCACGTGACGCCAGGGATGACATTTTTAGGGAGGCCCTGCCCGAGGAGATGCGGGCAGGCTGGGCGTTGTTGACGGAGGCTGTATGCGCTATGCAGGCCATCGCCTCGCCGCCATCGGCCAGAGCACCAGTACCGCCGTGGCTGGTCGCGCTCGCGCTCACCACACTGAGGCTTCATTGTGGTGCAAGAGTAGGAGGGTTACACCAGTCCTTGCTTCCGACAGTGCCATCCAGGGACACACCTTTTGTCAATGGCGTGTTTCCAGGCTAGTTAACATGAAGCGTCGGGCTAACAATGTTGCGTTGGGTGCCGCCATCACAGCCGCAACACAATGGCCAGCAACTAACGGAGGCCTTCGACGCCATGGGAAACGTCACCAGCGAGTGCGCTCGGAAAGACGCTGAGGTCACGAGGGGCTGACGCAAATCTAGATATGTACTATTGTACTAAAGGAACAATGTGTGTGTGTGTGTGTGTGTGTGTGTGTGTGTGTGTGTGTGTGTGTGTGTGTGTGTGTGTGTGTGTGTGTGTGTGTGTGTGTGTGTGTGTGTGTGTGTGTGTGTGTGTGTGTGTGTGTGTGTGTGTGTGTGTGTGTGTGTGTGTGTGTGTGTTTGTGCGTGTGCGTGTGCGTGTGTGTGCGCGTGCGTCTGCGCGTGCCTGTGCGTGTGCGTGTGTGTGTGCGTGTGCCTGTGCGTGTGCGTGTGCGTGTCCGCCACTTGATTGGGATCACCTGCAAGGTAAATAGTAAGGAACTTTTTAATGGGATTTTCACACGACCAAGGCCCGCTGGCAAAGCGCATCTGAGTCACGTCAAAATTATGCATTTCGCAAAAATGAGCGCGTGGTGAGCGAAAAAAGGCGCAAAAATCCCGATCAGCTTAACACGGGCAACACCGATTTTGCGACGACCGACCGGCGGCCCGACACGCGAGCCGTATCTCGATAACTAAGGGTTGCAGCGACAAGAAACTTGCATACCTAGATAAACAGAATAATGGTTCATCGAACTGTTGTAATTTGTGGTGCCACGTGGTACGCGGCACTTGCACACGTATTGGATAGATGGAATTGACCGTTTTTGACGGGTTTTACGTTTTGAGTCTCATCTCAACATCCAGGTGACGTACAGGCGTGAGTTTTGTTTCCCAACATCCAAATTTAAAGCGGCTTCACTTTCAGCGCGCATCACGAGTTTGTGCAACGCACCGTTGCGCTGCAAATTGCAATAAAATTTGCAAACAACCAAATTTTAACAATCGGCGCCGAATACAACCCATTACTGTCACAACTGTTGGTGTGATGAACTTAACACCTTGATGTTAACTTTTTAAGTTACATCAAGGTGTTGGCCGATTCATTCTCTCTCTAATGCACCCTTTTGTTGATCATATTTTTACTCTGGTTTGCTCCCAAATGACACTAGATTAATGGGCTGCATGGCAACCTTTTACGCCGCGAGGGAACAGCGCTGTCCGGTGTCTCAGCCGACGCCGGCGGTTGCCTCAAGGTTAAACGGCCGTCCGATCACATGACTGGCTGCCGTAAGTAGCTGCCTCCGGCCGATTACACCATCTTGTGCCGATATCTCGATAACGGCGGATTTGAGCAAACCTGGAGTGGCAAGAAAAGATGCGCTATGCAAAATGCTACGGTCGCGCGTATCACGTTTCACGTGCTCAAAAATAGATTTTGCTCTCTTCCACTGGTTTACACGTTTTGTGCCAAACCTCGGCACCCAGCAAACGTACACACTTCAGAGTGGCACGCGTCGATAATGGATGGAAGAAATAGGATGGCAATGATCGGTCACCCATGCTACGCAGCATGGTACTCACATGTTAAAATAGGAATTTGGCTATTTTGGACGTGTTTACACGTTTTGCGATATCGTGGTACCCAGCGCACGAAGCGACTCGAGAATGCTATGTTTCGATAGGCAATCTAACGGGCAACCATGTGATGTAAGATGTGATGTCGCACGTGCCACGTTCCACGTGCACACTAGCTGTGAAGATCCACGTTGCTGATTTTGTGGTTCTTACGTTTTACGCCACATTTCTGCACTCAGGGCACGTATTCACACGGAGCTGGTATGCTGCGATAGAGAATGGAATGGTCTGTCGTGTATTTTCACGTATACGTACACACGGGCTACGTGTACCTTATACTCCGGAAGGATTGAATTTCGAATTTTTGACAGGTTTTAAAGTTTTGAGACACAGCGCAGCACCCAAGGGACGGAGCAACTGGGGAGTGGAATGCATTGATAGGGAATCGAACAGCCAATCACGTGGTATGAATTGTCATGTCGCACGTGCTGAGTGTCACGCGTGCACGAGCCAGCACGATAGATTTGGCCGTTTTCGCCCATTGTTACATTTTGCGCCACACCTCGGCAACCAAGGCACCTAAAACCGTGATTTGAACTGAAAAAGATGGACAATAAAAATATCTGCATTTTTTTCCTTAGCACAGCGAAGCAGGCGTGCAAACGCTTGCCGCTCCCAAAGTGACATGTTACACTTATTGACTGCCAAGGCGCAAGCTTGACTGACTCAATGGGCAGTTCCTGGCCAGGTATGACCTGATAGCATCCCTCGCAGCCTTTGCAGTGGTCTCGTAAAATACCTTACGCGATCGCCTGCTGGGCTGGGAATACTGGCGGGCTATTTCAGTAGGGGGAGGCCAAGCTTCGTGGAAAGCCTTCCGCTGGGACTTGCAAATATTGTTCAGGATACAACACGCTGTCACAACCAGCGGCACGTGCAAAATGACTATCAATCTGTTTCTTCTGCAGTTTGCGCCACCTCGCCTTCAGTCGTCCGAAGGCGCACTCGATTACCAGGCGGTAAACACTATGGTAAATATTAAAAGTCGTTTCCTCCCTTCCTCTTCCGCTTCCAAATGCTGCTGATTGGCCGTTAACTCTCGGGACCTGGCGGATGCGAGGGCCTGAGCATAAAGCTTGATCAGCCACGGCTGCAACGGGTATGCCGGATCGCCGAAAAGGCACGCATTCAATCAGTCTCGGTTCCTGACTGAAAAGGATACAGCTGTGTTTGTTGGCAACGTGAACTCGTCTAGACGTAAGTGATCGTCCAAGAAGCACTTAAAAGTTCACTGGTAACTCCTTAAATACGTGGAGCTGAAAATTGTTTCGCGTTCAATAAGTTATGAGCATACATGTAGTCCAAAACGGAAATTCGCAAAGTGTATTGTAATCGCCATGCCGGAAGTCCATTTGCAACGCTGCGCATTTTCCTGACTGTCTTTGACCCAGACATAAATAGTTGCTGAAATCTGTAGAGTCGTGTTGCGACGCGCTTACCTTTGGCAGCCGCTCGCACTGTCGGCACTGGGCGGCTGTAGCCAGCACACCTGCGTCGTGCCAACTGCCGCAAAAAACACGGTTCACGCTGCAAAACCTGGAAAAGAATGCGTTAAATCAGATATTTCTCTGCATGGCTCTGCAAAACAGGCGGTACACTGCGTGCGTAAAGCACGACTTTTTTGCACATCAATGTGATGAAAATAAAAAAGGGACGGCTGTCGCCGCAATCAGACGATGGCACCGTATCTACAAGTCCTTCCGCATCTTCTGCCGTTAATTTTACAGTCGCCAGCACTGGATCCATGCAATCCACGCATCCACCAGGTATGGGTAACACGGGACAAAAATGGTTACTTCCACGGAACGAATGAATAAATGATCGCTAGCCGGCAATTTGTGCCAGCCTACTGAGCAAGGCCCTCACAGCGACTTCTACTCACATGTACGCTAGCGGAAAGCACCACTTCTCCCAGCGTTGCGCTGTGTCAATGGCTTCGGCGGCGGACGGCATCTGGACGTATTCCCGCATGCCTTCCACCAGCGCATGCAAAATCGTGAAAGATGTTTGCGCACCTGACGGAATGAGGCTTAACTAATTCACGGTTTCGGTCAGTGATGGTACGGAAACAACGAATACAAGGGAAGGAAAATACAGAAATGTAAAAGCAATGTAACTTTGCCCATGACATCTTGTTACACCAGATACTCGAGAAAGGGTTTGTAACAGAGCGTAAACGAAGCGTAAAGAGAGGAGGAGAGAACTTTTGATTAGCGAAACTTTGCACTTAGGTGTGCTTCTAAATGGTGCGTAACGTTTTCAGTAAAAAATGGAACATTGCAGCGGGGGGAGGATACCCCTAGCAATGTTGCGCGAGAATTGCTGGGAAATTACTGTGAAAGAGATAAGTGCTATGCTGATATACTATGAATTTTTTACCTTCAACTTCTGTGAGCCGAACTGATCCGCAGTTACCCGCTATTCCATGCTGCTCGCTAGGTTAAACAGAGCCATTGCTACCCTTTCTTCCAAAGGTATGGGCTCTCGCACCGCAGCTGGCTGAGCCTCCATTCTGTGGCGCACGAGCTCGATTAGCTTCATTAAGGAACTCTGGGTGGAGCCACCGATCCTGATCCCAAGTATGCAGGCAGTGTGGAATATGATTATGTACCAGGCTGATGTATGGGTTTTATAGTAAGTCTCTCAGGTTTGAAAAAAGTACTCCATCAATGGTGACAAGCTACGCGTCCAAGACTTTGTCTGCCGGAGAGGGTGGGGTGATCTCCAGCATTATTTGCATTACACAAACGTATAGCATAAATGTTATTCGCTCACTGCCAAGTTTTGCATATAAGACTAGGGCCATGCAAAGTATTACATGGAAAGCTATAGAATGTCACCATGCTTGCAAAAGCTTAACTGAGCTGGTTTTATGGCAAGAAAAGCCATGCATAAACCACACTAAGGGAGACGAAGGTTTCCAAGCAAGATGCAGAGCATTTCAAGGAAGACCCTTGGATGAAAGTTTTAAGAAACTCCAGCACAAATGAAAGCCAAGGAAAACATATAGATATTTAATTCCCTGCATTTGGCGAACAGCCCAAATACCTAGCCAAAATCACAAGACCTTTGGCACAAAAATGTTGCCTGACAAGATAAATTTTCCCATACTCCGTAAATATGCTTCCCACACCAACCAGGACCACAAATTAAAGCTTCTCTGTGCACACCAGGTTGATAACAAGGCAAACGATGTTCCGCCTTGATTTGAACCGAATAGCTCATTGCATGCGACAATGTATCAGAAACTCCGTAAAACAGCGTGTCAAAGCTGTACATCAAATGATGCAAAGTAGTGAGTGGGGTATGTGGGCACAGGCCATGAACTGGTCCATATGAGGGCAACGCTTCGTAACCCATAGCATTTTCCTTTCATTTACTAGAAGGGAAATATGTGACGTATCCATCACATTATGCCATGTGACATGATCTCAGACTTTGGGCCCAGCACAATGCTGCACATATAGGTAACACAAAGGCAACTGTTCAAGTTGACAGCAATCACTCCAATAATTTGGCATTGACCATAATCAATGTGGCACGCGAGTGTCAACGAAATACAAACTGAGCTCACTGGACTTCAGACACATCAAATAAGCAGCGTAATTAAGTGGATCTTTTGTTTGATACGCATTCAATTTTTGATAGGTCCCATCATAAGCATGATGCATCCTTATTTTGAGCATGGGATTGCAGCTCTGGATTACGAGATTATGTCACCGAACAATGCCATCTGGCCCCACGATGCCGCTTATAGCCTCATGTGTGGCTTAACTGTTAATAATGGACGCAACCGCAACCTTAAAGGTCAGGAAGTTTACACTGGTCCACACTGCAGCAGCATCTGTACCATTGGAACAGCATGCATTAACACAAAGTCACGACAGTGGGATACATTCCATCAAGCAGTTAGACAGTAAACATTTACCTACAAACAACCCTCAGCAAAAACAAAAGCAAAACAGCAACACAAGCCTGCATCAGTTCTTGATGGAACCGCAGTTTGCGGACTCTGGGTAGTTTCTATATTCTTCCCCCATGAAACAGCTGTCTTTGAGCTCGGTGGATGTCGAGAACGCAATTATCGATATGGCGTCTTCTTCACCTCACCCATGCGATGGTACAAGACCCTTTGCCACCTACGCTCAACCCATTAACGGTATGAGCAGCTTTTTGGCATTGCAACACATGTTTGACACCCAACCAAACCAAAAGCATGGCCTGAGCCAAGTACCATTCCGCCTCTTTATCCATTCGTACCTGCTTCCGCCCATTACCTGCCGTCTGGGCGCGAATTGCTCGCTTTTAATTGTGGTTCAGTGCGCCGTTTCCATCATACTTGCGACAAAATGCGAAAATAACTCCGAAAAAACGTACACTTGTGGGCTAACACGCTAGGCGCTAATTACAAATTCACAATTAATTTTGGGATTTGCTCATGTAAGCGTGTCGAGTTATCGTCCAATCCAAGGATACCAAAATAATATTGAAGCAGGCTGTGTAATTTGGCCAAATGGCTTGTCCCCCAACCCCGTAGATCTTGACCGGGATCAATAATGACCCGGTAGTGTACTTTCCAAGGGGACCGTTTCCCGGAAAGGAATAAGGGGTCACAATAATGTTGAACAGAGTGGGTTGAAGTCAGTAAAAAACAAAACAAAAACGAATGAGACCATTCTATGCCTGCTTGAGAACGCCTATTCCTTTGCAGAATCGACTAGTGCAGCAAATTATCAAAAAGTTTGGGTCTGCGCGCCCCTAATCTCGTAAGCAAGAACGGCGATGGCCTGGGTTGGAGTTTCCGTAAAGCCGAACGGCGCTGACCAGTACAAATAACATCAGGCGGCGGGTGCCGTGCGCGCGAGAGCGACCGGCATGGAATAATGCTTCGGAAAGTCTTGGAAAACTAATTCGTACCGTTCAAAGACAGGGCTGGGCGTATCTCTTTTTACAACTTTGAGGCCGTCTTCTGGACAGATTAACAGCCATGTCAACACATAAAATAGAGATTCTACTCTGCCACCAGATTCTCGCATCACTTCGCGTCGTTGTAAAGGCTGATCCGTTCAATCCATGAATTTAAGATTCGTGCAAGTCAAATGTACGCCCGGCTACCATATAGCTCTACGGCTTAATGTCCTTAAGTGTTTAAACGGACGTCTTTCAAATGCGTGATCATTTTTATCCATTCCTTGACTACGACTTAGTGTTAACCATAATGCCGACGCTGCCAGGCCTATGGAGACTGCAACGCCTGACATCGGAGTTTTTATTGGTACGATTTGCGGGCACGCATGCTCAAAACTAAGTGACACGGCTTGTATCACCAATCATTTCTGACCAAATGCTGAATATTTTCAGAAAAAAAACATGGCTTGGTCGTGTTAATACAAACTGTCGACGCGTTCCGATCCATATTCGAGCACTCTTAATAACTCTGTACAGCCCAGACAAAAATCACAATAAAGATTCTGAGTTCTCTTAGTTTAGATCGACCTATGTAAAATGAGGGGCACCGGTGATTTATTGTGTACAGTCGTTTAGCGCATGATTTCATCAGTTCATTGAATATAAAATTCAGGCAGAGCTGATCTCTCGGTAGCGTCTGGTTTCTATTCCAGTTAAAGACGGTGAAAATGAAAACAACATCAAGGAAAATATACCTTCATTAAAGGAAATGTTCCACAGTTGAAGATATTGGGATAGGCATCATATATGATGGGAAAAAGCTTAGTAACTATTGGTAAGCTTTCAGGGTTCAGAAACGCTCCTAAGAAACAAAATTTCGAAGTTTGGAAAAATATGCCCCATTACGTTGTTGTTTGATGGCGTCAGGGAATGGCTTTATGACGACAGCAATGCATAGCAGCATCTGGCAGCCAGGCCTAAAGAATAACTCGAAACGCACGAAAACTGACGCCAACTGGCCGTTCTCGTTCGGTCGCTGCGTTGGGTGGTGGGCTAGTGAATGGCTTGTTTGTGGATAATTTGCCTTGCTTTTGGTCGTGACAGAGGCTTTGGTGGTCTGTTTGGCATACGCAATGTAGCGATCGCCAGCTTTTAGGGCAGATTATTAGCATCAAAGCACGATATGCTGTGAGGACTGTCATATAGCGTCATGAATCTTTTGCAGAAACCTGCCAAGGACTGCGGAGGATATCAGTTCTGCATCGTCGATTTATCCTTGCCCGCATTGCTGTAGTCCTGACCTTGATATCATGTGATGTACACAGTAGTTACTTTCTGTATTACTTGCGACTGGAAGTGCAGGTGCATACACAAATTAATAAATCTGTAACATTGCTATGGATTGATTGCCAAAACATTGTTATTTCTATGGTAAAGATAGCAAGATTGGATTACCAAGAATGTTGTTCGTGCTTAGGATTATTTATGCACATACTAGTTAACCATAATGTAACCATTGCAGTGCAACGGCATTCTCAGTCCTTTGGCGTTGTTAATCAGCTGATACCAGTCATTCATAAATTAAAAGCTGTCATATCAAAGGCTTGGCATGGAGTTGTCAACCAATGTCGTACATTGCGTAATGGCACGGGTCAGCAGTGCCATCGTGGCACTACCTTAGTGCTGTACTGTTGCATGGCATAATGGAAAATGACATGGTTTTTGTATTGTAATCCCTGCTGCTTTCATAATAAATTCCATCCTGAACAGATGGGTCAAGCACGCATTCTTGTATTAACTCCACATCTCACATATGACTGACCACAAACACATGATACAGTATACAAATCATTCAGCAAAACATTGCAACCAATAACTGACATCACTTGCTCAGCCTGGGAATTTGGGAATCCACAAAGCATAGGTGGTAAAAATGCAAACACGTCTTCTGCTTTCACAGGCATGCAACATTCTGCAGCCATCAGGCTGCTTTACTCAAAAATGTTGTTTACACAAGTGTATATATGTATAACAAGAAAATATGACATGTAGCGAAATGACACTGCAAACATGCTGATTTGCTCCAGTACACAAGGCGCCAACCGAGCTGCCTGTAAGAAATACGTCAGTAGAAGAAGAAGAAAAACGCCAGCAGGAAAAAAACATATTTGCCGTCGCGTCTTCCTTTTTATAACATTCGGGGGAGCGTCGTTCTTTTTTTCGGTGCAGTACTTTTTGCAGACAGAGGCGTTATCATTTTATGACATTGACCTATGATTTAGATATAAGGAAAAATGCCCCGTTTGCGGCGAGTGCCGCACAACCCGAAAGTGCTTACACTTGCGTTCGCGGTGCGCGTTCAACTACGAAATCTTACTAACAGCCAATCACCTTCCGCGAATTGCATCATACGTGCAGCATCGTCGCTCTTGCAAATGTATCAGCGGCCATGCTGTTTTGGCCATAAGCAGAAGACAGCCTGTGATATAACGGCAATCCCATGACGTTTCTATGACGACATCAATGCCAGGGTGACTTTGATATAGTCTCTCAATAAACCTTTTCGCACTTTTGTGGCGTATAACTCAGGAGCCAGAGGGCTTTGGGTTTTAAAAAAGCATGGCTCTGAACTGCATCAAAAGGTCCTCAAGACACCACTCCAGTTCAAAACCCCATGTAGAGGGGGAACATTCCCTTTAACAAATAGGCCCTATTCAGCGATTTCCTTTGGTAGGGCGCCCTTTTACCCTCAGGGCGCCCCAGAAGGGAGAGCTTTATTGGATGGAGGTAGGAAGGTGAGAAGATATAGGGACCAAACTAAAATAAGAAGTCACAAACAAAAGATTCAGATGCATTAAGGCTACTAAGCAACCAGTCAAACGCATAAACTGAAAAGAGAACACGCCGAAGACGTCAAAGTAAAAAAAAAGATGTAATGGTGAAAGTAAATTAACAAGCAAACGTGTCTAAAGTGAAAATGACGTCAAACGCAAAATGCAGTGACAGTCAGAAGGCATCAAAGTCAATCGGGCTAAGTCCTGGAGGCCTCGGAGCTGCGCTGGCTTAGGCGAGGCTATCCGGTTGGTGGGATTCAGATGGTTAGGCACAGCACTGGTTCTAGCGAGCTCGGGCACTGCCCATGGGCTCCGGCATCGGGGACTACCACGGAGTTTTAGCTGGCGTCTGCGGTTGCGTCGGCGTCAGTAGCTGTGCTGGCCCTGCCGACACCGACCGCTGCGTCACCATGGTAAGGCTGGTCACTACGCTGCTTCCGGCGGGACCGGCAGCTGCGCCGCCATGATAATGCGGCCGCTACGCTGCTTCCGGCGGGACCGGCCGCTGCGTCGCCATGGTGGGACGACCGCTACGCTGCTTCCGGCGGGTCCGGCCGCTGCGTCGCCATGGTAGGACGACCGCTACGCTGCTTCCGGCGGGTCCGGCCGCTGCGTCGCCATGGTAGAACGACCGCTACGCTGCTTCCGGCGGGACCGGCCGCCGCGCTGGCTTAAAGAGGCAAACAGCTACGTTGGCCCTGATGGGTCTGTCTTTACAACATGGCTGATGGGTCTGGCTGATGGGTCTGGCTGATGGGTCTGGCTGATGGGTCTGGCCGTCATGTGACAACTCTCGCGAGGCTGAATTCCATGATGGCTGTAGTGAACCCGGCCGCAGCGCCTGACTCCGGTGAGCTCGGCCGCTTTGTATTATACGTGCTTTGTATCATCTGATTAGGCCTGACCTGGTCATGCATCTGGAATGGTCCTGATCTGGCGGTGCCCACAAATGCGCTGACGTCACTGTCATATAAGCCACACATTCCAACAGAAATACCGGAGTGACATTTTTTTTACTTCCGTGGTGGCGGTCGACTTCTTTCAACCTCATCATTTTCAGTCACGTTTGTACCGCGCCCTTCTACGTAACTTTTCCACACATTTAGTTGCTGTTAATTTCATTCATGAGTGCGTATTTTCACCGCGTATCAACCCGCCTGGAATCATGTTTGCGAAGCCGTACTTTAACTTCTGACAGTGAAACTAAAATGCCTGCTGATAAGCAATTTTTTCTTAATACAAACACATTCTTTTCTTAATGCTAAACTTTCTTACTACTTTTCTTTTTAACACCATTAATGCCGGGATCGTCAACAGCTTCACTGAATGTACGTGAGCAGCAGGACAGTTATCCAAGTTGTAATTCACTTTTTTGGCTATATTCTGCATTACGATCGCGCAAATTAGATGAATGCCTTTGCCGAGATGGACTTTTCTTGCCGTGATTCATAAGGCCCAAGGCCCTGTATGCAGATTACCGGGACGGTGACGGTGTGAGTGAGCGTCTCGCTATAAACAATCCATTCATATATCTCAAGTTAAGGGTAAGCTGGTCTTGAAGTGGAAGTAGTAAGCGGACTATTTGGGACTACACAAGACACTATGCTATAAATTACGCAAAACTGCCCGATGCGACTCAGCGTTTGTTACAATAAAGGGGGCTGATCCTGTCTACAGCACAGGTTTGAGGGAGGTTAGTCTGATGGGCCCACGGATCCCCCACCTCCCCAGCCATTTACTAAGCCCAACGGGTCTGGGGGCTCAGTAAAGGTAAGCGGCTGCCGGTAAAATCAGGTTATTTGACCGAAACTTGACGTGTCTGGAGGAGTTTCGGCGATTTGCGCACGAGACAATCACGGCAACAATGGTTGTAACCGCTGGCGGTTAGGGAGAGGGGGGGGGGGGGGAGCAGGGAACCACCAAACTACGCGATGCCAGTGCCGGCAGCTGGACCCGATGCCCACGACAATGCTGCTCGCGGAAGGCGACATCTAACGCAGAAAGCTGTCACCACTGGCGGTCTTTGAGCCCTCAAGGTGGCGTTACCGACCGAATCCGCGACCGAGACGAACCGATGCGGAGGCTGAGTGACTTCGCTTGACTGATCGAAACAACGATGGCGCAGTCAAACGTTCCGTTCTTTTCCCATTTTCGATAGTGAAATACGGAATCCTTACCATGCGATTTATATACACAATGGATATCAAACAGCCGACTACGGACAGGTAGGTACCCATAAATAACTAATAGCTGCACGAAATGACCGTTGAGACCAAATGAAATCTAAAATCAGCAAAGCAAGTCGTAAGTAGGAGTCTTGGGCAGCCATTCATACTGGTTCCACGATGCTCTCTGTTTCAGCTCCGAAAAGCCGGGTTGTTTAGAGTTGCGTGGCCCATCTACGCAATTTTCACCTCTTGTTTAGTTTCGGCCGAGTTTTGCTGTTTTTTTTTTTTGGCGTGTTGAATTAACGAAGCCACATGTCGCTTGCCTCCAACAATGCAACGAATATATGTATGCTTCTGAAATGTTGTATCGCTTAACAACATCCAACACAATGTTAACAGCCCATTATTTCAGGCACTTGCCCTGTCAACGTTGGGATAGGAATTGCTCATACACCGCTCACACGAACGATGCATGAACGGTTACTACCCAACTGCCACATTGTGCCATATGTAAAATAATTGAAGGCACGGCGTTGCACGGGATGTATTTCCATAACGCAACTTTTGATTCGTTGGGAGCGTTCGGAGGATATAAGGAGCTGCCCATAGCTTACATTACGCATTTTTGGCTGTTTTCACCCCTCCTCTAGCTGCGCTGCGTAAAGCGCAACGTTTGGCTGACCCGAATTGAGCTAGAGGTGCGAAACAAAGATGGACGAGCTGCTAGTTGCGAGCGGAAGCCAACGCCACCCGGCTTTAATTTTCAGGTCACGACCCTAGGAGTCGCGATTCTTAATGTGACCTACAGCCAGTCCCACAGGCCCTCATGCCCTACAACCGAGCCCTTCTTCCGCTGAGGCGTCCGGGCCCCTCTTCGAGCCTCATCGGACACTGCCTTTGGTCGGCTTGGAGCCCCTGGCGAACACTGGACCCTCTGTAATGCAGTGGCCTCGGCTTTGTAGCCGATAGAGTTGAGCCTCCAGGCCCATACGGATTCGGAGCTGACTGTGCGGCACTGGTGGTGCCTGACCGACATGTGGGCCCATAGCAACTTAGTGGGCTTCCGATCGGCGCAAATGGCCATCTAGATGGTATTGAAGTCCCCGGCCCTGCGGGCCGGGCCGCTAAATACGACCTCCGGCCGGCCTTTCGCGCCTCCCGGCACCTAAAGGGGGGAGGGGGGCACGCGCCCCTTGTGTCCCCCCTGTCTGCAATATTGCGTTGTTATAAGTCGGAGACAGTTCTACCAAGCCGAAGTTCTACGAAGTACCCCAGCCAGCTCTTTATTGGCGCGGAATTCAGTCGATGCCTGGGTGCAATACGGCCGGTGTAATCATTGAGCGGTGCTTTGCCATGCATCTCTTGTTACTGGCGCTAGACACGCTTCATACACGTAGTTTACCGACAATTTGATGGTTGCTTTGGCCGTACCATTCACGTTCACCCGCGATTGATTGGCGAAATATTAAAGGCGGGCTGCCGCATTCTTCACAATCGAGTAGCCACACCATTTATCATACTGCACTGTATCAGACGGTCTGTGAAGCCCTTGTCACCCTTGTTCTATTATATTTGACCAAAGTTCTTGGCTGTGCAAACACTTCAACCTATTAACGATGCATGACGTATGCACGGCGCCCGTACGTACCCGGCTCCATAGGACTCGCCACGAAAGAGGTTCCACTTAATCCCTCCATCGTCGGCTGTGTAAGCCAAACCAAGCATTGGGCGATGCATCACGCATGGAGGCACAATGCCGACGTGCACAAGCCGCCCCCAGCGGCGACGAGCGGCGTCAGACGCAGTGGACCGGTTCGGTACGGCAGATCGCCGCTCCTGACCTCGCGCCGGGTCAGCAGAGGCCACCAAGGGTCGGAACGCGTGGACGCCGACACGAGGCGTCGTCCGCGGCCAGCCGTGAATCACGGCAGCTGGTAAGGTGACTCACCCGGCGAGCAAGTCAAGCGCTGGGAAGGCCCGGGTCTGGCGGCGGTACGATGCAGATGACAGTGAAGAGCCCACAGATGGAGCGGGCGGTGCCGGCCACCCTCCCAGAGCCTTCCGACTCGCACGGCGGGGGGTCGGCCGCCAGCAGCGCCTTCCTCTTTATTCTGAGGCTGGCCGCGCAGACCGGCGGTCAAGGCTGGGGCGCCCTGCTATACGCCCTGCTATACGCCCTGCTATACGCCCTGCTATACGCCCTGCTATACGCCCTGCTATACGCCCTGCTATACGCCCTGCTATACGCCCTGCTGACTCTGGCCCTGGAGACGGCGTTCTCGCTCTGTTTGGCTGCTTACCTGTTCGGGTCCGGCGCGGAGATGCTGGTTAACAACGGTCAGTTTGTGCATATAGCTGTTCAGACGGAGTTCTTCGGCTTGACGGCTTTCCTGATGTGGGTGAGCATTGTGCTCAGTGCAGTGTCGGGACATCGAAGGTACTGGACGCTCCTCTCGAGCATTGGTCGCCTGCTGACGGACGCGGCCCCGCTGCCGGAGTTCGCCGAGGTCACAAGGAGCTGGCGTCGACACGTCGCCGGTCTGCTGATCGCCGGACTAGCTTTAGTGTTGCACACGTTGTGTTCCCTCATGTATTCGATGTTCACTACCATAGGGGGTAGCGAATCATTCCTGACATGTGTCATTTGGACGGTTTGGTACTCGACACTCAGCTGGATGCACATCTGCTTTTATTTGATTCCGTTGAAGTTCGTGTTCGCCGGCCAGCAGCTGTTGAGCGGGTTCCGAATCGTCAGCGCAGGGCTGCGGGCGGTGGCGGACAGGCGACATCCACCCGACCGGGCACTGCTCCAACAGCTGAACACACTCCAGGCCGAACTCTCCAGCCACTTCTCCCGCCTGACCAATGCCATGTTGCAGGAGCTACTCGTGACCATGCTGTATGGGGTCATTTCCACCACGTTCGTGCTCCTTCTCGTGATCGAATACATTCACAGCATGCTCGCCTCAACGTGGCTGATGATTGCCATGTACCTAATAGGCACGCTGCTCGCAATGGTTACGCCGTGTGAGATGAGCCAGCGCGTGCTGAATGTAGTGGGCGAGACCCGCGACCTCCTGCTGAGCACTGAGTGGCATCACCCCGACCTGCTGCCCGAGCTGAAGCTCTTCCGGGAGAGGGTGTGCCGCGATCTGGACACGCTCGGCGACCTGGGCCTGTTCAAACTGCGCCGCTCTAACATTCTCTCCGTCATCACCACCATCCTAACCTACTTCATCGTGCTGCTGCAGCTCTACCTGCCCGAGCAGGGCTACGTGGACGGCGGCGGACTGGGGGGCAACGGGACGGTGTAGGTGGAGCGGCACGTCACACGCCCGAGCGCTATGTTGCACACTGCATCACCTACAACGCGCCCAGCAATTTATAATCAATCGATAACGTCAATAGCAGCAAGTTCGGTCGATAACGTGTACAATCCTGTTATGTTTGATCGGCTGCTGGGTTTGGGCGCCGTTTGATATCCTCCGGCTACACGACAAAGCTCTGCTGTTATAACTGTGCGCGATTAGTGGAAATAGCGTTGAAAGCTCACCCACATTGTCATCGTGGAGCTCCGTGAAATGTTGACATCACGCGACGGCTACCTTTGCACGTGTTCGGGTGCTATCGCTATGGTGGAAGCGTCATCTTGCAGACCGCACCAAGTGGTCAATGATCAATAGCATATTCGGCCTACATTGTACGCAATTTGATCTCGTTTAATACTCTGTGTTGGTGTGTCGTTTAATATTATGTGTGTTGGCGTGTCGTTAATACTCTGTGTGTTGGTGTGTCGTTTAGTACTCTGTGTGTTGGTGTGTTGTTTCTCTCATCCACCTGAAGGATATGGTTATAGGACTATATTTGTGTGATTTGTGGAGGCAAAAGTATAACGACACTTCCATCGTATTTGTCAGCACACTCTAGCATTGACTTAAGCATGGCTGTTCGCATTTCATCCAGTTTTGCCGTCACGTTAGCGCGAAAGCCGTTTATCCCCATGTCCCAGGATAGTGGGAAATTAACAGTCCACATATTGCATGACATCGCCCTGTTGTTAAACTACGCTGGCTCAAGCTAAACTGCACAGAAAAACATTAATGGATCTGTGTTTGATTAGAGTAAGACGTGCTGCAATGTATGATTCGTAATAAATGTCATCCCTTATCGCCCGAGTTTTCTTTATGACATCGTCTGCCTCACCTCATAATTGCCTTGTCACACAGGAAGAGCTAATAAAAAAAAAAACAATTTGGGGGGGGGAGAGTTTGGGTCGATGGAAAATATAAATAGATCCGTGAATGTGTTGCTTCCGCCAAGTCGTGTTTAACTGATAGTAAAACACACATACTATGCCGACACTACGTAACAGCTGTGCACGCAGGACACCAGCTTGCTTTTCCGCACGCGCTTTCAGCCTGCTTTCTTTCAGCGTCTTCTCGGTGACAAGACTGAATTCACCCAGCAAAGTGTCCCGATCGGCGGGAAACCAATTAAGAGGCCTCGACAGACCAACTTGAGGACACCAAAATGCATAGGAATCCTCAGCTGCGTTCCAGAATCCATATACTTTTTATGCCTCAAAGATAAACTTGATAAGTTTGGAAAATGATTTCTGTGTTTGTACGCAAGCACCTTAGAACAATACAAGTATTACTTTGTGTGTTATTTTGGGCTCTCTTGAAACACCTGAAAACTGGTTTCATAGAAGTTTGAAAGTAGGTTTAGAACAGTTTTGATAGTTCGCTTTTTACCTGGATACCACTGATGGAGCAGCTGCGTCGTGGCATTGTGTGGCACGTGAAACCCTGCGCATTCCTTCCTGATGCAAGGACCAGGCAAAATTATCCGTTGAACTGGACGGTGCGACATGGGTGGTGGCCCCAGGGTAAACGCAGTAAGCTATGCTTAGCAGATGCTCTGAAGCCCAAATCCAGCCATGCAACCCATTCGGAAAAAGATTGGGGAAAAAGCGAGGACCGGATTAGTACGTCAGCTGTCAACAACAGTGCATCAGCGGGCAGCACTCTGGGACGCGCGCAAAGTGTTCAGTTGAATCTTCATGACCCAGACTTGCTGCGACGAAACAGCTCGGACGTCCGCGTGACAGGTCTAGGAGGCATGTGGCTCTGGACTTGGGTCTCAAGCCATCGGGCAAGATGCACACTTGTATTGTACGTACATGGACGCGGCAAGTGGTGGGGGAAGGGTGGGGGCTGAGCGCTTCAATTTTTTGAGACTACGACATTGACCCCAGGGCGATGACTGAAAAGAAATAATCCACCTTCCATTGTTTCGTTATGGACCTATATCGCAAGTCCTGAGATCTCTTTTAATCGCCATATGGCCCCGATCAATGCAGGAGGCCGTCCCTAACGTTCGGCGCCCCGTCCCGCTCCTGTTCAGCGGAAATGTTCCTGGAGTGGCCCTTGCCGACGTGTGCTCTCTGTTAAACATTGCAAACCACTCATTATTTAAGTCTCCGACCAATGAAAGTCACCGGTCCGACATTGTATCTTTTTAACAAATGAGCCCCAAGGTTCAGGCCGAAATGGACCCGGCCGCTAGGTGTTTAAGGGAAAGTTCCACATTTATTTGGGGTTTTGAGCTGAAACAGACATTTTGAAGGTCGTTCGGTGCAGTTCACAACCGTGCCCTGCTCAAAACCTAAAACCACCTAGTGTCTACATCACACGCTCGCGAAGATGTGCAGACTATTCAAGATTCACCCGGAGCCAAGTCTGCGCGGCCTGCTACAGCTGTATGGTATTGTTGCCAATGTCGCGAGAAACCTGCTGCCGGGAGATTTCCTCCGTCTGGAGATTCCGCCATAATAGCATCGGATTACGACCAGCCGTTGACGAGCTCAGCACATGTGGCGTAATTCGGACCAAAAAGGAGCGGCACCATCGACGAAGTGGCGTACAAACAGTGGGTCCATATACGCCGCATGCCATTAAGAACACTTCGCCAAAATGCTTGGGAAATTATAGAGGAGATGGGCACGGCAATAACAAACCTGACAAAGCACCACTGGATTGCACGAACGTCCCGTGCGTACCTGGGAGGTTTAACACGCGCTCGGGTGGGGTCAAATTGACCTCCCCGAAGGTTTTACCAGAATGGTTTCGGAACAGCGCGGCGTAGCCTCGCCAAATTTTGCTTAGATGTAGACAATTGAATAACGGATCGTTTGGCATAAAAAATGTAGATGTACCTTGTAAGGTTGCTGACCCATGGCAGATCAAAGTCAGGACATGGTTTCAGCGAAGGCAATTTCTATGGAATCCTTCAATCTGATCCAACAACGGAGTGTTAGACGAAGCCGTACATATCTGAGATGCTTTCTTAGGCAACACAACAGTTGAATGAGCAAATTGCATTGACTTAAGGTCAGATATGAAGGCCGCACCAAGGTCAAAACCAACCTGTTTTATTTCTCTAGAGCTTGCTGTATGGGATAGCTTTTGGTGCTCATTTGGAGTTTATTGATAGCAGGAAGCGCATTATACATCTTCCATGGACTTGTTGGAGGTCAGAAAAGGTCAATGACCTAAAATGACCTAGGTCAACATTTTGTTTTAGGAACATACTGCCCAGCGTAATCTTTGTCGCTTAATCAAAGGCAAAACTCAAAGCAATCTTGTATGATTTTGGTCACCTTTACCTTCGAAAGGTCAAACTAGGTCACTAACGTTAAGTGAGAATGTGACCTGTTGCTTAGAAACGGTTATCTACGTTCTGGGGACATTTTGGAGACCAACCTGGAAGTTGACCTTGTTTGACCCTTTTCGACCCAAAGGTCATGACATGGGGACCTGAAACTTTGAACTAAGTGAGTTCACGTACAGATCAATACACCCTGTAAATTTGGTGTTTCTAGATTTCTTAGTTCCCGAGATTTCAGGAGGGGGGTCAAATTGACCCCCCCAAACCCGAGCGAAGGGTATCTAGCCGGCCGTCCGGGCGCGTGTTAAAAGCACGCTTAGAGGAAGAGAGTTCGCTTTGTGTGGACATCTTCCGGAAAATTATCGTGTTGTGTCCATGATCTCAAGGATCCCATCGGGATACAGCGTAAGCAAAAGTGCATCCATTCGTCGGGAAAATGAAGGTTCCATATTAGTGCTTCGACGAAACCCCTTTCCGACGGGATTGTTACGACATTGCTCTTGCTACCAATACTTAAAGTTGACATTAATGTCACACGGCAAACCTTCTTCCACAAAAACGCGGCTTTTGTGGAAATGCTAAACGGGCGTCAGCATATCAGTCACCATGCACTGGCGGAGCAAAACGCGATCTTCAAGAGACAATACCGCTGGCTGAGCGGCGTAAACGCCTAAAGCAATGGAAACAGATAAGACAGCGTAGTAGCCTTATTCCTCGGAAAAACCAGGAGAATAGAGATATAGTTAGGTTGATATTTTGGCAACATGCCTTTCTCGAACCAATAGCAGAAGTGAATTCAAAGTTGCCTGCCGATGATCCTACTCGATCTTTCCGGTTTTTTAAAGAGCAAGCCACAGTTTTTACTGGACACCAACATCCAGGGGATTAAACAAAGAGCGATTGCCAGCCATTACCAAGATAGTGCCTGTCTAAGAATTAGAATGCCCGGACATACGTGTACATGCAAACGAATTCAAGTAAATAGGCATCACGCATCACGCTTCATTCGAGCATGCAAGCGAGCTGAAGTAAACAGGCATCACACATCGCGCACCGATTATGCATGCAAATGATTTCAATCGAACAGCCATCGCATATCACGGGACAGGCATCACTTACACATGCAAGCGATTTTAAGCTAGCACACATCACACATAGAGGCACTGATGTTCATCACGTTCGCATAATTGGCCATGACAAGCCCTGTATGTTAAAATTTGGTCGCCGACTTTTTACAAGAATAGATCCACACGACAGGCATATTGCGGCAACATCCTTTCGCGAAACCCACTCTATGTGTGATGTGGGCTAGCCTAAAATCGTTTACATGTGTAAGTGATGCCTGTCGCGTGATGTGCGATGCCTGTTCAATTGAAATCGTTTGCATGCATAATTAGTGCGCGCCATGTGATGCCTGTTTACTTTAGCTCGCTTGCATGTTCGAATGAAGCGTGATGCGTGATGCCTACTTGCTTGAATTCGTTTGCAAGCACACGTACGTCCGGTCATTCTAATTCTTATAGGCACTGTATTTCGACAATGGCTGGCAATCCCTCAACATCATCCCTGGATGTTGGTGTCCGGTAAAAACTGTGGCTTGCTCTTTAAAAAACCTGAAAATCGAGTAAGATCATCGGCAGGCAATTTTGAATTCACTTCTGCTATTGTTTCGAGAAAGGCATGTTGCCGAAATATCAACCTAACTATTTCTCTATTCTCCTGATTTTTCCGAGGAATAAGGCTAATACTACTGCCTTATCTGCATGACTTATGTTCCTCGCTAATGTACTGAACAACTTACAATGGAAACAGAGATTAATAAAAACATTCGGGTGCACAACATCGATGTGATTAGAAGACCCTGCACAATTTGCACGCGCATGTACGCGTTGTTCTCCGCACTAAGCTAAACGATGAAATATTTCGTGGTGGTGACATTGATCCAATTCACATTTGACGTAATGGTCACCTGCTCAACTCTCACTCGAGTGTGCAATGTCGCGGCACACTAGAACCTGATGCATGCGTGCTTCTCGCAAATCGTCCCCCCCCAAAAAAAAAAACAACAGGTGGATAGTTCAGCCTGTATTTGACCCCATTCGCCTCGGCAACAAGTGTGCAAGTGCAAAAGGACGATCCAGACAAGGCTGCATTTTAGGTAATTAAGCGAGCCACCTGAAATAACGAGCCAATATCCGGAGCGATAAGACCAAGTAGTTCTCTTCACTGTGTCAGGTACGCCTCTAGCTACATGATCTGGAGCGTTACGCTCCGCACCACAGCTTCATCCATCCCGATATGACTATGACCTGCTACACGTTGCAACACTTAATGCATGCCCAAAATCTTCATAGTGCCGCCGCCCTTTAGTCAATGAAGCCCGAACCGCACGTGTAAAACCCCAACGGCCGGTCAGCGAGTGGAACTGGATCGCATCCAAACCGTACGCAGTCAGGCAATACACATACTGTCTGTCAAACGCAATGGCCGCATGACGATGCAATGGTATCTTTTAACATCCATCACTAGAAACGTGTCCAGTAACAGCCACACATATCACGCAAAAATCACAAATCCTGCAGCAATCACGCCCACACTCCGCGCTTGGGTTACACCCATATGCATCATGAAGGTAGTACTGCGCAAAAACGCGCCACTTCGGCCACGATCAGTCCACACAGGCACAAGCCACAGAGCCAGGTACGCGTGGCAAACTTCGGATCACCTCCACAAGATGTTTGTGATGATCACCATCGGCAGAAACCTCAAATCATCCGATACGTCTCTCCACACCCGCCGGGAAGCCGTTTCCACCTGAATGACCACCTCCATGACTACCAGTATAACCTGATGGATCATTGCACGCCATTATACCATTGCTCGACCCAATTAGCAATGAAATAGCCTTTACATAACATGAAGGCAGCGCATCAACACAAACCCAATGATCGGCTTGGCTATCAGCTGGCGGTGAACCTCAGCAGATGACGTCACCTATCTCTCCAAATGTCGCCGACAAACATTAGATAAAGACCCCCTCCGGAGAAGACTAGCTACAGCGTTGGCACAAGGATCTGTACTAGGCATGAAGGACAGACGCGACAACTGACCGCCGCATGAAGGCACTAAGACCTAGGCTCCTCTAACAAGTGGAATACCTACTCATTGAACGGAATAAGGTCCGACAGCACGAGTCCGACATTTGCCGGCCCGAGCCACCCTGGCCCGTCGCTGGCCCTGAGACACGCCCACACACATAGACACAGCGCATCCCACTCTCCACACAGGACGTGGCTCAACTGAGGTGCGCGTCACCTGAGCCGACCCCGCAGCCGCGCTGCGCAGAGCCGAGAGCGGCTGGCCGCGATACATCAACGCGGTGGAGCTGAGTGCAGCTGAGCTGAGCTGAGCCGAGCTGAGCTGAGCTGAGCTGAGTGGATTTGAGCTGATCTAGGATGATCTGAGCTGAGCTAAGACAATCGGAGCTGATCGGTGGTAAGCCATTGCTCCTCACCCACGTCCTGTGCCTCAAACTCAGGCCGGCGTTCGTGCACCACCCCCTCCCAGCTTCGGTGGGCATGCCACCGTTTCGGCGGGCGTCACAGCTTGCTGGCCAGGTCGGCCATTACCTCGTCAGTGACCTCAACGAACGTGGCGGGCCCCGTGATGCGGAAGGCGCGCTCCTTGTAGCCGCGCAGGTCGCGCGCGCGCTGCGCGTGCACTTCATCGTAGAGCTGACGCACGGCCTCGGGCACGGGCTCGGCGCCGGCTGCGCTCGCCAGCACGTCCATGTACTCCCACTGCAGCGGGCCGAGCAGGTGCGCGTAACGCGCGGGCAGGCCCAGCTGGAGCCGCGTCTCCAGGTCGGCGGCCGTGTCGGCGTCCATCTCTGGCCGGCAAGGCAGGCGCAGGCGGCCGCTCAGACTCGCCAGCACGAACTCCACCTGGCGGCAGGACAGCGGCGTCAGGCGGGGTGAGGTGACGGCGGCCGAACAGGCTGCAGAGCGAAGGCGAGTTCGACGCCGGCCACCAGATCGCATTTCAAGTAATTGTGGCCATGAGCGTAACCCGCTACATTGAGAAGAACGGCACATCAGTGCCCTGAACTAGATAATCTGAGCTTTAGAGGACGAACTTCAGAAGGAATTTCGGTTGGATACGCCTTTCTCGCAACACCAAAACTTGTGCCACACATATGGAAATGCCATTTTAATACGCACGTGTCTTGTCTTATACGTTACCTTCTAAAGGAGTTTAAGGTCCTTTTGCCATTTAGTGTTTCCGAAGAATGTGATCGCACGTAATGATACAGCATAAATCAATGGCAATGCTCATCGTCACCCAGCCGCCATCTATGTGTTTTTGCCTTCACCTCACGTAACGCTTAGGTATCACCTATACAAGCGCCTCCCAGCATCCTTGGATGCTGTCTGCGCCCTGCCCGAGCCGATCCCCAGTCCGTCAGACCTGCGGAGTGCGCACCCTACCTGTCCACGTCATACACGGCCAGCGGCCCACCAGCGCCACCTCGCCCCTCCGCAGCGCCGGCCCTGAGCCGCCGGCGGCCGTGCTGACCTGCTTGTGGAAGAGCGGGAACGGCAGCACGACCGTGGGCAGGCCGATGAAGGCCAGCCGCGGGTAGCCGGTGTGGATCACGTGCTTGTAGAGCGGTCTCACCTGGCGCTCCACCACTTCCACCCCGCACGCCGGCGACAGGAACGCAAACTCGAACTCGTACCCTGCCAGCGACCATGTGGCACGGTAGCAGCGCGCGGGATCAGTGAGAGGGCGGGGCGAGCTTCCGACGGACCGGGTCGGGCTCGAGTGCCGCGCGTTGCCTGATATTTCGCTGGGTTTTTTCACTAGCGCGGATTTGTCACGAGCATGTGAAGCAGCCGGGTCATTGCCGTCATTGGCGATTGCATGAGCCCATACATAACACGACGACTACCATGAACAGAATATAATTCAGAATGTAATGACTACGAATGTATTCCAGAAAACGCACTGCTCTCACCAACCGACAAACGAGTGCACATAAAACGAGAACACATGTTCCGCGGCACGATAAGGCCGCCCCGAACGGCAGCAGGGCCTTACAAGGGACTTGCAATGCCACGAGCCTTATGAGCACTATCAGCGTGCACGAGGGCGGTCATGGCCCACTCACCAGCGCAGGCTTGGATCGGTAGCGTACATGACAGTCAATGGCCCGCTGGCCGGTATATAGAATCAACAGCGTATAGGGAGTGACTGATGACCAATATGGAGGTTCAACAGGCTATATGGGAGAGAGCAGGCACTACTGAACGGTGTATGGGATTCACAATGTGGGGGATTGACCACCAGGGGAGTGGTCAGCAGTCCGCCGGCCGGTACAGGGGATTAGCAATGCGTCCGGGAAAGGTCGGGAGGTCACTGACCGGTGCAGAGGATCAGCGCGTCGACAGCCAGCCGTCGGCCGACCTAGGTCACTGACCGGTGCAGAGGATCAGCGCGTCGACAGCCAGCCGTCGGCTGACCTAGGTCACTGACCGGTGCAGAGGATCAGTGCGTCGACAGCCAGCCGTCGGCCGACCTAGGTCACTGACCGGTGCAAGGATCAGTGCGTCGACAGCCAGCCGTCGGCCGACCTAGGTCACTGACCGGTGCAGAGGATCAGTGCGTCGACAGCCAGCCGTCGGCCGACCTAGGTCACTGACCGGTGCAGAGGATCAGTGCGTCGACAGCCAGCCGTCGGCTGACCTAGGTCACTGACCGGTGCAGAGGATCAGTGCGTCGACAGCCAGCCGTCGGCCGACCTAGGTCACTGACCGGTGCAGAGGATCAGTGCGTCGACAGCCAGCCGTCGGCCGTCCTTGAGCACGACACCGTCGGGCTCCATGCTCTCGATGCCGACCGTTTGCTGCATGTTGTCCGGCAGCGTAGCCACGAACGGAGGCTGGTTGTGGGACAGATACACCTGCGCCACGCAGTGACGCCGGTCAGGCGGACACAGGAGCCGGACACAGATAAACCCGCAGAGACGAGACAGATACAGAGACAGAGACAGAGACAGAGACAGAGACAGAGACAGAGACAGAGACAGACAGAGACAGAGACAGAGACAAATGCATAGACAAAGACAAAGACAAAGACAAAGACAAAGTCAACGACAAAGAGCCAGAGACCGAGATCGAGATCGAGACCGAGAGAGAACGAGAGGGAGGGAGGGAGGGAGGGAGGGAGAGTAACGCCACGCAGCACCATGTTCGCATGCTCATGACATGCACGGGTACAAAGCAACAAACGAGCAGTACAATGGCACCAGTTACAAGTTTTTTTCAGCTTCACAGGGCGCCTACCGCACGCTCCACGGCATCTCACGAGAACGTGTTCCACCAGAAAAATGGCGAAGCTGACCTGAGCCAAGCCGGGCCTGAGAGCCATCAGAGCGCGCTGCAACTGACCTGCTTGGCGACGGTGGCCACCTCCACCGAAATGTCAATGCCGGACGCTCGTCCACCCAGCAGGATCACACGCTTCCCTGGACAGGCCGAGGGGGGGGGGGGGGTGACACACCGGCCGGCACGCGGCTGCCGTCTCAGCACAGGAGCATCTCGAGCGGCGCCCGGCGATCACGCTTGGCGACGGTGGCGCCCGAGCGTCCACAGAGACCGCCCCAAGTGCCCTTCTATATCGGATCATTTACATGCAATGCTGCTGACTCCCAATAGTTGGTAGTTTACCAAGAGCTGCTTATCTATCCCTAATCTCCGCTACTCCGCCACCACTGCTATGCACTGTCAACCACGAGTAACGTGTTCGTTCGACTGCGATTCGCCCAGCAACAAAACACCCTGTTCCAACAGAGCGCTGCAACTTGGGGACAAATGTAGAACGTGTCGCGGCGCGTGCCACCAGGCTGGGTGACCGCGTCACGTCACGTCACGTCGTCACGTGGCCGCGCCCGCCGGGGGCCACTCACCGGTGTACGGCGCCGGCACACGGTAGTCGTGGCTGTGGATGACCTCGCCCTTAAACTGTCTTATACCGGGCAGGTCAGGCACGGTTGGCACCGAGTAGTGCCTGCGGGCGGGGCGGGGCGGGGCGGTGTGAGCGCCGGCGGTGTCAGCGTTGGGACGCCGTCACACGCGTCCGCTGACCTATGCCGGCGTGCGGGCGGCGAACGTTGGCGACCACGCTCTAGAAACGGTGTTGACAGGGGACCGGGTGCGGAGACCATAGTCGGCTCACGCCGCACACCGCAAACTGAGAACCAGCTCATTCGTGTTGGACCGAGTAACGACACCACACACGTTAACACGGATTCAAACACGCTTGGCGGCCCATTCGAACCCAGAATGCATCAATGAAATATCAGGAGGGAGTTGCGTGGACACCCGATTTCCACGAGACATTCTCTAATCAACAATGGCACAGACAGAAGGCATCAAACACTTCGCCCACATGTGACAGCTAGTGATAACACATCCCGAGAACGCAGCCAGCCAACAAGAGACGAGACATCACTGAGAGAGACATCACTGAGAGAGACATCACGAGACATCACAATATAAAAGCCATCACTGCGCCCACACCCGTTGCAAATGATCATAGCGTCGAAGAAGTGGTGACTGGTCTTGTTGGTGTTGAGGTCGCGCGTGGTCACGGACCATCCGGACGCCGGGTCGTTGGCACTGGTGGGCGTCACATTCTCCACGCGCGTCTCGAACTGCCCCGACAAGAGGAAACGAGGTCACCGAAGAATGCGTACATACCCATCACAAACGAGCGCGAGCGCTTAACTGAACGACCAAAGGGAAAAGGTTATTCTTTTGTTGAGCATGAATTCAGCCGAGAAGCAAAAGCCACCAAAATTCGTTCTAATGTATGCACAACACGCCACGTCCCTGCTTCATCATAACTCGCTATCACTATCACCACCACTTCGACAGCGACATGTTTCATGGTTTTTTTTTTGCTTTTCTTTTTTGCTTTTCGAGTCATACGCGCACCTCACGTGCAAATACTGCAAGTTAGATTGCAAAAGTTTCCATCAGCGTTAAACGATACCGGTCCGTGGAGACGCAAACAACGACGAAGGTCCACCACACACGTGGTGCCTCGGCCTTCTTCACGGTATGAATCCACGACCGAGGTCGAAACTGATAGTTTAGTTTACTAAACATTGACAACGTAGAGCAATCTTACACCCTGTTCCTCCCGCCGCCTATTATCTTATCGTAGATTACCAGGATGTACTGTTCCAGATCAAATCGGTCGGCGTATCTACACAGGTAGTCAAGCACTTCTTCGTGGAAGATAAAGGACTTTCCGTTGTAACTGTCTGACTTGAAAGGGAAGTCGGGAAACCCCATCACTTCTTTAGGTAGATTCGTTCTGAAAACGGTCGCGGACAATAATGAACAATGGATCGCATGAGAAACACTCGTTTTTCATAGCAGCAAACAAGACACGCTTTTGCGCCACTGTAACAGAAGCTCAGAGTCCATGAAAGGAAGGGAGCATGAAATGATCCACTCCAGTCTCAGTACTATCAAAAGCCTGCTAGTCGGTCCAACGGACAGCTGATGAAATAGTCATTTTCCGCGAAAAGGACAAATTTCATGTTTAGCATGCACATGCTGTGCTGCAGTACACAACCAACGCCGAAAAAGATTGTTAACATTCTGACGTCTTTGTACCGCCTAGTCCGTTTTTTACGAACGATTAAGTTCAAGCAATAAAAAGTGGAGCTGGAGGAGAAATATGCAAGTCTGCTGTCCAATGTTTCTAACAACCTTCCATACCACTGACAATGTTTCTAACAACTTTCCAAACAACGTTCCAGACCCTGTAAGCATGGTTATTAAATACAAGCAATTTGATGGTGATCATGTTGTACAAAAGGACAGAACATTCTCATTTTACGACATGAAGTGTGTGGAACATCAGTAAAATATATCGCGTGTGAATCCTGCCAAAAAACATGTTGTGCCTGAATAAACAAACCGACTGACATGCAGCATACAACGTCACGCACTCACCTGAGGTTCTGGTACATGCTGGAGTGAATGGGCAGCCCATGTCTGTCTGAGCCCACGTGGTCTGTGTAGACCCAGGTGCCGCCGACGGAGCCGGCTTGTTCGAACACCACGGGTGCAGCAAACTCACTAGGCCTGGCCGCGAGCAGGCGGGCCGCCACCAGACCAGCGGCACCAGCGCCCACCACTCCCACCCTCAACATGTCTCTGGACAGTCCAGCGCGACAAAATGGTAACTGGTACAGCTAGTCTTCCATTCTCATCTGGTGTCAATGGGCCCAGATGGCTTCATGTGGGCTGGTAGTGTGGTGGCAACCAACTTGTTTGGTTCTGTGGATGGCAGGTATGTGGGCTAGCCAGCCTGCAACAGCTACCTGCAACATAAATACTACTCTTTAATTTGCTGCTCCCTCCATTGGTCCTTGGGTCATTGGTCCTTGAGTATCAAACAAACTTTGGTCCAATATTTTGTCTTAAAACTTCCCATGAACACTCTAATTTAAAGCTTAATGTCACCTTGCTTCTTCTACATTTCAGGGTCCGCAAAAATTGTGATTTGGTTTTAGTAGCTTTTTTATTTCATGATTTTCATCCCTGTGCTTCATAACCAATGATGATTTGTTTGATTTGATATTATGGTTAATGATGATTTGATTTTATCTGATGATTAATGATCACTTTGTTTAACCTGGTGATTGGATCATGATGATTTAGAAGTAAAATCCAGTGCACAGTACATCTGTTTGAGTCATCAGTAGAGTGACCACAACACAATGATACTGGTCCAAGCCTTATTTCCTTTGCCTTTCTGGCATTCAATTGTTACTTATTGACTATGGTTGTGTGATGAAAAACTAGCTCTCCTGCATTATTTGCAATTTGTCAGGAACCAACTCAAAATTTGGTAACTCTTGGGAATGTTGGGAAACTGATGGGGTGCAACCAAAAATGCAACATGGCAGAAAGGGGGCTGGAAAGTGTAACCTGACACTCAGGTATGGTACTAATCATGCTGGAATTCCATAACAAATACCTATTTTAAGAGCACACCCAAGGGATCTTCCATAATATAACCAGTCCATAACCAGGGAATGGAGAGAGTAAAAATGGACTTATATGTGCTGAATTGCTGCATTTGCCACAAGCATTTGTGCCCTTTGCATCTGGCATATGCCACATGTTAGAAGTAAAATAAATTCAAGAACTAACATGGTTATTGCACAACAGCTAGTCAGTCAGCCAACAGCTATTCAAGGGTTAGTACAATTTTGATGATGATTTTTGGTTTGCTTAGACAACCATGCACTTACACCATAAAATATGCACCTTTAATAAAATTATGTGGTCTTCTTCTTCTGAGTTTTTAATAATATTGCTGGAACTGGTTCTAAGCAAGAAATGTTACACTACGTGAATACCTGACATGGTTAGGACTGCTGAATTTGGTTACTTAAGCCATCAGTTGAAATTTTCATAAAGTTTTAGCCCTTCATTTGAGCTAAAAGTATGTGGGCATTTTAACATCGGTTTAAATATCTTAACTCAGCGTGAAAACACAAATCAGATGATATGGCACATGAAATTGTCAGAAAAACAGATGGGGAATTATCTTTAGAAATACCTTTGGATGGTGGAATTATGTAGTGATCCATAAAATACCTGGGATTCTCAGAATGTGGTTTGCAACTCTAATGAAAACATTACTGCAAGATGCAGCATTCCTGTTTCTTAAGCACAAACTATTCATATACTTTCATTAAGGAAATGAAGGAATCAATTGAGTTCCCTCCCTAAAATGGAATACAGCCTTCTGTGCTTATTTCAGCATGAATACACTAATACACCTAAGTAATGCAGTCATGTAAAATTATTTGTTATATGCTACCAGATGCAAATACTTATTTCTGCACACATAAGTTTAAAATTTTACATGAGCTGAATTTGCAAACAAATTACACTTGATATCACCACATCACCAAGTTTCTGGAAATGCCTCGGCCCTGCAAACTTGGAATTACCTAAGCAATTAACCACCAGCCTTAGAACTGCCTAACCACAAATTAGGTCATATGAACTTTGTTCAATTACACAACTACCACCCATTGACCAGCCAGTGATGCACGTACCTAGCCCTACACCGAAGGGAAAATCTGAAAAACGCAGCCGGCAGCGCACACCACGTCCGATCCAGCTACATTAGACGGCCAAATGATGACAGCTTGCATGGCCCCATGGCTCCATTACACCGCTGACGATTGGCTCAGCTGCGCAAACTTTGGCCGCAGAGTTAAGTCCACACCTGCTAATGGACTGCCGTATTTACCATTTTTGTCAACCAAAACATTCATTGACTTACACGATTGAGTCGTTCATTACAAAATTCCGGTGCTGATCACGTATTCTTTCCACCCTGCCACCTGCTAGTTATGGTCGGAAGTCAAACAAAAAGCCAAAAGGCAAAAGCCAAGAAGGTCGGAAAGGTCGGAAGCCAAAACGGTTCGGCTTCCGGCTATAACCAGCCGCTTCCCGCGACCACTGCCTTCCTTACAAGGGAGGTCGGGTGAATTTTCATGCCCCTTATGAACTCGGTCCATGATTGGTCCAGGAGCCAGACTGTCTTTGATGTCCAAAAAGAAGGAGTGTTAATTCATATTCTTTCATGGGGTCTCGCTTCCCCCATACTAATCTGGCACCGTGTTTTTTTCTTTTACTTTGATTGCATACTTAAGGCGCTGCCCAAAGAATGGCTATAAGACAAACGCTAGAAACTAAAAATAACATTAACCGTGCATGAAAAACGAATGACCAAATTCTTTGAAAAACTCATATGCGGTAAAGTTGGGCTGTTGGGGTCTCGACTCGCCTCCGAAATCATTAGGCTTATGGACGCCTCTGAGAAGAGATGGTCGTCAGGTGGGAGCAGCAGGGCGTCATCGAGTAGTAGTTAAGCGGTGTCCGTCGCTCCTGAGTATGTTTTGGCCAACGTTGTAGATATAGTTGAGCCTATGGACATAACCACGGCTCGATCGTTAATCAGGTCTATGCCTGTGACGGTGTTATTTCATTCACTGAAGGCACGGAAATTGTCAAATTTGCCCACAAGTTACCGGTGTAAAAAATTTCAATCGCTGCGGTGCGGAACGCGCTTGCCACTCGCGGTCCGCATAGTGCGCGCAAGCGGAAAGGAACGCGGGTGGCTTCTTTCGTATGGTTTAGGGCCGGTTGCATCTGACTCCACAGGGTAATTGGCTCGGAAACCTGTTACCAGGCGGCGGTCACCTGCTGCCACCTGCGCCGTCGGCTACGCTGGCACTGGAGTCAAGGCCGGCCGCCAGGTGGGCAGCCGCGCTAAGCTCCCAGGTGCCACAGCCGCGTCACGCGCATGCGGATGGAAGCAAACGTCCCAACCCGGGGCAACCACGACGTGGGACGCGGGGAACAGTCTTTCATGACACTTTGCACCGTGACCTCTCTGGGATATGTTCTGGAGGACAAGCCATAGAAGGTTGAACTCTGCGGCCTCTGTAGGTGGGGTTCCTCCAACTGTCTCAAATGACTGGACAACTCGCCTTATTTGGCCTTCAATGCGTAAATTTATAATCGTGTGCTTTTGTAATGTAACGTTAAAACATGTGACTTCATTCGGGAGTGTATGGTGGCACAAGATCTTTGTGTACCAGATGAGATAGTAAGCCAAATAATATGCAGGCGCAGCGAGCATATCTTTTACTTCCTGTTGGGCTGTGCCGGGTTTGCTCTGCGGTGGACGCTAAACATACTATACCTGACCCAGGGGCGGATCCAGGATTTCTCCAGGGGTGGGCGAGTGGGAGGAGGCACACAACATTGTATGGGCCTCCCTAAGGCTCAAGGACCCCAAATCCTTGCATTCCAACCATAATATTTTTAATTTGTTATTTACAGCTAGCTGTTTACAGCTGGCCCCCTTGCATAAACCGTCTTAATTGATGCCAAAAGTAATGTTTTATACATAGTTGCAAAACATTCACCACTCCCTCCAAGACAGGCAATTTGCTCTTTTCAGGGACAATTTTTACATGTTTGTCGTGTTTACCGTGCAGGGTATCCCCAGAAGCTAATGAGGCGTGTGTTTACTTGTACTAAATGTGATACGTATTCACCGTCTGCGTTGATGTCAGATCGAGGATTATTACATCCGTTGGGGCGATGTGAATTATGCGTACATTGTGACCATTGTTTACTGTACAGATAATGCGTGGCCGTTGTGTGCTGTGAAGCGTGTGAGAGGCCATCGTCACTGTCTCGGGGACCTATGCAAGGGTTTGCCATTGCATTGCTATGCGTCACTCCAAGTGCCGATCATCTGTGCTGATGCGGTCATGTGGTGAAAGTTATTTGCGTGGAGTGTGAGAAATTGTGCCGAATAACATGGGAACGCGCAATTATGTGAAAGTGGAGGAGCGATTAATGACGGTGACGACGGAGACGCGACGGTAATAGCGATCCTGAGAATATCTGACACGCATAGGAGTTTTGAGGGAGTTGACGCACGGATGGAAACATGCCGTAAAGGAGTGGAAGGGCTAGCGGGAGATGTTGATATCGCAAATAGGTGGCAGTGGTAGCCAAGGTTTATATGGAAAGGTTTTAGGAGGGAGCCAAAAAACGCACATTGAAAGGTAGAAGCACGCGAGAAGAGATGACGGTGCTCCAGTTAGCCAGAAACAGAGGCATACGGTGCTGGCGGTCCTCATCCTGAGCTCTCTCACTCCCAAATATCGGGTGGGCGTGGCGTGAGCGAATCAATGACAGGTGTGGGGAATGTTTTAGCGCCATCTGCAATGTGTTTCATATCCGACGCGTTGCGATCGCACGCAATCTTGCGCCTCCTTTTGGCGGGGGGAAACGGGACATGTGCAGCTGCAATGGCGACAGCGAAGAGAAAACTACGCCACACGCAGTCACCAACATTGCAGTTTGAGCCACCTGGAGTGACTGAGAGAAGAGCGTGGGGCACGAGGCTGAGTCGATGGCGGCAGCCGGGTCCAACGTTCTTCCGCGGACCGAGGTCCATTTGGGAGGCGTCCATGCCTGGCGCCGTGCCGTGATGTTGCGTCCGCGAATGCGGTGCCGCTTCACGATGTCGGCCCACGCGCGAATGCCGTGGCTGCGGTGGGGAGAACCAAGGGAACGAGCGCAGGCGGCAGATCGCTAAAGTCGCCACGAAGTCGAGGGCACGCGTCGGGTGAGCCGAACGCTACGGTTGTTTACCACGTGATGAGAGACACGCATAGGAGTTCATAGGAGTTCTGGTTCTCGTGTTCGGCGCGCTGAATATCCTTAAGGGAATAGTCGTGGGAGGAGAGATAGTTGCTGGGGGCCCAACTGGATCTAGCAGTGAATCTCTCAGGGCTCATCTAGCGTTGGTTTGTCCGACACTGTCGCTGCGCATTGTACGAATTACAAAATCAGTGACTCATTGCATGCCTGTACAGGCTGATGTGAAAAGGGATACGGGATGTGCCTTGATGCGGACCCACTCAAGGAGGTCTCTGAAGGAAACCGGACGTAGAAAAATAAGGCAGAAGGGCGTGTAAGCGTAACATTTCACATACACAAGTTCCGCGCCGGTACTGGGTCGTATATGTCAGTCTCAAAAATGTTGAAATAACATGTGACATAAATGGCAATGTTCGTTCCCGGTCATGGTTAAACTAATCATCCACAGATTTTTTTCTTCCTCGAAGATTGTATCATCTGCGACTGTGGTTTGATTTGTAAAATGCTACGTTCAAGTGCTACGCTTTTATTAGAAGTCCGCAGGCTCAGCCGGGCAGCTAGACGGTTGGGTAGCATGCCTGGGTGGCGATGCCACACTGGTTGTTGTGGTTACGTAGCATCTTAATGTAGCCTTGCTCGCCCCAGTTGGCAGACCAGGAGTTCTTGACAATCCAGTAGTCGACGCCGTTGTCGGTGCCGTAGCCGACGACGAGCACGCCGTGGTCGAGCAGCAGGCTGGAGCAGCTGGGCTCGTTGTAGACGCCGCTGTGGTACAACTGGAACGACTGGTGCGACGCGTCAATCGACAACCGAGATGGGTCCGTGTCCAGCCAGCGCGTCCAGCAGGTGACTTTCCGAGCCGATCAGCACGCTGTGGTGGCTCTTCACCTGCGCCACGAAAGTAGGCCGGGTTGGCGTGGCAGCTGCCACCCACCGCCGTGTACGGGTACGTCGACTCGGCCATGATGCGCCCTTAGCGTGGATGTACCTGAAGGCGTTGTCCATGCGGCCGCCCTTGCAGCCAAGGTTGAAGAAGAGGTGCGAGCAGTCGACCAGCTGCTGTTCGCTGAGAGAGACCAGCTGGTGGCCGGCCAGCGCCCAG
Source organism: Pollicipes pollicipes (assembly GCF_011947565.3). NCBI lineage: Eukaryota > Metazoa > Arthropoda > Thecostraca > Pollicipedomorpha > Pollicipedidae > Pollicipes > Pollicipes pollicipes. Next base: position 5,765,484 of record NW_023596225.1, on the reverse strand, counting down.
GCACCCTCCAGCGAGCCGGTGGTCGAGAACGCCCAGCACGAGCCGCACGCCGCCCTGGTCCTTCACCTCCGTGACGACGCCATACTGGCGCCAGTCAAGCGTCGCCGCCTGCACGCGGGCCCGAGTACTGGTGCAGCCGCTCCGGCCTGGTGATGTTTGCCCGGCTGGGAGGCCCTTATACAGGGCGTTGAACTCGTCAATATTCAGGTCAGCGAACTGATTGATCGCTACGGTGAAGGTGGTGCAGGCCCCGTTCGTACTCAGCCATGGTGCTTGGTGACGTACGCCTTGTTGTCGGCGTACGCCTTCATGCGCCGTGCCTCCTCGTCGCGGTCGGCATAAGACTTGCCGTAGGTGGCCTTGAAGTCCTCCCACTCCGCCCTCTCCACAAGCGCACTGGCAGACACTGCGAGGGCGACAACAAGCAGAAGCTGCATGGCGGCAGTGGAATGAAGCTAAGCCACACCTGGAGTTGGAGTGCACCCTGTCACGGTTATATAGGACACACTATCTATTAAAGGATGATAACATCTGTCTGTATCAGCGCATTACAACAGGTGTGCTTGACAACACCCTCTTCGAGTCGGTTTAATTCCTTGATCATTTAATATATTTATTTACCCGTCAACCGTTGCCATTCTGGCCTTTCATGGGACGATGCTGGGCCATGCCTAGCATAGAATGACATTAGCTGAGACCCTTATTGTTTTAATTGATTGGTCCGCTCTAAGTCTGGTGGAAGCCATGTGTGTTGCTTCTCACACATAGATGCTGGCAAACGAACCAAATGGTCTGCAGTCGGCCACGGAGCCCGCACATGAAGCCGAGTAAATACAGATGTACTCATTCTCACGGGAGACACCATTTATTGCACCAGCAGCACCCAGATAAATCACCGCGGGGGGGGGGGGGCGGCTCTTCTGAGCAGTACACGTGGGTCAGCCACCAGCCATATGTTGAAGTTCGTGAGCAGCCAGCCGAGAAAAGCCCGGCGAGTCTTTTACTCTAGGTGTTGAGTTATCGTTGGCTCCGAGACGCGCGAGCAGTGTACCCAGACAAGACCAGCACCTGTGCGCTCCCAAATCTCGCACAGATAATGCCGAGACGAGCTTTGTCTGCTCAGCCTACTGCCGCGACACGACCCCCTGTTGCTGAGATTGGGCTCGTGCTGAGGCGCCACCATTTGCGGAACGCGTTCTTACCACTAGTGGCATGTAATGTGATCGTTTCTCTGCAACATACCTGGGCTTTGATGAATCGGCTGTTTGAACTTGTGCGATTCCCAAGCTCGTTATTTTTGTGTTTAGTTCCCTGGTAGTCAAGCCAAGCACATTCATTAAGAAGTATGTAATAAGTGGTGTAGTATTGATTACAGTCATATCGTATATGACACAAAAAGCAAAATGCAGCGCTGCGCAATAAATCAAGACACTGCGAGACGAACAGTAAGACATAGGCCCATAATGACATATGATCACCGTACGATAAAAATATTGCTCAACGCGATCGAATTTGCCGATTGATTCACACCGATCGACTGAATGATTGATCGCCAGATTGTTCCTGAGCCAGCGATGGCCAGCGGCAGGTATGTCCGGGATGAGGCTGCCCGGAAAAGAACACCCGGCGACACTGACGGGCGAAAATCTGGCGGTCGCGAGATGCCTGCCAACGTCGCCTGGGTGGTGTGCTGTGACGCAGCAGCACGTGTGGTGAACAGCGAGAGGATTCCCTGATGAGCACGCGGATGTCTCGGCGCCTGCACATGCCCATGCCGGCACTGTGGGGTCACTAGACCACGTGCACCTCGCTAGCCCAGCGCTTCTACAGCTGGCAAAATACCACCACCAATACGTGCCCTCGAGACGACCCCGGTCTAGAAGTTCACCACCTTTCTGCTCGCTGTGCAGATGACACACAGCACCCCCGTCCCAGTCTGCGGGGGCGGTACAGGATCTGTGCAGATGACACACCAGCACCCCTGTTCCAATCTGCGGGGCGGTACAGGATCTGTGCAGATGACACACAGCACCCCCCGTTAAAATCTGCGGGGGCGGTACAGGATCTGTGCAAGATGACACACAGCACCCCTGTTTCAATCTGCAGGGGCGGTACAGGATCTGTACAAGATGACATACAAGCACCCCCTGTTCCAATATGCGGGGCGGTACAGGATCTGTGCAAGATGACACACCAGCACCCCTGTTCCAATCTGGCGGGGCGGTACAGCATCTGTGCAAAGATGCGACGTTAAACCAGAACTTTATGGGCTTTAGGAGTGAGTTGGTGTCGGGCTTCGGGAGTGAGTTGGTGCCGAAGTTTGTGCAAATCAGAGAAGACGGAATTACACTTTTGGGGTCACGTTGGAAATGCGTCCTTTAGAATAGGGAATGGTCACTCGTCAACTCCTAGCATATCAGCACAGAGGAAGAACTTGTTAGTATGTGACCAGATATGTTAGATAGAGTGATGTTTTTTTCAGATTTTGGGCTGTGCCTACAGGTTGAGTATATTTTCAAGAGTTGGATTGCCGGTAGGTTTGGACAGCCGAAAGGGGACTCCTGTTGTTTTTTCCCCATGGCTAGATCGTTACGGACGACCAGAATCTTACAGTTGGGCATCATTGTCATGTGATACTACATGTCCGCAAGAGACGTAAGACGGCGAGATTGGCTATTATCTAGATTGGCTATTATATGGATTGGATATTAGACGACATAATTGGCTAGGTCGTTTGTAAAGATGCTGAAGAACACTGGGCCAACCAAGGATCCCTGGGGGACACCGAGGGACACCGGCGTGGGTAAGGAACCACCTCTCACCACCTGCCGCCGGTCAACAAGGTATCTCTCGAACCATCTGGGGTCGATACTGTGCCCTGTGGACTTAATTAAGAGGGCACCATGATCAACGCTGTCGAAGGCACGGCTGCGGTCGTCGGATGTTAACGGCAACGAAGCCTCCTTCGTTGATTAGGCGCGTGACCTATTCGACAGCATCGATCATGGCGTCCTCCTTTTGAATGCATTGCCGGCATGCGGAATGCGACTGCGTTAAGACATGGCGCATGGCGAAATATAGGACAGCTATGTGCACTCAACCTTTTCACAAGATTGGCGGGGTCAAACTGTCCAGATGGAGATGGGTCTAAAACTACTGGGCTTGTCACGAGGGGCGCGTTTTTATGCAGAGGAATGGTACTCGCCAGGTCTCAGCGTTGGAAGAAACATTGGGATTGCAGTGCATTGACAAGATACAGTAAATGCAATCCTGATGTATATATATATATATATATATATATATATATATTAATATATATATATATACAGTAAATGATGATCCTAATGCTGACAGCGAAGTACAATTCGGTCCTGACAATAAATGTGGTCGACATGGTATCCCTTTGGGAGTGCTGGAATATAGTTACATGCCTACGTCTAGGTTGACCGGGATTGCTGGGGATGGAAACGGGGGGACACACAACTATGATATCTATGTTCTGAATCTTGTCATGCTTTGCCAACGAGATACAAGAGATACAACGCATACAGAGTCAAAAACAGTGTATCTCGGCCATTAGCAAAACCCTTCTGTCCAGTTTTATGATGCCAAATGTTGGCTCCGCTTGCACAGCAATGCACGCGCACAGAGGAGCCTGCACTAGCAAAGTATAAACATGCACACTGGGCCCTGATTGGGAACATTATATTATATATATATATATATATATATATATATATAGGAGTTTATCCCCGAGCAAGGAAACTGCTAGCACAGTTGAGAAGTGTTCAACTATGTGTGCGCAAACCTCCGTTAAAATATCCGAATGCACGTGGACAGATATCCTCGTACGTCGTGTGCCTCGCAAAGTGGAAATATTTCAACAAAATTTTGACCCGTAGTTCCTGTGAAAACTAATGTCCAGCTTAGTGTCATAAAGTCTTGTATGCGTGCGTCCATCAGCTAGGCTAGCCCATACCAGCCAACACCATCGCCAGTAGAGACATTACATTAACAAGAGACCCACACGAGACCAGATCAAAAGGATCCGCGGCTCGATATGTCGTGTTACGTATGCTTCGTAGTTGAATTCTTAACTGGATGGAATTGTCAGTAGCGTTTTTCAGTCTTAGCCGTGGGGGAGGGGGGGGGGGGGGGGGGGGCGGGGATGCGACCTCTCCCCTGAGGCTTTCCCAGAATACCTCTCCAACACGGTATGCGATTGCGCCGAAATTTTATGAGCCTTTGGGACACTTATTGCACGTGTTTTGACGCAAACCGTGTTCCTAACTTTTCTGGTATCTGAGCAGCGGTGTTTTTTAGAAACCACTGCACGACGCGACCTGCGGCTGGCGCGGGCAGGGGCAACAACGGACGATGCTGTGGAACGCTCGCGGCGAGCCGACATTGGTACATTAATGGAGCCATGCATCATAAGCTTTCGCTAAAAACACATTACATATATGGCCATCTTTTTTAACGTAACGGCCGCCCGCAATCCAGCACTAAGCTGCCTGTGGGTAACATGAAGCGAAGAGAGACACATTCGACCCATCTCGGTATTTCGGTGTCGTTGAAGGCCCTGAGCAGTGCCTTCAAACGCGCATAGTTCTACTTTCCGCGCACGATTTTGAAAATCTTTAAACCGGTGTCATATTTCGTCTCCACGCGCCGGACCGCCAATTCTGGTTGTCAGCGATACGCTTCCACGAGTTCATTTCAAACAGGCCCGGCCCGTCCGATGTGAGAATCCGCGAGAATCTTAGTTGGTCTAGCAGACTTGCCCGCTTTGTGCGAGAAAAAAATGCCGTTATAAACATAGTGTATTACTTAACGAAGCAGAAGTCTGTGGCTAGCAGCCACGCAATAGCATTATGCATATTGGGAACATTAGTTGATCTGTGACAAGTGTGCTGGGCTAGCTTGGTTTGCGCTGTTGTCGTCCCAGACCGCTGACGTCGCCGGTCCATGTGGTTTTTAGCCGAGCTTCACAGGCACTGCTGCCGGAGCTGTTCAATGGAAAGGCATGCAGAGAGCAGAACGCAAAGTGATTTGAAATCTTGCATTTTCTTCTGACTTCCAACGATTCAGAAAAAGTGTTACAGAGAGACGAAGCCTCACAAAAATCATTGCATTGATCCATGGTCCACACAAAAATTCTGGGTGGGCAAAAGTAAACCCAGACGTCGGTAGTTTTGAGCAGCGAGAGAATAGAAGCGAGGATGTGCAGGCACGCAGCGCACCTGCATTCCCGGAATTGAGAGCGAAGTTCAGCTGCGCTTGCTGCCACTAGGTGACACGGCGACCGCCGCGATGGCACGTTCCCCGTTACCACACGATGCACGCGATCGCACCGCAACGCTTGTCCGTTTCAAGCAACCCGCAGCAGACAGGAAACTCGACGTGGTCACTGTGCAGTAGCTAAAAACACCGCACACCGAAGCACGGCCATCAGAATACCGTGCCAGCGCGCCGCCTCGTAAGCTGTGCCTGACGGCGACCAGTTCACTGTCGCAATGTGGGCCCGAATCGACACTTCCAAACTCTCGCCCGCATGTGGGCGGAGCTCTGCCTGCAGCACGAATACATTCGGTGGGACGTCCCCGGTTCAGCCGCCGGTCGATCACACGAAGGTGCTTATCGCCTAGCGACCGAACGACGCCATTTTACTTTTGACATTTAACATTTATTAGCATTATCTTCCCACACATGTGCGGCTATTACAAGCTGAGCGTCAGGTCAATGTGTAAAACCAATGGACGAGAAGCAATAGCACTAAGGTCTATAACACATCACACGAACGTGTGGACAAAGGTCGGCGTCAGCCCGAAAAGCCGATCACATCATACCACGTCATACCAGCCCAGCGGCAGCTCTCTCAGTCGAGTCTTCAAACAACGCATGCTCATGTCATGGATCCCATTGACGATCTAGGATAATGACGCAGTTGCGCTGGGACCTGATCTACGAGTATCGACGTTTGTGTTGGCTGTAGGTTGTTGAAACAGTACGGGGGACTTCGTGTCGTTATATTGAGCAGCGGTGGGGAATAACACCATCTCAGGTGGCTGACAGTGGAATGACACTATCTTGCCGAAAAACAAGTGATGGTGCCATGGAAGCTATTCTGCATTCAACCATACTGGACGCCTGACATCTCTGGATTCATGGTCGTGCTTCCTTTTACCAAGGGCAACCCTGGCGCAAAAGCTGAAATAAGCTTTTGAATGCAATATGTTTGATCCCTTCCATGAGTTACGCAAACCGAAATGCGGCAGCGTACTGCAGGATGCGGCCTTCGAGCTGTATGAAAATAATCTTTGTTTGATAAAATATCGATTAGAAGTGTCTGATAATGAGCTACTCACTTGATACTTTCTAAACTGGTGGTGGCCAAACGACGGATGTCCGACGAAATTTTACCATGTGCTCGGGCGGGGGTCAAATTGCCCCCCCCCGAAGGTTTTCCGGGATGTTTTCCGAACGACGCGGCGTAGCCGCACCCAATTTTGCACAGCTGTAGATCATTCAAAATAGATCGTCTGATATCAAACATTTAGACGTACCTTGTATAGTCGCTGACCTGCAGCAGGGCAAAGTCACGTCATGGATTCAGCTAAGTAAATTTCTGGGGAATCTTTTGATCTGATGCAACAACGGAGTGTTAGACGAAGCGATGCACCTCTGAAATGCTTTCTTAGACGACACAACAATTAAATGAACAAATTCCACCGAGCTAGGGTCAGATATCAAGGTCAGACCAAGGTCAAAACCAACCTGTTTTATTTCTCTAGGGCTTGCTGTATGAGATAGTTTCTGGTGCTCATTTCGAATTCATTGATGGCAGGAACCGCATTATACATCTTCGATTGACTTCTTAGAGGTCAGAGCGGGTCGTTGACCTAAGATAACCCGGGTCGACATTTTGTTTCATGAACATGCTGCCTTGCGTGATCTTCGTCGCTTATTCACAAACAAAACCCAGAGCAGCGTTGCATGATTTTGGTCACCATGACTTTTTAAAGGTCAAACAAGGTCGTTTACTTTAAATGAGCTTGTAACCTTCCACTTGGGACAGGCATCTAGGCTCTGGGAGCACTTTGGAGACCAACCTGGAGTTTGACCTGTTTGACCTCATTTGACCCGATGCCCATGCCCTAGGAAGCTAAAGCTTTTGACCTAAGTGAGTTCACATACGGGTCAATACACTCCGTAAATTTGGTGTCTCTAGCTCTCTTAGTTTCAGATCTCAGGGGGGTCAAGTTGACCCCCACCCGACTGAAGAGCATCCAACCGGCCACCCTTGCACGTGTTTAAGTGCTATTAAAACTCGTTCCGTGTTCAATACTGCTAACATTTACAAGGTCTGTAGTACGTGTTCGTGCCAGAAAGTTCACACAAAAAATATGCATGGCTTTTTTCGCCAACACACCATTTCAGAGTCAGCCGACCGCATCTGAAGCGGCAGCCCGACGGGCCATGACCCCGACACCTCGTCAGCGACTCCCCGCCAGAAGGTGTCTGCCTCCGCTGTTGGCAGGTCCAGCGCTCTGGCCCCTGGCAGACACTCAGAGGCCATCGAGTCGGCATTCTCCGGCAGATTTTGACAGTTCGCCACCGGAACGTGTTACGTTGGCCGATTCTTCAGCATCACGAACAAGCTTCCCATCTGCACAGCGCTGTTGCTTCGAGCGAGATACAGGGGTCGGCCCAGCTGTAGCCGAAGCACTGTGGAATAAGCCTTCATCTAAATGGCCAACGGATTTCAGTAGCCGATGGCTATTAGCAGAATGGACGTGGATTAACGATGATGTGGCAGACAATAACGCAGTCCCGAAACAACCTACAGCAGTCATGCAAGCATTTATATTTGACTCCACTCAGCCCACAGCACATGTACATAAATGAGACCAAACATGTCTGGCTAGCTCTGTTGTTGCTTTTATGAGCATCTGAAACCTTTTATGCTTAACAGAAAGGTGTCATACATTATTAGCTTCATCTACGAGAAACAAAAACACAGAACATCTGGCCGTACTGAAACGCTTGCTGATTATTTCGTGGCAATGCTGTGGGATCAGACAAAGCATGGTATTGCGGTGAATTCTACTTTTAACTCGCCATGGATCTACCAACCTCACTGCCATTCCTAGTCACAGCGGTGCTCCACATGGGTCCAGATAAGATAATAACATGGAAATGCAATTGCAAGCACACAAGGTAATATAGGAGACCTAAATAAATCCTCCTACCACATACAAATATTGACTTAACGAATGTTTAGCGGCACAGATGCGTATGTTTTTACACGGTTCTAAATGTGTGAGTATCGCTGTGTTGATGTACCCAGAAGTCGTTCTGCGCCGTATCAGAAAACACGATTTGCAATTAATCCCAACGGTGTCAGTTCCTCTACCACAAATTTAAACAAACAAAAATGCTCCATAACAAGGGAATGAAAGCACACACAGAGCAAAACACAGTTTTTTTGTTTGTTAACTTACTCCTTTAACAGCCCTTTCAAGGCCTCTGAACAAAATGTCGGTACCCATAAAACCGATACACGAGAGCGCAATATGCGAGGTATGCGAGGCCAATGTTCTGCGTGCGCTGTTTGACGTGCTACACGTACGTTTTGCTACAGGTCCAACAGAGGAGGGTCTGTTGCTCGTGTCAGCTCATGGTTCATCTCATGAGTCGGCTTGGTCGGCTCCGCTCTACCCCCGCCAGCTGGTGAGCTACTGTGGCGCAGCGCGTGTCCCCTCGAGGCGCGGGCGGACAGCCTACTGCGGTGTGGCGTGCATTCTCTCGATGAGCGGGCGTGCAGCCAGCTGCGGTGTGGCGTGCATTCTCTCGATGAGCGGGCGTGCAGCCTGCTGCGGTGTGGCGGGTGTTCCCTCGAGTCGCGGGCGTGCAGCCTGCTGCGGTGTGGCGGGTGTTCCCTCGAGTCGCGGGCGTGCAGCCTGCTGCGGTGTGGCGGGTGTTCCCTCGAGTCGCGGGCGTGCAGCCTGCTGCGGTGTGGGGGTGTTCCCTCGAGTCGCGGGCGTGCAGCCTGCGGTGTGTGGGGGTGTTCCCTCGAGTCGCGGGCGTGCAGCCTGCTGCGGTGTGGCGGGTGTTCCCTCGAGTCGCGGGCGTGCAGCCTGCTGCGGTGTGGCGGGTGTTCCCTCGAGGCGCGGGCGGGCAGCCTACTGTGGTGTGGCGGGTATTCTCTCGATGAGCGGGCAGGCAGCCAGTCGAGGGTACACTCCAGCAGCTTACTGCGAACTGGCGGCAGAGATACAGTAAGCTTCCGCTGGTCCACTCTCGGTTGAGGTCGGTCACAACAAGCGAAGAACAACGGTTTCTGTGCATTAGTCTAAATTAATCCCTCGTTGCAATTTTGTAAGTAGCACTGATACTGACTTCGTCCGAACACGGGAGGGAGGCGTTCTCTCTCCCTGCCCTCCACCACAGTTCTGCCGTACATACTCCAGGGATATTCCGGTATCCCGCTAAGGGTCAAAAGTCTCAACGCAGCATCCAGTGGGTACGAAAGTGGTGGGCACAAGTGCTTGCAGACTTGCTTCGCTAAGCGACGGGCATTCTATGAGCGATTTACGTCTGCATTATTTCGGGATGCATTCAACACTATTCGTGGGATTTTACGGCCAACCCGGCCTCTAGCTGTCGGGGTACTCGGCGGGAACGTGGTGTGATGTGCTGCGAACTAGGGCCGTAGGTAGGTCAGGTAGGAAACAAACGTT
>NW_023596225.1:5649366-5755641 GCF_011947565.3 Pollicipes pollicipes | reverse complement strand
AGGAGCTTTCGGGGTCTAGAAGCAAAGCCTTGTAATTAACCAGTCCTTGTAACAAAATGGCATATACGTTGACAAAGGTGTGTTCACGTTTGCTTTTGAGTCTTTTTGACCCGAAACTTGTTATTCTTAGTTCCATATTGCGACGATTTTCCCTTGTTAGTCCCAATCATGAAGACTAGCCTCAGCTGAAATATTCCTGGTTGGCTAAAATCGTGAAATCGTAGTACGTTGGACTTCTTAGACACAGTAATCTCCACCATTCCCTTTTATAAGTCACTCCAGCTCAGTCACGGACAAAATGGGGGGGGGGGGCTACCCCTTCGCCTGACGAGCAGGTAAAAATGGCTCTCATCCGGCGGGGCATAATATTGCGGATCTCGCGGCGCTTGTGGGAAGTTTGGCTTTGAACCAGTGAAGCCGCGGAGTCGCAATCACGCAGGAACCTCCAGGTAGTGGGCATTGCCTGGCGGCGCAGGGCGTCAAACCTTGACGATGACGTCATGGCGGCCCACATAATTCGAACATTTGGGAGGGGATTACGGCGGCGCGGAGCATCAGATCAAGGCAAGCTGAGCTGGCGCGGCAGAACCGCCGCTGGGGGGGGGGGGGGGGCGTGCGTGGGTGTTCCCCCCTAATGGACTGCTGGAATACACGCAATGAGGGGGATATAGAGCTGGTCCGGGTGCATCGCGTCACATCTCAGAGCGCAAAGGCACCCAGGGTACTCGTCGCCGTGCTGACCCCGGCCGCTTCGCTCCCCTCCCCTGCAGGGTGTTCGTGCTCTTCATGGTGGCCGTGTCAATCGTGTGGATCCCCATCATCAATTCGTCGTCGTCGAGCCAGCTGTTCGTCTACATCCAGAGCATCACGTCCTACCTGGCACCTCCCATCTGCGCCATCTACGTCCTCGCTGTGTTCTGGCCACGCGGCCAACGAGCAGGTGAGCGTGGGCGGTGATCACACACGTCAACGCTGGTGCGGCGAGGGGTTGCTCTGAGCGCTGACGTCAGTGTATCGCTGGTGTGGCGAGGGGTGCTCTGAGCGCTGACGTCAGTGTATCGCTGGTGCGGCGAGGGGTGCTCTGAGCGCTGACGTCAGTGTATCGCTGGTGTGGCGAGGGGTGCTCTGAGCGCTGACGTCAGTGTATCGTTGGTGCGGCGAGGGGTGCTCTGAGCGCTGACGTCAGTGTATCGTTGGTGCGGCGAGGGGTGCTCTGAGCGCTGACGTCAATGTATCGCTGGTGTGGCGAGGGGTGCTCTGAGCGCTGACGTCAGTGTATCGCTGGTGTGGCGAGGGGTGCTCTGAGCGCTGACGTCAGTGTATCGCTGGTGTGGCGAGGGGTGCTCTGAGCGCTGACGTCAGTGTATCGTTGGTGCGGCGAGGGGTGCTCTGAGCGCTGACGTCAATGTATCGCTGGTGTGGCGAGGGGTGCTCTGAGCGCTGACGTCGGTGTATCGCTGGTGCGGCGAGGGGTGCTCTGAGCGCTGATGTCAGTGTATCACTCATTGTTGTATGCCGAAGATCTTTGGTGGGACTCCTTCTCTCAGTGATATCAGCACTGAATGTATGTCGATCTGGTGCGCAAAAAATTCGATTAGCTATTCGTGTTCAAGAGTGGAAGAAGCAAGCTGCATCAACTTTCTTTCAACTTTCAACTTTCTTTCATCATCCCTACATTTGAATGGGGTCTTGAACCGAGTTAGACATTTTTAAGACCATTCCCTGCAGCTCACAGCCAATTGACGAATGACATCCACAACATATTAAAGCGATGGACTCACGAGGGTTGACGCTGAAAAATCCGTAATTGGCGGCAGATATGTTTGGGTTTTCATTAGGTGGTATTTTAGTACCATTTGGTTTTGTGGATAGTCCTATTTAATAATGCTCTTATGTAATGCCTCTAAACGGCTGTGTCCCTAAATGCTGCCTCATGAGAGAGGGGACGAAGGTTATATGTCCCCAGACATGTACTTTTTGTTTCTTTATGTTGTCAGCGCACATTTGGTGTTCTGAAAATAATGCGAACAAAGAGCAACAGCAGTGAGGGAGGGGTAGGGAAGGACATGAACCATCCAAAGGGTTGCATAGCACCTTCCATGGGGATGCAGTCTCTCTTCGTGTCTGCGCCTATCCATACTTGGTCCCCAAAAGTATATGCTGCATACTCACGCTCGTTCGTTGTTCGTTCGTTCTCGTAAGTTCGTGGTTCGTTTGTATAGTTTGTTCGAACAGGTTTGTATAGTTCGTTCGTAAATGAAGTACCTGTAGGCCCCGCAGTTATGTAATGATATAGACTGTCATGCTGCACTGCAAGCTCACTAATACGTAATGTTTTTCTATGTGGTCGTATGCTGAGACAAGATAATAGTATAACAAGCTTTGTTCATATCTTAACTGCATTCAACTTTGGCACACATTGCAAGTGGCTTGTGTTAAGAAAAATTTAGATGTGTTGTAACAATTCCGCTGAGATCCTTTTTGCACTGCACAGACTTTGCAGTGCCTTTAAGATGTTTGTTAATGAGCGCATCAAAAGGCTTGGTGAGTTGCTTCTGCTAAGCTCTATCGTCATAAGTTTGGAAACGCTAGGGGCCGCATGGACCCCCCCCCCCCTACCTCCTATCAGTTTGCGTTCTGAAAAACGGCGAATCAAAGGCGAGGTTTAGTAGACGTACCTTTATGGTAATAGCTGTATCTATATAGCAATAGGCCTCTCTTCCAACACTGCGTCAGACTGTTGGCCGTGTATCCGACTGTTGTGTCTTTATCTGGCAGGGCGCCTTTTGGGGCATCATGCTGGGCCTGGTCCTCGGTATGGTGCGATTTGGAATCGAATTCTCCTACACGGTACCGCCGTGTGGCTCAGGTAATCATGCGCTGGTGGGTGTGTCATGCCTTGGACATCGTCTTTGGACCGACAAACCTGGAAACAACTCACAGCGAACCAGACCAGCTCGCTCCATGGCAGCCTGTCACAAAATGCGGATCCTGGTTGCTAACGCGGGATGCCGTGATTTAGATACTCACTGGGGGGAGAGGCAATAAGGGCATCCTAAGGTTTGTCGGCCTGTGACACAAATATGAAGGTCGTGGAAACCTGTCTTTTTGTCCAAGGATCAAAGGAATGTTTGCCGTTTGGTTTACGCAAAAAACGGACCATTTTGTTGTTCGCGTATTAAAGCTTACAAAAAAAAACATTTGCGACCTGTATAATATGATCATCTAGAAACGGCTCAACATTTCGTCAGCTTTAATCATTACCTTTTCTATTCTACTTTACTCTTACTTACTCTTCTCTTTGACAGACTTTGACTCTCTTGACTCTCTTGACTTTACTCGCAGGGTAAAACTGAATTTAGAATGAGACAATGCGTAAGGAAAACGGGATATCGTGCGCTTGGTAAAAAAATGCCAAGTTTATTTCGTCCTCAGCATGAATGGTTCCCAGACATGCCACTCGCTGTTGTTAGTTGGTCTGCCGCTTTTGGATTATGGGATATGGAGCCCGGGTCGGTGGAAATAATGAATTCATAACAACACCGCCCCTCTCTGCGCATTCAGTGACTCAGAATAATGAGAATAGGTGCCAGAGTCAACATTCGAGCACACAGAGGCGTACCCAAAATGATAGGGCAGGAGCCATGGGGCCTATGCCGCCGCACCCTGAACGAAGAGAGATTTGACATCGCTTCCTCCCTCCCGCAAAGCAAATTCTGGCTAAGCACCTGCGAGCATGTACATCTCAATTGTCTGGTGGATAACACCGGAGTTCTCATTCCGGAAAACGCTCCTTGTAAAATAGCAACAGAATTACACTTATTTAGACCATTCGGTCCCCCGGCCGCTGCGAAGGTGACCGAACTGGTCACAGCTGTAGCAGCCTAAGCCGCGCCGGAGCTCGCCCGTTCACTGCTGCCCCGCCGGATGTGCTGGGGCGCGCTGGTGTAGAACGCTCCCCCTGCCCTCCCCCCCCCCCCCCGTGGGGCCTTGGAAGCGGCCACGAACCGTGCACCAGTGCTGGCGCGAGGACTGACCGGGCGGACGCGGCCGTATCACGCAGGCTTCCGGCGTCACGTGGCCGTCACCATCTTCTGATCAGGTCACGAATGTCGATCGACACAGAACGGTGGCATGTGGTTACCTGAACCCCGCGACCACAAGAGCACATCCGTCCCCTCCCCCCGCACTTGCTGTACGACTCGGGGTCGATCCCGGGGTCACCCAGCGGAGCCGCTCGGCCAGATTCAGCCGCAGCCATCGCTGTGTCTAACTGTGTCGGTCGGGTCGGCCGCAGGAAGCCGGCCACGTGCGGACGCGCTTGCGACCACGTGCGGGCGCACTTGCAGCCACGTACGGGCGCACTTGCAGCAACACGCCCGTTAACATGCCGGAAGACTGCCCGCATATCTAACAGGCCGTTATTGAGGTCGCGCGTGCAGACGACTGGCGGGGTGGGCAGATTGTGGTCGGGATGTAGAATGCGGTTGGTGATGCGACACCGGCTGGGGTATTTCGCCAACAGACCGTCACCTTGATCGTCTGGAGCCCTTGTAGATGCCCATGCCATCACAGTCTTATTGACGAATCGTTTAGGTGTAAGCGTCAGTTGATACATCTGGCCATTTTTACCTAAAATGGTTTCTTAAAAGCAAGCTCCTTAAACAAACTTTCCCTTTAAAACCAGCTCTTAGCGAAAGAGCCTTTTGTTCTACGCACAAGACCATACCATGCTGTCTCTCAGGTCCTGTTCAGGTCAGGTAAAGATCGAGTTGGAATGGAGTCAGATAAGGGCAATGCTCAATCATTTTTCCGGATTTCTTAATTGTGTGAACGTTGTATTTGCGCATATTATGACAAGGCCGGGGTTTCGCAAAATATGTTAGAGTATTAAACAGTGAAATATAGCAGCACACAAAATACGCCAGCAAATGGGCTTCTACCCGGATTTGACCCACTGTCCTCTCAAAGTTGGGACTTGAGCTCAACTGCGTATGTTTGCGGCGGGAGAGGGGCTGGAACCCGTCAATTGAATAGGAAACTACACTCCTGTTTGATGACTTGTTCAGTAGACATTGTCCGTATGAAGTATTGGTTTGATGTCTCATCACAAATGGGCAATGTAAATCGTTTTCACTGTCATCCATAATTTACCCCGAGTAAATTTTTTGGTCATCTTATATGCCAAGTACTACATGATTGATCCCGAATGGCATGCAATCAAATCCATTGAAGTTTGTGTCTTAACCATCGAAGACAGAGGATGGAGCATTACAGTGCTGAGGCCTGAGGTCGCACATACAGTCGTACAGGCCTGCCTTGTGTGAGATCGTTAAAACAATGCATTTTGATAGTGTAGCACGCAGTAAACTTGTAATGCATGCTTTCAACTGTTCCCGACGTAGTTGTACACCGCGATGTCCTCAGCCAAGGCCCTGTTTTCCTCCTGTTCAGGTTTTTAGTGTTAAAGTTGTATTTGTTGACAAATATCAGTGGCGTTTCCGGTCATGCTTGGCTAATTCTTGGTCTCATTTCAGGCCTTGAAGATCTAAGACCCGAGTGGGTGAAGAGAGCTGTATTCGACATTCATTTCCTCCACTTCGGCTGCATTTTATTCCTGATAGTGCTGATCGCAGTTATCATCATTTCTTTGTGCACAGAGCCCATTCCAAAAGAATGTGTGAGTCCGCCTTTGGCATCCTAATGTCCTATCTCACTCTCGCCGAAGCATTACTTATGCGATGCCATGACAATAACTACAGGGATTCCCCCACGTGTCGAGATCTGTAGTTCCATACTAAGCCTGTTAAGGTACGCAGTGCATGGGGTTGCGGATATTCGATGAGCTCTGAGTGGCGAGAGCTCCATGTCTGAAGCTGACGCATCCAGCGTTGTATCGCATCCGCCGCTTTAGCAGCACCCACGGCCGGGGCACCAGTTCGTCAGAGCCTACCGCACGGTGGCGGTTGGAAGCTCAACTATCGGTAGATAAGGGTGTGTTAACGCAGTAACTAAGCGCAATTATTTCGTGAAGATGCTCCTTTTTCTACTCCAGACGGACGCAATAAATAATTAGTGATCTAAACAGATGTTCACCCAAACACATATGCTACAAGGTACTGCCTGTTTCGTTAGTCTACTCCCAGAGCGCTCACTCCGCATGGCGCCGTCGCACGTGGCAGTAAGAGGGGCTTGAATGACACCAGGTCCGGCCGTTCCGCCCGGCAGCTGCACCGGCTGACGTTCTGGTCCCGGCACAGCACGGAGCCACGTGCGCCTCTCCCCTGCGACGTAACCGAGGAGGCGAAGACTCCACCACCCACAGGTAGGTGAACACCGCCCCCCTGCGACGTTCTCGAGGCCAAGACTTCACCACCCACAGGTAGGTGAACACCACTCCCCTGCGACGGACTTGAGGAGGCCAAGACTCCACCACCCACAGGTAGGTGAACACCACTCCCCTGCGATGGACTTGAGGAGGCCAATGCTCCACCACCCACAGGTAGGTGAACACCACTCCCCTGCGACGGACTTGAGGAGGCCAATGCTCCACCACGCACAGGAAGGTGAACACCGCTCCCCTGCGACGTTTTCAAGGAGGCGAAGACTCAACCACCCGCAGGTAAGTGAAGACCTCTCCCCGGCCGGACGTGGCCACTACTCATGGAGAACCCTGATACTCAACCTGGCCAACGCCCCCTCAGACGGTTCCAATGAGCATACGTGAGCATCTTTCGGCGAATCCGTCGCACGCCACGCTCGTTGAGCCTCCACCACAGGGGCGCAGTTTCGCAAAATGGGAAGAGAGAGGCTAAGCAGGAAAAAGCTGGTCTGAAATGACTAAAAAATCCGTTTTCTGTATTTGACCGGCTTAAACAATAAAGAATGGGAAAGTTCAGACCAGGTCGCGAGGCGTGCACATTTTATATACCCAGAGGGTATGTTTCTTATCTACACAGTCCGCTCTTGAGCTTCCACAACCGGTCCATGCAAGATATCATACAAAGCGGGGTTAACACGCGCTCGGTGGGCGCCAATTCGACCCCTCCCCGAAGGTTTTTCCGGAATGGTTTCCAAACGACGCGGCGTAGCTGCGCCAAATTTTGCATAGCTAAAGATAATTAAATAGCTATCGTTTGGTCTCAAGAATTTAGATACATCTTGTAAGAACACTCACCTACGGCAGGTCAAAGTTAGGCCATGGATTCGGCGAGGACAGTTTCTGGGAAATCGTTCAATCTGATTCAACAACGAAGCGTTAGACGAAGCCAAACACGTCCGAGATAGATTCGTAGACAACACAAAAATTGAGTGAATAAATTCCATGGACCTAGGATTCTGTATAAAGTCAGACAAAGATCAAAACCAACATGTTCTGTCATTCTAGAGCCTGTTATATTGAGTAGTTCATGGTGCTCATTTATGATTTATTGATGACAGGAACCGTATTATACATCTTCTATGAACTTATTTAAGGCCAGAATAGGCCACTAACCTGAAATGCCCCATCAACATTTTTTTCGCAACATACTGCTAAGAGTAATATTTGACGCCCTTTCCAATGCAAATCTCCTAGCATTCTTTTATAATTTTGGCCACCATGACCTTCAAACGAAGTTACTGACCTTACATAAACACTAACAACCTCATGCTTAGCACTTGCTCAGCAATGGGTGTGCACATCCCTCTGACCGTCTACAGCCGTGTGCCCCTCAGAGCCGGCGCCAAGCGGCCCGCCATCTCTGGGCCGCAAGCTGTTCAACCTGATCTGCGGGGTGGAGGAGCGCGCCGGCGCGCCGGCGGATGCGTCCGACCCGCGCCGTCTCATGACCGACTTGGAGCGCGCCAAGGCCGACGCCGACTCGCTGCACGAGGACCCCAAACAGAGAGTGTGAGTCACGCTACCGTGAGGTCTGAGTCACGCCACCGTCAGGTGTGAGTCGCGCCGCCGTCAGGAGTGAGTCGCGCCGTCTTCAGGTGTGATTTGCGCCGTCGTCAGGTGTGAGTCACGCCACCGTCAGGTGTGAGTCGCGCCGCTGTTAGGTGTGAGTCGTGCCGCCGTCAGGTGTGAGAAGCACCGCCATCAGTTGCCGAACGAGCGGGTCGATGATAACGCTGGCGTCAGTTATGGACTGAAGGATCAGGACGGGTTTGGTCGCCCTCCAATACACGGCATATAATGATGGGTTCCATGATTGCTGGAGAAAATTTTGCCTGAAGCTGGTGACGTTCAAATGCCTGACGTCGTCTCTGTCCCAGACGATGCAAAAAAACAACAGAGAAGCGGTGTCCCTGCCCAGATAATTACTTAGATAAAAACAGGCCCAACCACAAGCTAAGACACAGGGGCATGCTACTGTTGTGGTTTCAGAACAACGTCGGACAATGGCAGCAATATATCTGCACTGCATATTGATGATGCTAAAGGAAGGGTGATGGGGTGCGGAAAAAGATGTTTCGTGGCAGCTTTCGGTCCAATGGTCGCTTTTTTCATTCGTAATACAAACATTCGTCTGGTGCATGCAAGCAGTTTTTGTCTTTTACGTTTTAGCTTTTTGTACTGTCTGGCGTGTTGTCCTGAGAGAGCTGTGCTCGCACAAATACACATCAAACAAACAATGAGAATGCGTATTGTGACCGCCTCAGGGTCAAGGCTCGGACGTGAAATCACCCAGGGATGGGAGATTTGCGCAGGCATACCTGACCAGGTCTGTGATCTGTCCGCTTTTCAGAGTTGTCAACGTCTTGGCCCTTTTTACGATGGCCATCTCCCTGGGAATGTATGTCTACTACCGATGAAGCAAGATGGAGCATAATCCGATGACGTTGCGGAACAAGACGACCTCATCGGATGACGCTTGGGAACAAGACAGCCTCGTCGGATGACGCTGGGAAGCAAGACAGCATTATAGGATGACGCTGGGAAGAAGGATGGGCTCATCGTATGCTGCTGTGGAGCAAGCGTCGTCCCTTCTGATCACCGCGCGGGACTGATAGCTTTTCCAGTGTCTGGCACGTGTAGGCTTACTGGCACAAGAGGCTGATCGATTTGTGCGGCTGGTTGCTTGACACTAGCGTCGGTGATTGCATGCTTCATGCCACATCCGCTGAATTCTGCGATTTCGAACTTTGAAATTTTGACATTTGGAATATTGTTTAATTCATTACGAGGCCATGTGTTGAAATCATGCCAGGCAAGGCTGCGTTGGAGTGCGTACTTTGCAGTGATATAGGAAAGCAGCGGACGTGCATGCGTAATACATAGGCATACATAATGCACGATTTCGTGGGTGTATGAACTAGTATGTTGTTCAGGATAAAGTAAAGTAGACGAGCAAATAGGCACCAAATGTTTCACTATCTTCAAAAAAAGGTTGCGGTAAAATGGGGAGCAATAATGCTTGTTTTACTGTAACTGATCGGCTGCAACAAAGGCATACAGCTAGTAACCATATGTGCGCACTTCTTAAAATGTTTTGGAGCGGACTATATTAGTGATAAGCACAAGTGATTATACATGGATAATTCCTGAGAAATAAACAAAAATGAGGACGTCTGAAAATATTTAGCGGTGGGACTCAAGTTCCTATAGGAACTTGAGTACACACCAGGTGCATGGCCAAAGCCACGCAGCTGGTATGCATGTGCACTACTTGGTGCTCTCTTTCTTGTACACTGTGTATATGCTATCAGTATTTTTATCCTTACACCTTGCTTATTTTGTGTAGATGTACAATTTGGGAATTCTAGCGAGCACAAATAGTCCTTATGATCCGTAAATTTTCGGGCTCTGTGCTCCCTTATTTTTGTCAAAACGAGCGGCAGGCCAAACAATTTCGAGTTGAGCCACCTGAATCAATACTTGGGAAAAGACATGCCTTTTTCCAGACCTCGATCGGAAATGACTTTCCAATCGCAAATGCATGTCAATGTGAGAAATAATCGAGATTGGCATGGTGAACAGGATGGCCCGCATAACAGCGAGTATCTCAGAGCTGTTTACTCGGTACCCACACCCGTTGGTGCTCCGATTAAATGCATTCGTATCTCTAAGCTTTGCATTTAGTACTGACCGAGCAACACGTATAGCTTATATGCTTTCTAATGCAATGCTTTCCGTTGGAATGAGTGCCGCTATTTTCCACCGAACACTCGCTGCACTAGTAAAACCCGTGGTCTCGACGGATTGCCATTCGGTGCCATGGTTCCATTTGAGTGATCCTTTTTTATCCGTGCACAGCCATTTCATTGCCCGGATTGACGCATTATGCACGAAGCAAGACATGATGACGTTTATCAAGCGCGGCAAAAAAATATTGATTTATTAAGTACTAACTCTTGGATTAAATATCTGAATGTGCTACGTCATTGTGGGAAAACCTGTCGAGTGCCATGCACAGGAAGATTGTTAAGAAGCTAGGTATTTAGTTTTAAGGGTCTGTCAACTGCAATGATTCTGCCGCCCGTTACGTCAGAGGACTGATACGAGTTCGTCACTAAACAAGGTGTTGCTCATCTCCATCTTATCCTCTGCACGTACCACAAGAGAGCGAGCCTTGAAAATAACGACTCGGCATCACAAAGTTGGCTGACCCCTCCATGCCTGTCGACTAGGTCCTCCCCCGCATTATCGGAGGTGGCCTCAGTGTCGAGCAGCTTTGCCGGCCGGCGCTGCCAATCAGCAGTCAGCTCGATATAGAGTCAGCCTCCACTCACACTGTCACCTGCTTTCGAGAGCCACGCATGCTACCTAGTGACGGCACCACACATTGGGCCGGGCAGGTCGCCCTGGCTACAACGGTGTATATCAACCCATCCTGTATATGCCAGCGAATATGGGTGTTTTACCCAGCAAGGTGAGAGGCCCTCGAAAGCTACGATGCGTCTTCTTTAGCTTCAGTTTAGTGGGATAAGTAGCTTAGTCGTACAGATGATGTTTGTATGAGGCTGTTTTTATTTAGCTACTCCAGCTGAGTAAAAGCATTGACGGCTTGGGTTTCATGAACATCTAGCACATATGTCCACCAAAGGTGTAATGCTGCTGCAAAGCTGCTGAGCAGCCAGACAATTCTGGCTCATCAAACCTGGTGCAGCTGAACAGAAAACCTTCTCGTATAAACATGAATATTCCCAGCTAAATCAACCCACTAAATATCGTACAGATACCTTGATGAGTTGCAGCAAAATAGAAAAAAGAAGCTTCCGCCAAACAGAAAGCTCCCCGTTGCGACCAGGAAGTTCCGTTCATTTCCAGACGTACAGCCTGTCATGAACGATGCGGTGTCTCAAAAGAAGTCTGTGGTTTGATGAACACCCGATAAGCAGCGGCATGTCTGTTATAACAGAGACAGGCTTCCACCCTGTCCTGCCAATATTTTGGATTGTCAAGGTGTGTGGTAGGGCAGGAAAGCCTGATGAATACAGCCAAGGCAAGGTAAGGTAGACAGCAGTCTTCTGACCGGACAAGGCCTATTTCTTGATTAGGAGCAGGGCTCTGCTGCGACTGAAAGATGATAAATGCTCTGATCGAGAAGGGGGCCCTAGCAAAATAGGCATGGAGTATGTGAGTAGGGAAAACATCCATATGACACCAATTTTTAGCCAAAGTGTTTCATTAAAACTGCACTCTTTGAGACGCTTGAGAAGTATGGAAAACATTATATTTGCATCCATGTCATCATAAAGATTGAGCCAGCACTGCTCACTTGACATTTTGGCAGTCACATTGCTACTCATCCACGGTCCCTTCTGTTCATACTGTGGCGCCTTTTGTCAATCGGTGCGCGTAGTGACGCGTAAGCGGACGCCGCGGACGGACGGACGGCGTCTCAGTTGTGGGGGCGACGGATACGGAAGAGCCGTTGAAGGATGTTGCGAAAAGGAAGTAACCCTGGAGACAGATTACGAGGAATATGTGACGCATTGCAGTGGTGCTTCTTTGTGTACCGTACTGAACGTTAATCGGAGTATCTCGCTGCGATGGGACAGGCGAAGCAGGCCGCAGCGAGGTGCCGCTGCTAATGCGACGTCCGATAGGACCAAACAAAGCCAAACTCAAAACGCTCCAAACGGCAGAAACCAGACTCAAGGCTCAAACGCTCACGCAAACTACGTAAAGGTAGCTAATGCTTCTAAGCCCAGAGTGACTTGACGCATGCAGACTAGAACAGTGTGTGCAAATGGCATATTTTCAGTGAAGAGGCTACGGCAGATGTATTATGTGCACTGCTAGGAAAACCCAACACTTAACACGCACCCTGGTGGCCCGTTGAATGCTCTTCGCTCGGGTAAAGTGTCAATCTGCCCCCCTAAAATTTCAAAAGCAAAGGAAGCTAGCGACACCAGATTCCCAGAGTAGGTTGAGTAGGTTAGGTTAGGTTAGGTTAGGTTAGGTTAGGTTAGGTTAGGTTAGGTTAGGTTAGGTTAGGTTAGGTTAGGTTAGGTTAGGTTAAAAAACCACAGTGCACCCCGAGCCATTTATTGCACCATAGTGCACCCCGTAAGAGTCTACCGCAGAGCTTATAGCTCCGACACTATCCGGATCACGGTCTTGAGCTTCTGGACTTAAGTTATCAAAGGATCAGGCTAACTTATTATTTTTGCCAATTTGACCTAGGTCATATCAAGGTCAAGCTATGGCATGCGGAACATGGCGAACAAATGGACAATAGTGCACCTCGCACTAGCCAGCTGATCGGGATGCGCTACGTCGCAAATAAGGGATTTACTGATTTCGAGGACCGAAGTGCACCCCGCTAAAACGCCGTGACTAGGTAAACTGCTGCCAAATATGAAAATGGGTCAAAATCGCATTTCCAAAAATTTGACCCACTCCAAAATTTGCCAAAAATCCTTTGATTTACCTTTGTCCCATGATTTGACACCAAACAAGCTCGACAGACCCCCCAACAAGAGATGAAATAAATTACCCGAAAAGTGGCAGTCCATTTTGGGACCGTACGATTTAGCCTACTATTGACGCCATGTTAACAGAAAGGGACGCATTCGATGCAAAACGTTCTGGGTGCTTTGTATATATGAAGAGGTGATTTTGAAGAAAAAAACTGCTGTAAAAACCCTCAAAATTACATTTTTGAGCTGATTTTTGTTTTTTTATTTATAATTTTTGTCAATTTGTTTCCTTATTTTTCTTAGGTATTAAGGTTTTAAAACGGTGCCATTTTGTAAACGTTGTTAATTTGGCGTAGAAAAGTGTCTTGCTGTAGCCGATTTGTTGTGTTGAGCCGCATGGTTCTTATACCATTGTGTTTGAAAAACAGCTGTACGCGTAAGAAATTGAAAAACATTCCTGCATTCAAAGCGATGCTGTGACTTCGTTTCTGGATATATTTTGAATGGGCGAACTGCGTTGGAAAGTGGGGGCTCACAAGGTTGTATTTTTTATATTTTCTAGTCAAAGATTAATATTTTGGTCAGAAATGCCATGTACATATTTTGTCAATTTTTTGTATACCTAATCCTAGTGCTATGCTAATCGTAAGCTTTCTTTTTTCTGTATACTTCACGCTTAAAACGGCAATCCTTAAAAAGCGCATTGACGGTAGAGTTGCGTTCTGTTAAATTCGCAGAGGCAGGGGGCACAAGGAGCACGGGGCACCAGAGGGCAGAGCAGTCGAGGAGCCCCAAGATCTCCTCGGGACTTGGGGCCCAAAGAGCCAAATTTTCGGTCCGCTTGCCGCTTTGGGGAACGACGTCCCGCACCGATTCGGGGCCAGCTACTATGTCCGAAGGGTTTCCTGCGTCAGGGAGAAACCAATGTATAATGCATCTTCTGAGGGCCTCCGGATCGACCAGGAGTCCCCCCCCCCCCCCCACCTGTTTTGCCGGAATGGCAGCCGGTAGACACCTTGCTCTGGAACGGAATGGTATGTCCCTTTAGCTCTCAGCCGGGAAGATAACGCGCCCCCTAATGATATACCCACGAGGCCCTTGTCCGGAAAAAGGTACGGGCTGTCGTAAGGGTTCAGCAGAGGGAATCCAAATGAGGTCAGAAAAAGGTCAATCCATATTTGCCTGAAGACATCCGTCCTTTGCACAAACGACTTGTCAAACAAATTACATGAAAGAAAATACATCACTACGCTTCCAATTTTAGGGGCAAGACAGCCGACGTTCCGGATTGCAGTTACGGTAAACGGAACGGCGTTGGCCGCCGAGGATAACACCAGGCGACAGGCGCCTGGCACGCGAAAGCAACTATGTTTCGGGAGCTCCCGAAATCGGTTCACACCGTTCAAAGATCAAACTAGTTCACCTTTCTGATTTTGATGATGTCTTCTGAACACATAAACAGTTCCAGTAACACGAAAGCACTGATCCTGTCTTCGCTCTTCCGTTCCACCTCTAGAACGGGAGAAGGGACCGGAATAATGTCATTTACGACGCCAGTTCCTGACGTAAATCTCAATCAGCTCTTGCCGTCAATCTTTAAAAATGGCACAGCTGGCGTGTACTTCAAAACAGTTTTTGAGTCGTCGAAATAAGACTTGCGAGCACGAATTTTTAAAAATTCTACGTAACTTTGTTCACGAATCAGTTCGATCAGTCATTCAGTCAGATCAATCAGTTCTGTAGAATGATGCCAAGAATGATTTGGAAGAAACGAAACGCCCGATGATTGAGGGATAAACCTTTTGCTCTCGCGTTTCATGGCATGACTAATAATAAAATAGTTCCATTTTTGTCTTAAGACAAACAAAATAATTATTGGGGGAAAACATCCAGTATATTTGGGCAGGGCATCGCATAAATACCCAAGCAATGGTGGTTCTCGCGGAGTTTACACGGAGTCCAGAAGTGAACTACAGAGGAGAAAATAGCAATGCTCTAGACAAATGATGTATCCAGTAACACCTCCACTGCACTGAACGTACGTGACACCATGCAGCCGGGCTCAAAGATTACGTCACAAGATCTTTGAGGGGCATTACAGTTAATGGAAAAGGTACAACACCTGGACACAACGGCTTTCCGGTTGAATTTTTCTGAAGTTTCTGGCCACAACAAGGTTCTTTCCTGGCTTCACCTCTTTTTTTTACTAAGAAAGGGCTAACTGGTTTTGTTGTTTCTCACTTGACTCCAGGCGTGACGGCATAAGGAGGCATAGGTCATGATATGACCCAGGGCCCGTGGGGACCACCCGAGATGCCGGATTATGCACGGCGGTGGCTGGATCTATCCGTTGGTGCACCATGCCTTCGGAGAGAACAGGATATAGCCTGCTCTCTCCCGACGTTGTGCACGCCAGGCCTTATGAGCGCTTGATGGCGGGATGTTCGGGACAGATAGAGATCCCTTCATCGACGCTTATACGAAGTGCAACGAGGAACCAAGTCGTCGGACAAGCCGGTCACGCCGAGTCTCCAGAGCGCGCGCAGTATCGCGTGCTCGGATGAGACAGGGTTGACTTGACCTCAGAGGATACTCCACAATTTTTCATCGTTTTCATTTTTCAGATTTCCTTACGGCGTATCCTAGTTGCGTGAAACTTTGCGTTGTTGTAGACAATTGAATAGCAGATCTTTTGGAATACAACATAAGACGCACCTTGCAAAGTCACTGACCTTTGGCAGGTCAAAGCGTGGTCGTGACTGCCACCGAAGGCAATTCTCAGGGGATCGCGTAATCTGATGCAACAACGGAATACTCTGTGAAGCCGCACATCTCTAAGATAGTTTCTTAGACAATAGACAATCGAATTTAGTGGTACAACAAACTCAATTGATCCTGGATCGAGTACAAACATCGCGTAGAGGCCAAACCAATCTGGTTTCTACTGGACATTTTTCTCTATCTGATGGTTTCTGATGTTCATTTCGAGTTTACTGATAACAGGAATGGCCACGAATATCTTTCTGAACTTTTCAAATTTTCGATGAGGCTACAGAACTCATATGGGTAAGACTGGCCTGATGCTGTAAGGAACATACCACATAGCGTAATCCTTGAGGGCTGTTCAACTTAAAAAATTAAAACCAGCCAGTAGGTTTGGGTTTTAGTGATTGTTGAGATCTCAGCGGGATAAGCTGCCGCCTTACGTCCGAGCACGTCGTATTGTTTAGTGTCCATTCTCGGTCAGTGACCTTTTTGACCTTTCCAAGGTCATGGCACTCAGAGCCACGCAAGACTGCTTTGAGTTTTGCATTGAATAGGCGACAAAGATTACGCTAGGCTGTATGCTCCTAAAAACGAAATATTGATCTTTGTCATTTTAGATCAGTGACCTATTACCACCTTGATGAAGTTAAAGGAATATGTATAATGCGGTTCTTGTCCAATTCCATAACTTCCAAATTTAGCCGGCATAGGTGCTTAAACATACGTACAACGCACATGCAGAGGGGATATTGCTATCAACCACATATCAACCCATGATTGCCAAACCTGTCCCGTTATATCACCCAGACTATAACTCGGCCAAATATTCCGGAGGCTAGACAATCAGGAAATTGCACGATATACTGTCATCTTCGCCGAAACATGCATCTAAATACGTTGTCGCCGTCAATCACGAAAATATATGAAATGCATGTGAGCATTGGGTGTGGCCGTTTTTTGAGACATCATTATCGTTGACAGTGCATTATTAGCATTGCCCTGCCATGCGCTTGTCGTTAGTAAGCGTGGACACGCACTGAAGCTACTTTTCAACAACAAATCCGATCCACTTAAGCCACAATGGCCTTTTGTCTTGGCCGATTCTGGACCACTGCTGGGCGTGAAATCTGACGCATAACTTATCCGCAAGCCCGCTTCTTAGCAAAATGCACTTATATATATATATATATATATATATATATATATATATATATATATATATATATATATATATATATATATATATATATATATATATATATATATATGGGTATATATGCATGTTCGATTAAAAATGGCTGCTGAATCAGCAGTGACATGCTCTGTTATGAATCGTTCTAGGTTCCCGGCTTTTGACTTTGCATTATCGCTTAGATTCAAAATGATTCGCGAAAAATCACTCATATGTTCGTTTCTTTTTACATTTTTGCGTTTCGAGGTCTTATCTCATTGTCGGAGAAGACTGAACGGCACAAGAAATAAGTTTTGGGTTTTTACAGGACGCAAATTGTGCACTTCTATCTAAAACATATTTTGTTACGGAGAACACAAATGAGGCATGGTTCATTGAAGTAAGACAGCATCCTATTTACACTTTGATATATACATATATATATATATATATATATATACATATATACACACACATATATATATATATATATATATATATATATATATATATATATATATGAAATACACTCATAATGGGAACACGATGATCAATATGACACAAACATGTTGCCACCATGGCATGAATAGTGCTGACCGCTCACTACCTAACAGTCCAAGAGTTGTATAATAATTTGTTTGTCTGTTTAGGGCTGGAGAAGGTCCATTAATGAAAATACTTCCCCAAATTTGTGGGTGTCTTCTGTCACTGCGCGTCCGTAAAACGTCAGTGTTGTCTGTTAGTCGTTGCCGTGTCAATGTCCTGTCGCGTTCGTGTCGCATGTGGTCCAGGGGTGCCCCGTCACGTAAGTGCGTTGTCAGGCGTCGTTTGGGTGTCGTTGTGGCCACATCAGTGCCTTTTTGATACGAAGTATGCAGGCTTCGGTGTTGCATTTGAATTGATACACTGCATTGTGTCATTGGGCACACGGGTTTTAGTTTGTTGGCTTTATCTGGGCTATTTCTGATGCCAAAGTTGGATATTTTCTAATTAAAATGATAAATGATAATGCCAATTTCATGGTCGTTCTTGCCTTCTACATATCGAGAGATGATTTCCCGTAGAGCCTTTTCGTTTGTGGGCAGATGCCATTTACTTTTAATAATACAGTTTGACGGTTAGTTGGTTATCTTGTTTTGGTTCGCCGTCAAAGCGTCTTGTCATATGTCGCTGTATCTCGTTTTCAACGTCAGAATTTGAAAAACCATTGTTCACCAAGATCTGTATGATTCTTACCAATTCCGAATGCAGTCCTGTCCAATCAGAGCAGTGCTTAAATGCACGTCTAATGAATGGCGTTATGACGCAACTTTTGTAACGTCGAGAACACTTACTATCAGCATTTGAGAACCGTCCGTTGTTGGTCTGTTTTCGGTGTACATTCGTTTTAAATCATTGTCCTTGTCAATCAACACCACGTCAAGAAAGGGTGTTATGTTTTGCACACTTAGTTGTTTACCGGATTTTAAATCAGACTGCTCTTCAAATGTGTTTTTGAGGCGTTCAACTTCCACAAACATATCGTCTACATAGCGACAGTTAATGCCCGGTCTTATGTCGTCATTTTGAAGTGTGCCAGTTTCTAGATGTTTTAAATAGTAGTGCACAATTTTTATCCTTTAAAACTCAAAACTTATCTCGTGTGCCATTCCGCTTTTCCGATGCTTAGATAAGATCTCAAAGGAAAGAATATAAAGAACGACGAATATATGAGTGATTTTCTGCGAAACAATTTCAATCTAAATCATAATGCAACGTCATACATATATATATTCCTAACCTTGCGCAAAGCAGATTGTTGCTTTTACATGTTTCGTTAAAGATCACAGCGGTCTTGGCACTGATGACCATTTCGGATGCATTCTTGATAAATCTGATAATGTCTGTCGCTTCTTCTCTCTGGTCATTGAAGACGGCACTACAGCTCATGGTGCAAAGGAGATATTGATTGTCATATTGCACGGCCTACTATTACTTATATTTCTCAACGCTTCAACCTTGATTGAACATTTTCTGGAATGACGGTGTTATGCAAAGTCGATATCGTAGCACGTTTGTAAGTTTGAACTCATCCCGTGCCTGCTCTGACATGGATTTTATGCCTGCAGACATTTGTTCTCATAATACCGGCTATGCGTAACACACTACATACATATCGCAACACAGACATAGGGATTTACGCATCACAGGTACTCATCGACAGGCAACAGCGTTCATCCACGACACTCAAAACACTCAATGTTCCGGTGCCCTCCGCCCTTTCCAACACGTAGCCCACTGATAAGCGCACTGGCCCGCTCCAACAGAGTGCCTCTCATTGTTTCAGGGGCCCCGACCAATGTAAGTCAGGGGCTCGCGTAAATTCTCGTGTAAAGCCTAAAAATGGACGAAATCGGCAAAATACAGCTTCACAACTAATGTGCACGTGTCACATGACACGTGCAGCATGACATCGTACACGTTTCAGTGATTGCCCGTTAGATCACCGATCGAAGCATGTCAGTCTCTATGTACTTCATTCCATGGTTTCTGAGATATCACGAAAACGTGCAAGCCCCTCAAAAGAGCAAAATCGTGTAAATCCATAGTTCAACACATGGGTGCCATGACATGTGGCACGTGTCACCTAACATTATCATCTCGCTCCTTCCATTCATCATTGAAGCGACAATCCCAGGTTTGTTAGTGTCATAGGTTCCGAAATGTGGCTCAAAAGGTGCAAATCCGCGGAAGAGAACAAAATCCATCTGTGATCCCGTGCCGTGTGATACGTGCGACCGTATCATCTGGAATATCAAAACTTGGCATCTTGAAGTTGTCTTGCAAAAAGCAGCGCAACGATGCGTTGCACAAACTCGCGATGCGACTGAAAGTGTACCCACGTCAACTGCGAATGTTGGAAAATAAAAGCCACGCCTGTGCGCGCACGGCGACAGCAATGTACAGCGGGCCGCCGACCGCCATGCCTGAGCCGAAATTGCCCCTGCGTACCACCCGTCCGCCGGCCCACTGCCGGACAGACTCAAGACCCTAGAACAGAAGGTATAACCGTCTGGCCAAATTCCGCTGCTTCGACTGATGACGCCACAAGTGTAATCGGCACGCAATGCTTAACGGCGGATACATGTCCACCGCAGCTTGTTTGGCTTTTTGAAACGGTTCTAAGATTGGTGGGAGCCGTTAAATATCTTTGGTTGGATCACAACAAGACTGCTTCTTCTCCGAATAGGCCATAACATCAGCTGCAAGGTTTATTGATAATTAATTGGCTGGCGTCCCGGTCGAGTGCCTTCGGCTGGAAAACCGGGAGACAAACTCTCACAAAACTTTTTCAAGAATTCATTGCCTAAGTTGGACATATATATGCAGACGGAAAGAGTCAATGGGTGCATCTTAAAGAAACAAGAATTAGAAATCATGCTGACATGAAAGGTCCAGGTCAGGGCAAAGGGCTGCAGACCCCCGTTACAAGTTCGCAGGGGCTGGGTCAGGTGAGGTGTTCCATGGGCTCCATTCCCTAGGTTAGCGTGATAATTTGCTGTATTCATGCGATCTATGATTCAAAATATTTGCGCGCCCATTTTGATCGCGTTATGCAGCTTAAACGTCAGCTACAATTTTGTCTGGTCATTTTACATGGCATGAACTTATGGCATGAACTGTGACTTACACGCGCGCGCGATCCGCGCGGCTCATGCCAGCCATTGTTCCGATTACCACCACAATGGCTAGCACACATCACGTGCACTGTCAGTGTTGACGCAGGCACGTCGGTGTACGGTACACGTCACGTGACCGGCCGCCGCCGGCCAATGCCGCCGCAGATGGGCTCTGCTGGCGCGCGCGCTACAGCGTTCACGCCAGCAATCGTTCGGGTTTACACCACCATGGACAATTACATGCACTGTGAACTTATGACATGCACTGTGACTTACACACGCACGCGACATGCACCGTTCACACCGGCAGTTGTTCCGAGTCACACCAAAATGAATAACATACATCGCGTGCACTGTCAGTGTTGACGCAAGCACATCAGTGTACGGTACACGTCACATGACCGGCCGCCGCCGACCAATGCCGCCGCAGATGGGCTCCGCTGGCGCGCGAACTGCTCCGTTCACACCGGCAACGGCTCGGGTTTACACCACAATGAACCATGTCATGCGCTGTGACGTGCACCTGCGCGCGATCTGCACCGTTCACACCGGCAATCGTTCGGATTTACATGAACAATGACATGCAGTGCGAATTTTTTTCACATACACGGCACAACATGAAATGCACTGCACAGTAAAAGTGCACTAATCAAAGGACGTTGCAGTTTTGAGTGTGGTACCAGGTGTTACACTGGGGAGGAGTGCTGCCACTGCCGCGGTCGCCTTCACTGCCGCAGGACCTCTCGGTAAACCACGTTGCGCATGACTGGAATTTCGATACCGGCGAAGCTGCCCACATGAGACATGAAAACATACAGCTGCCCGTGTGTGAACACGGGAGCGGGCAGGTACACACCCACCCGCTTCTTCGTCTGGCCCTGGCTCCTGTTGTCATTGCGAACGCCACGCTCACGGGGAACTGCAGGCGTCGGAATGAGGACCCCAGGCCAGAGTCCGGGGTGGACTCGATCGGAATCCGAGGCGCAACGATCACGTGGCTGTGGTCTGGACCGGTGATAATTTTCAGCTCCAGGATGTCGGCGGACAAAGCGACCGTCACGCACAGCGTGCCGATGATCAAGTTGGGTGCGTCGAGTTACGCATGAGGAGGACTGGAGCGCCGGCCTTGAGCCGGATGCAATGTGCTGACGTGCCAGAAAGCTCGATGCTGTTCAGAACCTCGGTGGCCAGCGGCACCGCGTCATTGTCGGACATACTGTCTACGCTCGTGCACACGTGCCCCAGCCCCGGCGGACGGTCAATGACGTGGTCATTGATTCTTTTGACGCCGGCATTGAACACGGTGAGGATGGCCCGCTCTTCGAGTCACTCTGTGTCGCCAATGTTTTGCGACAGGTCGGGGTAAATCCGGGCCGCCAACTCATCCAAGGACCACGCCGAGCTGCGCACCGCCGGTAACAGCACAACATGGTCCTCTGTGTAGGGGCACAGGGGTAGCTGGCCGGACCCCAGCCGGCAGAGAAAACGGCGTACTCACCCGCCTCGGCGTCCCCCTGCAGCTGCGCGCGCATATTGGTGCGCAGCGCGAGGCACGTCACGTGCTGCCACAGGGGAGACGACTTGAGACACGCGTCGACAATGTGACACCTGCCACCGCCCCTGACAACTGGCAGGATTTGCAGCCAGTCGCCCGCGAAAACGATGAGGAGGCCACCGAACTCCGACTCACGCACGTCGCGCAGCGTCGCGTCGACGGCCTTCACGGCCCGCCGGTGCACCATTGCCGCCTCATCTCACACCAGCAGCACGCAGCGTCTGAAATCGTCGGCGGCCGGTGAGCTGTTGCGCAGGTCGCAGGTGGACGCGTCGTGCAGGTGGAGTGGGATGCTGAAGCGACAGTGGGCAGTCATGCCGCCATACAGGACGCTGGCGGCAATGCCGGACGACGCCACGGCGATGGCCTCGCCGCCGGCGCCTGGCCATCAGCCGTCAGCAGCAGGTTCTCCAGGAAGGTCTTGCCAGAACCTGCCGGAGAAAGAAATGCATCGCACATGTACACGCACTGCGAACGCACATAGCATGGTGAGTGCTTGCGGTTTGGTGCATCATGCTATCGTAAAATCGAAAACAGACATTTCCATATTGTCACAGCATTACAGCAGAGCACGTATGGCACAGCGCGTTAGTCGCACTTGCACGCCGCGACGCAATGCGATGGCTGGTAGCAGGCCAGCGAACGTTGCGAACGTCATTGATGATGATGATTTGGAGTTTTAGGGCGCATCGACTGCTGCAGGTCATGCAGCGCCCATAACTATTTATGCAGAACCCAGAATTCAGTTTATGCAGAACCGCCAATCAGGCAAGTGCATCAATCAAGTCACCCTATAAAACCTTGATGATCAGGCCTAGTGTCATGATGAAAAGATTACTAAGAAATCTATAGCGCGAAGGAACTGGAGCACTCTACCAAAGTTGACAGCGTGCGTAGAATCTCCTAAACAGCCACATAGCGTGCGACTCTGGACGCAGTGTCCGAAAAACTGCGCTCTCGTTGCAGTAAGGCGACGGCAAGCGATCAGTACTTGACGCACGGTCAGCGGGTCAGAGCATCGACTGCAGTATGGTCTGTTGCCAGCCAATAGCAGGTGACGGTGCGTAGCATATGTGTGGCCTATGTGTAACCGGCAAAGGGCAACTTCTTCCCTCTGATTGTCCCGAAAACACGACTGCCATAGTCCAATACGGGGTTTTACGAACCGCATTCTGTTGGCGCTCACCGAGCTCCAGTGAAACTGCCATCGCTTCTGCATAAACGACGACACTGCGGAGTACATGTCTTGAGCTGGTAGTGGTGTTATAGGAATGCGTGTCCCTGTCGTAGCGCACTTTGTTGCCGCATCAGCAAGATCATTTCCGCAGATCCCCACGTGACTTGGGATCCAGCATAGTACGACCGTTTTTCCTGCTCGATCCAGTGAGCTAAGACGCGATTGAATGTCCTGAACCAGTGGATTCGATGGGGAGAAACCGCCAACAGCCAGGAGACTGCTTAAGGAGTCGGGAGGAATCAAATACAGATTGCTATCGTCCACTTCAATAAAACAGAGAGCTTTGCTGATGGCTATAAGCTCGGAAGTGTAGACCGACGCGTGTGAAGGCAGTGTGAGACCGGGTTGTGGATCTGCACACAGAAGCGCAACCTACACCTGCATCCGTCTTCGATCCATCTGTATAAGCAATCATGTACCTGTCAAAGGAGGCTATGTGCTCTAAGGCTGCGTCTTTAAGTTCTGTCATGAGAACGCGTTGCTTTTGCATGTTTGATAGCGAAGCGTCCACTCTTGGTGGTGCCAACTCCCAAGAAGCAGTCTTCATGGATTTAGGTCTGATGACACGTCATAGGTTCAGGCCGCTCATGTCTAAAAAATTTCTCATTCGTACACAAAAGGGGAAGTTTGTGGAGACCGTTGGCGTAGAAAAAGCCTTCGTAAGGTACGCGAAAACACTGCTTTGCAGGTGGGATGATCTGGGACCTGCGCCAGCTTGCACGTGTAGCGCAGTCCCAGCATCTGCCTTCGCAATGCTAGTGGGGGCTCGTGAGCCTCCACCAGAAGACTATCTATGGGCGATGTTCGAAAATCCCCTGTGGCGATACGTAGTGCGGCGTGATGCACCGTGTTCAAAGTATGTTTGATCAGGTCTGAAGAACCGTCATAGATAAAACAACTGTAGTCAAGTTTTGAACGAATCAGGAAAAGATACGGGAGTAAGAGTGTCCTCCTATCAGCACCGTATGATGTACGTCCTACGCACCTTAGGATGTTTAGATTAGATAGATAGGATGATTAGATTAGATGAGATTTTAAACATTTGTCGCGGAGATTTCTTATGTGCTCACGGTACGTTAGGCGTCGGTCAAACCGTATACCGAGCAATTTCATGGTGCTGGCATTGGCAACGCGTTGCCCATACAGTCTGGCTTTCATTTGAGGACAGCGACGGCGATGACGACAGAAGTGGACAGCAGTTGTCTTCGTTGTGGAAAACAGCAAACCATTCAGCACACTCCACTTCTCCAGACGTTTGACAGCCAGCTGCAGCTGTCGCTCCATCGTGCGAGTGGTCGATGAGCTACACCAAAGAGCGAAGTCGTCTAGGAACAGAGAACGGCTGGTTCCATGTGGAAGCCTGTCCCCTATGTCGCTAATTACCACGGCGAAAAGAATGACACTTGATAAGCTGCCCTGAGGCACACCATTATCCTGCGGATACCCGTCGGAGTGATAAGAACCAACACGCACCCGAAAACACCTGTCAGTCAAAAACAGTGTCCTAGAATTGCCGACTTTGGGTGTAAAGCAACGCCCTATGAGAAGGAATTTTTCACTACTTTTCCCCATATTTTATGTGAATTTTTCACTCCTGCCTGACATTGTCTCACTGCATATGCCAAACCCCTATTTCCCTTTCTGAGGTCTTCAGATGTCATCCAAAACCGAGCTCACTTGAAACCACCACGCATAAACGAGGCTCCGCAGAACTTGGACACCAATGGCTATGTCCTGCCTCACCTTCATCTAAATCATGGCTATGCATGTACAGAGCAAGGGCGCCAGGTACCTCCAAACCCAAGAACCCCAGGGACCCCAGCCGCTTGCACGCATTAAATTTGGTTTGTTTACAAAATGCATCATAATCTGCAGTTGTGCGCTAATTGTAAGGTTTTCACGCATCCCGTATTTGTTTGGTCTCACCACCACACCACGAAAGCAAAGCCTGGTGCAAACATCAGCAGGGCCTGGTAAATAATTTTACTCCACGCATTTTTTTCCCCAGGAAACTTGATCACTAATTTGCATCTCTCCCGAAATGCATGAGTGAAAAGTTCAAGAAATGTCTTATAACGTAAACTTACAAAATGAATATCACCACTAGAGGGCTTATATTAACAGATTTTAAGTCAAATCAGCTGATTAAAATATTTTTCGAGAAAGGCACCAGTCTTTATATTTATTTAGCTACTTTTATTTCTCTTGGTATCATACCAGTGTCAGACTACTTTATTCTTCCTTCCTTTTCAATTGGCGTTAGAGGTACCACCTGATGGTTAAAATTTTCACCAATTTCTCTGCAAGATGCTCCAACTGCAAACTTGTAAGTACTTCATACATAACTTGGATTAATTCGCCAGCCGCCCAGACATGTTTGATATGCACCCAAGCGTGGACAATTCACAGAGAATGGAGGAGACAATTTGAAGCACGGAACTTATTTTTACCGCCATTTTTGCCCTCTTCAACCTTCGGTTGACCGTTTTCCTGGCTCATGGCGGTGCTCAATAATGATAAATCCAAGCCTTTAGAGTGTCTGACTTACCAGGCTACCTGACAAGGCATTAGCATTAGAAGAAATTCTGCCATATAGAGCCTTGGGAGAGACCCGACGCAGCTAATACAGAAGTGTTTGATGGCGGAATTCTGCCCTCTGGAGATGTTTATTATGCACACCTCTTGCTTGTTTCGCATTTTAATCTCGAAGATTGGTGGGCATGATTGATATTTATATTTGAGGGAGTGAGTCGGATGACTCTGTCTGCCAGCAGACCATGCAAAAGGTACTGAAATTTGTTTTGGGGGAGCAGGAAGAACCCAGTAAGTCTCCTGTGGACCAAGTAATTGCTCACCTTACCTGCTTTCAACACATGATTGGCAACCAGAGTTAGCCATGTTTTGTTTTAATGCATCGAGTTTTGTCATAGGACAAATTATGATGTCACAAGACATACAATGGGCTTATTTTGTTCCATACTCTTGGTTATTTGCCCCAAATTTCTTAAAATGGTCCCATGTGGCTGTTTTAACGACATGTGTTCAATAGTTATCATGGTTTGCTAACCGGCAAATGACTGTACTGTACATATGCACTATATATTTAACACAGGGATACTCTAAACTGCATAGCAATTATACTATGGGTTAAATATTGGTATGTAACAAATATTCAGACCACCCCATTTAAAATGTGAAGCTAACATCTCAAACTTTGTCATTATATATGAATAAACAAGCGCAAATGGATGCATTTCCTGCAGCTGAAAAGGCAGTCAGCAATACTGGCATAGTCATCTAAAAGCTACGTTATTTTTGGAGGAGGGAGATTGTTTTCTGGAGCATGCCAAATTATTGCCCTCGACATAGGTTAACCACGAAAATCAAACTAAGTTGTTCAAAGTGATTTTAAGTGATTTGTGTGTTGTCAACTTTGTCTAATGTCAACCAGCATGCACAAATGAACTGAATAAAAATGCTAGTTGAAACCAGCCAAAAACTAGCTTTAAATATCATGTTTTTATCACAAGTGCTGCTGTCAACAGATAGGTGAGTTGAGATGATGTTCATCATATGGGCTACTCTAAGTTAGGCTAAGTTGGTAAAGTGCATGGCAAGTGGCAATAGGAATTGTGCAAGAATTAGTAACTCACCACTGCTGCTGTGATACAATCAGGTTATACAGGATGAAACGATGTATGGCCTCTTTAGGTTAGGCACAGGCTACTTTCATGGAAATAAGCATGGGCATTTTGCAAGAAACAGTGACAAAATGTTTGTTTTCCTGACTCTATCTAAACAGAAGTCAGAAAGATGTCTATTGCGTTTGACTTGGTGATGGGCTGATGTGTAGGAGTCCAAGGTTTTTTGTTTGAGTGTTTTGTGCTTGTTGAATTTTCTGTTGTTATTTTGTTCTTGAATTCCTTTGCTTCGTTTTGTTTTAAAATTGCTGTGGAAGGGAATTGAAAAGTGCAGCATCAGATTATTGGTGTTAATAATTTGTTATGCTCATAATACTGTCATCAAATTAATATATTACTTGTCAAATTAATATGTATTATTCAAAAATATTATTTTATTTATTATTAATTAATTAATAATTCAAAAATATTATTGTCAAATTACTTCAACACGCTCCCGGTTGGCCGGCAAGATACCCTTCGCTCACGTGGGCGGGGGAGGGATCAATTTGACCCCGTCCTCTGAGATCTCGGTAACTAATAAAGCTAGAGACACCAAATTTACAGGGTTTCTAAACCTATACGTGAGCTCACTTCAGTTAGGGTTTCAGCTTCCTAGGTCATGACGTTCAGGGCGAATAAGGTCAAACATGGTCAAATTCCAGGTTGGTCTCCAAAGTGCCCCCAGAACCTGGGCAACTGTCTCTAAGGAAAAATTCACAAGCCCATTTGAGGTCATTGGCCTTGTTTGATCCTTTGAAGGTCATGATGACCAAAATGATACAAGACTGGCCTGGGTTTTGCATGTGAATAAGCGACAAAGATTACACTAGGCAGTATGTTCCTAAAGCAAAACGTTCGACCCGAGTCATCTTAGGTCAGTGACGTGTTCTGATCTCTAAGTCAATTGAAAATGTACAATGCAGTTCCTGCTGTCAATAAATTCGAAATGAGCACCAGAATCTATCTTATACAGCAAGCCTTAGAGTAATAAATCAGGTTGGTTTTGAAATTGGTCTGACCATCATACCTGACCTTAGGTTAACGTAATTTGGTCATTCAATATTTGTGGTACCTAAGAAAGCATATAAGAGATGTACGTCTTCTTCAAACACTCCGTTATTGTATCAGATTGAACGATTCCCTAGAAACTGCCTTCCTTGAAACCATGGGCTGACTTGTCACTTGTATGACTTGACCTGTCATAGGTCAGCGACCGTACAGGGTACATCTAAAATTGGTATGTCAAGCGATCTGCTATGCAATTTTCTACAGCTATGCAAAATTTGGCGCGGATACGCCGCGCCGTTCAGAAACCATTCGGGAAAAGCCTTCGGGGGGTTAATTTGCCCCCCCCCCCACCCGAGCGCGTGTTAATGTATTCTGTATCACTTTAATGGCCTAAGATGTTAAAAAACGAAATGGTTTTGTCAGGTTCCTAAAATTGCGTCCATGCCAACTTGAAAGAGATGTCTTTGTTTACTGAAGCATCTAGCTCTAGCTCATTCCATCGAGCTCTAAGTTCCATCTTTTTTAATTGATTTTTTTCACTCCCGCATAGTCTTTTTGCGATGACATTTTTCACTCGCACCCTAGTTCAAAAGCGATTCTAGCTCCCTGGTCAAAAAGTTGTGTAAAAACTTTCCAATGTGACCGCGGACGCCACAATCGAGTAACTTTATTAGGATTCCATGTCTCCATGTGGTATCATAGGCCTTTTCTATGTTAAAAAAAGATGGCACCGGTGTGGCGTTTACTAATAAAACCGGCTCGCACTGCGGTATCAAGGGTCAATATGTGTTCAATCGTGCTCCTGTTCTTACGGAATCCGCATGAGCATTCGTGAAAAAGTTTTGACGTTCCAAAGTCCATGAGAGCCGCACATTCACCATTCTTTCCATGAGCTTACAAAGCGAAGATGTGAGGGCGATCGGGCGATAGTCACGGGCGTTCGTTCCACTTTTCCCGGGCTTTAAAATAGGCACTACTATGGCCTCTCGCCAGCTTGGCGGGAAGTTACCTGACTCCCGTATACAGTTGAAAAGTGCCAGCAACGCTCGTAGTACACGGAGAGGAAAATGCCGTACCATATCATTATGGATGAGGTCGGGCCCCTCCGCTACACTACGCAGCGAGCGAATGGCAGCTTCAAGTTCCATCATAGCGAAACGCTTGTTGTACGTCAGGATGTCCCTCGTATACAAATTAACTTGCGATGTTTCACATCGCGCCCGGGGCCGCAAAAACCGTGGATCGCAGGTGCCATTTCGGCAACAGTCTGACAAGACTTCCCCAATGGCTTCCGTGACATCACTTGGGTGAGTGATGTCTTGGCTTCCCACTCGCAGTACGGGAAGAGAAACTGGTGGATCCAGTCCGGCGATTCTTTTAATGCGGCCCCATACATGTGACGTCGGCGCTTGTGGCGATTCAGTGAGTTGACGTAGCTGCGCCATGATGCACGTTTCGCCTCTCGTGTAGTGCGGCGTGCGGCCGCGCGTGCTTGCCTGAAAGCCATGAGGTTGAATGTGCTGCTGTGCCGGTCAAAAGCCCTAAAAGTTCTCCGACGTGCACGAATAGCGTCGCGACACTCGTCGTTCCTCCAAGGTACAGCGGTGCGACGAGGGCATCCGGAGGTGCGCGGAATGCATCCTTTCGCGGCATCCAAAACGAGAAACGTAAATTCCTCCGTAGTCGGAGTTGCAGAGTCGAAATCGTTAGAAAAGGTTTCCTCCAGGCTAGTCTCAAATTCACTCCAGTCCGCCGTCTTGAAATTCCAGCACTGAGGTCGAGTACCAAGAACAGTACCACCACGGTACCGAACCCAGACCGGCAAATGGTCACTTCCAAGGGGGTCCTCTGAGGCATCCCAGGTGAAGTGTGGTACCCACTGCGGACTACAAATGCTCAGGTCTAGCATTGACGACTGTCCTGATGGCAATGTAAAACGCGTTCTTGCTCCTGTATTTAAAACACACAAACCTTCGTCACGCACGAAAGCCTCACATAGCCTACCGCGAGTGTTCGTGGAAGCACACCCCCACAAAGTGTGATGTGCATTAAAATCGCATAAAACGAGTAAAGGGGGAAGAAGTTGAGAGACTAACTCTCGCAGTCCTCCAGATGAAAATGAAACCCCAGGTGGCAAGCAGAGAGAGAGCAGACAGTTATGGCGCGTCGGTTGAAATTCACCTTTGCCGCGACAGCTTGCAAGTCTGCTCTGAACACCAGACGCCGTGTTGGTATGCTTTGGTATACAGCCCACAGAACGCCACCGTAAGCAATGGTGTCTGTTGACATGTCAGTACGGAAGGTAGTGTACCCTTTCAGGCTGAAGGCCGCATCAGGCGCCAACTTGGTCTCCTGGAGACATACGGCTACCGGACAGTGCGCGCTTAAAACTGTCTGCAATTCCTGGGTGCTTGATCTTACACCTCCACGGTTCCACTGTAAAACTGGCCCAATGAAGAGGCTTCAAAAGCGCTGTAAGGTTTCAAAAGAATTCAGCAGCGCTAGAGCCTGGCCCACGGCTGGTGGTCCTGCCCTCAGAACCCAAAGAGATCGGGCAGATCCTGGGCCGGATCCGGGGACTACCTCCATCTGTTGGCGAAATCAGCCCCGGCGGTCCACGCTTTTCCGGGCGCCTCGTCCTAAACTGGGCCGGGGCCGGCGACGCCGTGGTCCTAGGTGGCGGTGGTGGCGGAGGACCCATAGACGGGTCTCTCTGCGAGTCGGAGGGGCCTGAGGGAGCTTCCACACGTTTTTTTTGGGGGGGGGACTACCTCCCCCGTGGGAGCAGGCCCGAGGCCCGCACCCGACAGCCGACTGACTGCCTTCGCCCTCTCTTGCTCCTAAAGGCATACACGCTTTGCCTCGCGCGTCCGTCTCTCCGCCTCATGGCGCTTAAAGTTGTCCAGTTTTCGTCCCATCGTCTCACTCAGTGTTGTAGGATGTGATGTTCCTGGGGAGCACGGCTGTGAAGCCGGTGATCGCGTGCTTACCGGCGAAGACCGGGAAGTTCGGCTCCGGCGGACTACGATCCACTCACTGATTTCCGCCGGTGTGGGGAGAGGCGGCGAGGTAACAACTGGCGAGCTGGCCTGTGTCTCAGAGAGGGCACAGGGTGCCATCGAGATGAGGGACGATGTTGCCGATGCTGTGGCGTGCACCTGAGACGCCGGTACAACCGACAGCACGAACGATGTAAGCAGTTTAATGAACTGCGTTCCATTCATCTGGTCTAAGGAGACCTCAGGTGGGACAGGAGCCTTGGTCGCTGTGGCATATGATGTCTAAGGGTGGCTCAGTTCATACAACTCCCTTGCTTCCCGAAATGAGATGTTCTTCGTGGTTTTCAGTGCGATGATCTCCTTCTCTCTGGCGTACGCCGGGCATGCACGACCGAAAGTTAAGTGAGGTTTCTGGTTTTTCCCACGGTTCACACCCCATGGGTTCGCTGCAGTGCACTGATCACTCGGGTGCTCCGGAGAAGCACACTTACCACATGCTGGCTGGTTGCGGCAGAAGTCCTTCGTATGTCAAAACATTTGGCACTTAAAACATCTCATGGGGTTCGGAATAAAAAGGCGCACCTTCACCTTCACATAGCCTACACTTACTTCAGATGGTATGTCAGGACGATTAAAAGTCAGCACGATGTTGTTCGTGGGGACCAGCTCCGCACCCCTGCGCACCTTGATGCGGCGAGCATCTGTCCCCCCCCCCCCCCCCGAACTCAGCGAGACTGTCGACTATTTCCTCATCACTGACATCTCTCAGGTCAAAACAGTTGATGATACCCTTTGACGAGTTCTTTGTCCTATGGACCTCCACAGCCATCGTCACTGGCACGTCCTTTTTCCCCTCCGCATCACGCACACAGTACACAAACCTATCCGAGGTCCTGGCCCGTTCGCCTCTTCTCCGTTCTGGAACTCAACCTCGATCCCACCGTCCTCGAGCTTGTCGCATCGGAGCACCTTTACAAACCGGTCACACCCATTTCGCCTTTGAAAGGGCGAAAGGGACGACAGCGGCTTCTCTGCGCTTCAGAAAATCAAGATTCGAGGGGTAGGCGCTGACGCACTACCACCTGTAGCTTCAGTCCACCCCCTTTCGGGGTGTGGGCGTTTTTTTAGATGAAAGTTGCCAGGCATGTGAGGTTTTAGCGTGCGACACCGAGGCTCCGCACCCACCTCGGAGCCCCACTGGGGGACGACCCACTCACCCAGGGGGTGGTGGTGCCTCCAGGGCTACCGCGGCGCTATACGGGGCGAACGAGGCCTCCCACACGGCCAGATGTAACCGGGGAGACCGCTTCCCGTCCTGACCGTGGTTCAGCGCCGCCGTCCCTTGACCCCTTAAGCCGCTGCGCGCGGCCAGGCGCCCTAAGCGGAGATCCGCACAGACCACCCAGCACCCAAGCAAGGAGCAACCAACCGCAACGCGAGCGACAAGCCGCTAGACCCGTGTGGGGTCCCCACAGGCCCCCTGACCCGCACGACGCACCCCTCAGGCACCAGAATCCGATCAACTTGGGGACGTAGGCAAGGTGGCACGGCGACCCCGATAAAACGAGGATGAGGAGTGGTGATAGGGCCGGATGCGAGAGTGCGGGTAATGTGGAGGGTGCGGGGCGGGACAAGGAGCAGGAGCTCACGTACCGGCAGGGTCGCTACGCCCTGAGAGGAACAGCTTGCGCTGTCCACCCGTTACCGGAGCTAGGACCCGAGGGGGCGCTAGTCCCCTATACCGGCCGAAGCCGATGCCCCTGCGGGGTTGCGGACGTCATTGACGACACAGATTGCGTGATGCAATCGCAAAACTTTGCGCTTCTGAAAGTGCGGTTGCTTACTTACCTCCGGGTGCCTGCAGAAACATGGAACCACCGTCGCCCACGTCCAACCGCCGCATGACCTCGTCGTAGACGAGGCGCTGCTCGTCGGTCAGCAGCGGCAGGCGGGCGGACACGTGCGCACGCTGGCGGCCCAGCGCCTCGCCGCCGTCCTCGACGATCGGCTGGCTTGGAGCGTCGGCCGGCTGCGGCAGGCAGACGTCGGCCAGCGTCTGGCCGCGGCAGGCAGACGTCGGCCTGCGTCTGGCCGCTGAGGCGGCGCAGATGACGACCGATGAGGCGCAGGGTCGCGTCGTAGATGAGTCGCATGCCAGGTTCGTGTTCAGCGTCTAGGTGTCCCCGCCACTGCCGTCGACTTCGTCGATGTCTTCGGTGTCGCCGACGCCGCCGCCGCCGCCCACCCGCGACAGCCGGTGGCGCACGTCCTCGGACATGGCGTGCCGGAAGGTGCGCCACAGCCGCAGCAGATCACAGCTGGCACGGCCTTCGACGGCAATCACGGCGAACAGCCGCCGCAGCTGGCGGGGGAGGGCGACGACGGCCGCCTCCTCCATGGCCCGGTGCCAGTGCTGGCCGTTTTCCAGCAAGCCGTGTACCGAGCACGTGCCCCTGAAGGTGGCGCTCACCTGGCCATCCACCGTGCGCAGCTCCTCATAGGAGCGCGGCCCACGCACGTTGTGGAGGAGCAGGCGCAGGAAGAACGCCTCCCCGGCGCGCGGGCTGACGGCGTAGACGCGACCGATGGCTTCAGCGGCGAAGATGCCGGCAACGTCCGGCGTGCCTCGGCGGCGCCGACGCCAGCACCGAGCTCCCGTCTGCCACGTGTAGTAGTGCGGCACACTGTGGCAGGGCAGAGTCCGGGCAAACTCGTCCTCCGCGCACCGCTTGAAGAGGCCGGTGAGCTTGGTGTCGGCGCCAGCGTCCTCCGCCACTTGACGCGGGCTGTCGCCGGCGCGGAAGCGCAGCTGTTGGTCGTCGCCGCCCAGGTGGACGGACAGCTGTTGCACTGGCGGTTGGTGCTTGTGGACAGGGTAGCCGAAATGCCGCCACGCCACCTCCATGGCGTTCAGGTAGCGGCCCTGCTGGTAGGTGGCGATCTCGTCCACCACCTCGTCCCCAGCCGACACCCGGAACATCACCTGGTCTCCGCCCTCGGTGACATACTTGATGACGTACCGTATGCACACGACGGCGTGGGTGATGATCTCCATGTTGACATGGCCGTCCAGGGCGCGACTGAGGAACGGATTGTAGGGCACAATCCACCGGTTGTCGACGTCGACGGCGCCGCCCGGCGGGCCGGCGAGCTGCACCATGCGTCCTCCGTTACAGGGGCTGCGGCGCCGGTACCGGGGGTATCCCGTATCGTCCACCTCCGTGATGGACCGTAAGGCCTTTGAGAACTGCTTCTTGCATGCTCCGTCCACCATGCACGGCGTCGTCAGACGGAGGGTGCCGCACGGTCCGCACACAATATTGGTGGTGATGATGGTGTGCAGCTGTTGTTTCTGACGTGCCACACCGAATGTAATCCTTATATCCCACTGCGCGCTACGACACATTTTTGTTTTTGGCGGGGGGGGGGAGGGGGGCGGGGGGCTCAGCTGGAAAGCAACGGCATTGCCAATCGATGAACATCAGTCTTATTTCGCCCGGATCTAATCGACTTACCTTCAGCTTCGCATTATCCAATTGAGGATAAAGGACATTGCTAATCGGTGAATATCAGACTTATTCCGCCAATATCTTACCTCCAGCCGACGTCGATATGCAGCTTGACTCTTGAGGCGTCTGATCCTCGCCGACTGAAGCATCACACCGCAGCACGGACTATTGTACAGCGATCGCTCGCCGGCACCGAAAGGATGCTGTCCGAGCCGCGGCGATCGAGGTGCGCCACATGCCACAACAGAAGCAAAAGATCAGCACGAAGGCACCGCGATGCTGCGCAGTGAGACATCACGACTCCGCTCAGGAACATTAACTTCAGCACCATCGAGATTCGACACTTACATCACCAAAATACACACCCCGATCATCGAATGAATCAGAAACCCAAAACAGCCAATGTATCACCAGAAAGCCGAGATGCGGCACACAACCTGCAAGCCCGTGGAAGAGAGAAAAAGCATGTGGCACGTGACACGTACCCTTTCGCACGGTACACCTTTTCGTG
The DNA here is from genome assembly GCF_011947565.3 of Pollicipes pollicipes. NCBI lineage: Eukaryota > Metazoa > Arthropoda > Thecostraca > Pollicipedomorpha > Pollicipedidae > Pollicipes > Pollicipes pollicipes. The sequence continues at coordinate 5,720,691 of NW_023596225.1, read as the reverse complement.
CCATACCCGCGTCGTGGCTGGAACCCATTGCTGTCGATATTTTAGTGCCAGATGGCATAATCGGTGGGAGGTAATAAATTACGGCAGCTAATCACGTCATCAGACGGCCGTTTAACCTGGAAGCAAACTCCGGCGTCGGCCGAGACACCGAACGACGCCGTCCCGTCGCGGCGCAATAAGCCACCGTGTAACCCATCAATCTAGACTCATTTGCGAACGACATGTGCAAAAATGCAATCAGCAAAGGTAGGGTAAAGAGAGACAATGAGCCGGCCAACACGCCTATGTGGTTTTCAAAGCTAAATCACGCATGATTTTGACGGTGGCAGCTTGAATTCGGCTTCGGTTTTTCAAACTCGGCCCGTCGCAACAGAAACCACACCTGTGCGCGCCCGGCAACCGCAAAGCGCAGCGCACCGCCGACCGCCACGCCCCAGGCGGGATCGCTGCGCCACCCCCCCCCCCCCCCCCTCCCGCCATCTGCCGGCCAACTTCCGGACAGCCTGAAGACAAGCTAGCTTGCTTCTTCTTTAATGTAAAGCGGTGCTTAATAAACAAAGTTGTAAGCTCCCCGCGCGAGCGCCCATTTGCAGAATTTTGCAGAATTGCAGATGCAGAAAAATGCAGAATTTTGACGCAACTGTCAAGCGCGGACGGCAGATCTCTGTCGTGGGTAAGTTTCATGCAAAAACTTCTGAACGTTTGGCCCGCAGGTGAACCAATGGACACAAACCACACACACACACACACACACCCACACCCACACCCACACCCACACACACACACGCACACAAACCCACACCACACACCCCCCCCCACACACACACATACACACACCCACCCACACACATGCACACACACATACACACCCACACACACATACACACACACGCACACGCACACACACACACACACACACACGCACACACACACGCACACGCACACACACACACACACACACACACCCATACCCACACCCACACCCACACCCACACACACATACACACACACACACATACACACCCACCCACCCACACACATGCACACACACATACACACCCACACACACATACACACACACGCACACGCACACGCACACGCACACGCACACACACACACACACGCACACATACACACACACGCACACGCACACGCACACGCACACGCACACACACACACACACACACACACACACACACACACACACACACACACACACACACACACACACACACACACAAACACACACACACACACATCCTTTGGTAACAGAGATAGAGATAGGAATCGTACATGAAACTTACAGCTAAGGAACTATCACGTAACAGAAACAAAGGTGTCACAGCTCTGAAGACAACTCCAACACCACATATTCTAGAAGCGGAGATAATAGGATAAAAACGAGGGAGCAAGCACCCTGCGGCCTTACGCTATCAGATGGCAATCGGGAGAGGCAAAACGCGTTTTTTTCAATATGTCGCTTGTGCTTCAGAATGTCGTGAAATAAGATGAACCAACCGGAATCTGTCAGCGCTACTGTTCACACTGTTTACATTGGTTGCCTAGAAACGCATATATGAAAAATACCTGCCAGTGGTGATCGGCAACCGACGATTCTGCCGATCCAGCTCGGCAATATATTTACGAAATCTCTACACAGCAGTGTAGGCGGGGGCGGCCGGATGAGGGGGGGGGGGGGGCGGGTAGAGGCTGGGGAGTGTACCCCCTCCTCACAGACGCATTAAGTCCGAGGGGTCCTATGTACCAAGTCGCGACCAGCGGTCAAGAAACCCATGGAAGGGTCCGAAGGTCGAACCAAGAGTCGTAATGGCTGGGAATAACCGACAACGGCCCGCAAGATGGGCTCTGAAATGCCAGCTGAAGGGAATCATGCGTCCATCAGGCTCCAGAGGCGCAGCCAGTACCTTTTTAAGGTGGGGCCAAAAGTCGGCGAGCAATGATCACAAGAAAAAAGGCCTTTTATGATGCTAAAATAAAGATGGAGACCCCGGGAGGGGAGGAGTCGGCCCGAGCTCTGAATGCGCCTCTGGGGGTTTCTGGGGTAACCACCAATACTGAACAGAGGACTCCACGTCGGTCTGGGCGCTGGGTCCCTTGCCTGTTAAATTTCAAATCACTCTAAGGCAAGGTAACGCAAGGAATTGTATTTCGTCTGCGGCGAGCTAAATTCACTGGTTATAAGCATGACGTAGACATTTGACATTTGCCCCAATAGCAAATCCGGCATGCGTTCTCGCAGAGCCTTTCAACACGAATGGTGCATTTACGTACCGAGAATGGTGTCAAATAAGTGACCCGTTATGACGCCGACGTCACGTGGAATGAATCCTTCAGATTGAACTTACGTGCTTTGGGCTTTTGATTGCGGAAGCAAATAAGCCTACTCTTTAAATATCCTAACAAAACTGTTTTTCTAGTCAGTAACATGGTGACACACCATAATATCACTAAAAGCGTGGCAAGAGCCGGTACCAATAGGTTGAAATTAAGCCAATGCACAGTGATGACCGCGTATTTTGCAAGTATGCAACCGGTTTTCGAATATTGTAGCGTGGACTGGACGGGGACGGCCAGTTCTCGCATAGCGCGGGTCGATCGGGTGCAGTTGTGCAGTTGTGCAGTTTTGTGCAGTTTGATCGGGTGCAGTGCAGTTTCTTATTTGTTTACAATCTCCGGGCGAACAGCGCCCCTGTCTTATGTCAGCCTTCTGCATCATTTCAAAATTATATCACTGGCAGCACAATGAGTGCAGCACGATTTGCTCTTTCTGGGAAACGTCTTCTCAAAGTAAAGTGGACTCTCCAATCTTGCTCAGCTGTTCCTTCTTCTTGTGCCGCCTCGATCGATCCGCATCCAATCTTTGTTTGCTGTACTTCGCGCCCTTGTGCAGGCACCACGGAACGGTCTGTTCGACAGACTGTGAAGCGTAATGAATACCTTTTTAGATAGCAACATCTGGGCGAATATTTTTCATGACAGTTTTGGTTATTTCTAGAGCTCCAGTCATCAATATGTTAACTCTCTGGCAACTTCGCTCAGCTTTAAGACACATCAGCCATTGTTTCTTTTCATACTACCGTGTAATGTGCATCTGTTGTATTTCAATTAAACGACTTTGCTTGTTAGGTTAGTGCTGATGGGTTGGCGATAAGAGAAAATACAGAAAGATAGAAAGAAGGAAGTAATAAGGAGAGTAGGCTCGACGCTCAGCCATACCCTTACGGATGGCAGACGACAGCTTTACGTGGCAGCTCATGGCCCCTTACGGCAGGAGGAAAGAAGAAAGGGCAGTTTTTGACACAGAGTGTTGTGCAGGACAAAACTGTTATAATCGATCAGGTCGGAACAGGGGCGTAGTTTCCCAAAATAGTGTTATCAGAGGACTATGAAACTACCACCAAAGTTTCGCAAATACCGGCATTTCCCCGGATTTCGCCCATATTTCTACCAAAGACGGAAGGGGCTTTTGCCCATGTTCGGGGGGGGGGGGGGAGCGGGCGGGCGGAAGCGTCACAACTGAATAGGAAAGTACACGCCTGCATCGAAATTTGTTGTTCCATGTGACCATCGTTAGGCTGCACCCTTCACACTTGCGACAGAAGTGAGATTACAGATTATTTTTTTTTCAAAATGCTTGTCGTTTCTTCCATGTTGTCATTGAGGTTTTTGTCACTATAGCATGTTGCCCTTTTCCGATGTGGTCATTTATTCAAACAAGAGACTGAAAGGAACCCACATTTGCTACACCATCCCAAATGAGGAGTGGTATAGTGTAGCAAAGGCAGCCAATGAGCAGGGGTAACACGTTTCTCTTCACTCGTCCCTTTCGCACTCAGGCCGCCCTCGGCTGGCAGCCTTCTCTTCTCGGGCAACGAATTGCAAAAAGTGCGAGAACATCCTCAGATTCGTTCACATCGTGCATTACCATATCGCCAGATGCCCTGACCTGGCCTCATTGCAATCACAAATGCGTATCAATAAGGACAAATCTCTCCACTCGTCCGTTTCGCATTGGGGCCGCCCACGGCGGGCAGCCACCTCTGCTCGTGCACCGATTGACAAAAGGTCAGAGAACTTCATCAGCTTCGTTCACATTAAGCATTATCCAATCAGCAGATGCGCTGATCTGACCACATTGCAATAAAAAAATGCGTCTCAACGAGAATGAATCCCTCCACTCCTCCATTTCGTGCTTGGGTGCCCTCGACGGGCGGCCCTCTCTGCCTGTGCACCGAATGGCAAGCATGCCGGGAACACGCTTAGCTTCGTTGACATTGTGCATTATCCAATCAGCAGATGCGCTGATCTGACAACAATGCAATCACAAATGCGTATCAACAAAGAAGAATCTCTCCATTCGTCCGTTTTCCACTCGGGCCGCCCTCAGCGGGCGGCAATCTCTGCTCATACACCGATTTGCAAGAGTTACGTGCACATGCTCAGCTTCGTTCACAACGTTCATTACGTGCCATGATGTGATGTGATGCGTGCCAAAGCAAGGCAATTCCATACCAAATGTATTACTATAGCAGTAGGGAAGTGCTGCGTGTGGGTCCCATGTTCTTGCAAGTTTTCTATAAGGCGAGGACAAGCGAACTGACCATGCTAACACCCTAATCAGTTAGCAGTCGACCACCGGTGGCAGCGTGCCGGCTCTCCGCCACAGGGTGGCGCCTGAGACATTCCGCTTATAGATATACGAACGGGAATGGGCATCCGCGGAAGGCGGCCCGAATGCGAAATGGACGAGTGGAGAGATTCCTCCTCGTTGGTGTGCATTTGAGACAAAAATGTGGCCAGATCTGCGTATTTGCTGATTGATTGAATAATGCACAATGTGAGCGAAGCCTAAGCATGTTATCAGACCTCTTGCCAATCGGTGCACAAGCAGAGATGGCCCCCCGGCGAAGGCGGCCCAAAGGCGAAACGGACGTGTGGAGAGATTCGTCCTCGTTGATACACAGTTGTGATCGCAATGTGATCAGACCAGCGAATCTGCTGATTGCATAATGCACAAGATGAGCGAAGCTGAGCATGCGCTCGCAACTTTTGCCAATCGGTGCCCGGGAAAAGTTGACCGCCCGCCGAGTGCGAAACGGACGAGTCGTTTCGAAATTTGTCCTCGTTAAAACGAATATGTGATTGCAATATGGTCAGATCAGCGAAACTGCTTATTGGATAATGCACAATGTGAACGATGCTGAGCATGTCCTCGCACCTTTTGCCAATCCGTGCCCGAGCAAAGTTGGTCGCCCGATGAGGGCGGCCAAATGCGAAACAAACAAGTGGAGAGATTCGTCTTCGTAAATACGAATTTGTGATTGCAATGTGGTCAGATCAGCGCATCTGCTGATTGGATAATGCACAATGCGAACGAAGTTCCGCATGCTCTCTCACATCTTGCCAATCGGTCCACGAGCAGGAATTGCCGCCCACCGAGGGCCGACCGAGTACGAAACGGACGAGTAGAGAGATTCGTCCTCCTTGATACGCAATTTCAGGGAGCTAGAATCGCTTTTGAACTAGGGTGCGAGTGAAAAATTCCATCGTAAAAAGACCGTGCGGGAGTGAAAAAATCCATTCACAAAAGACGGAACTTATGAGCTCGTGGCTGATGTTTCAGCAAACAAAGGCATTTATTTCAAGTTGGCATGGACGTAAGATCAGAAACGTGACAAAACTACTTCATTTTTTTAACATCTTAGGCCATTAAATGGAAACAGAATACATTAACACGCGCTCGGGTGGGGCGCAAATTGACCCCCCAAGAGCTTTTCACGAATGGTTTTTGAACGGCACGGCGTAGCGCGCCATATTTTGCATAGCTGTAGACAATTGCATAGCGGATCGTTTGACATACAAATTTCAGATGTACCTTGTAAGGTCCCTGACCTATGACAGATCAAAGTCAGCCCATGGTTTAAGCGAAGGCAATTTCTGGGGAATCTTTCAATCTGATGCAACAACGGAGTGTTTGACGAATACATACATATCTGATATGCTTTCTTAGGCACCACAAATATTGAATGACCAAATTACGTTGACCTAAGGTCAGGTATAATAGTTAGACCAAGGTCAAAACCAACCTGATTTATTACTCTAAGGGTTGCTGTATGGGATAATTGCTGGTGCTCATTTCAAATTTATTGACAGCAGGAACCGCATTATACATTTTCAGTTGACTTCTTAGAAGTCAGAACAGGCCACTGACCTAAGACGACCCGGGTCGAACCCTTTGTTTTAGGAACATACTGCCTAGCGTGAATCTTTGTCGCTTATTCAAATGAAAACGCAGAGCAGTCTTGTATCACTTTGATCACCGTGACCTTCAAAGGGTCAAACAAGGCCAATGACCTCAAATGGGCTTGTGACCTTTTGCTTGGAGACAGTTGCCTAGGTTCTGGGGGTGCTTTGGAGACCAACTTGGAATTTGACCTTGTTTGACCTCTTTTCGATTCCGCTCCACAGCACTTTTAAAGCAAAACAAAGCAAAGGAATTCAATAACAAAATAACAACAGAAAATTCGCCAAGCATAAAACACTCAAACAAAAAAAACCTTGGACTCCTACACATCAGCCCATCACCAAGTCAAACGCAATAGACATCTTTCTGACTAATGTTTAGATAGAGTCAGGGAAAACAAACACTTTGTCACTGTTTCTTGCAAAATACCTATGCTTATTTCCATGAAAGTAGCCTATGCCTAACCTAAAGAGGCCATACATCTTTTCATCCTGTATAACCTGTTTGTATCACGTGAGTTACTGATTCTTGCACAATTCCTATTGCCACTTGTCATGCACTTGACCAACTTACCCTAACATAGAGTAGCCCATATGATGAACATCATCTCAACTGACTCGTATCTTGACAGCAGCACTTGTGATAAAACCATGATATTTAAAGCTAGTTTTTGGCTGGTTTCAACTAGCATTTTTATTCAATTCATTTGTGCATGCTGGTTGACATCAGACAAAGTTGGCAACACACAAATAACAACACCTTAAATCGCTTTGAACAGCTTATTTTGATCGTCGTGGTAGGCCTATGTCAAGGACAATGATGGGTATGCTCCACAAAACAATCTCTCTCCTCCAAAAATAACATAACTTTTAGATGACCATGCCAGTATTGCTGCTTGCCTTTTCAGCTGCAGCAAATGCATCCATTTGGGCTCGTTTATTCATATTTGATGACAAAGTTTGAGATGGTGGCTTCATCTTTTAAATGAGGTTGTCCGAATATTTTTTACATACCAATATTTAACTCATATTATAATTGCTATGCAGCTTAGAGCACCCCTGTGTTAAAAAATATAGTGCATATATACAGTACAGTCATTTGCCAGTCATCAAACCATGACAACTATAGAAAACATCTGGTTAAAGGAGCCATGAGGGGCTACTTCAAGAAATTTGGGGCAAATAACGAAGATATGGAACAAAATAAGCCCATTGCATGCCTGGTGGCATCATAATTTGTCTTATGGCAAAACTCGATGCATTACAGCAGAAAATGGCTAACTCTGGTTACCAATCATGTGTTGAAAGCAGGTAAGGTAAGCAATTACTTGGTCCACAGGAGACTTACCGGCTTCTTCCTGCTCCCCAAAAACAAAAATTCAGTACCTTTTGCATGGTCTGCTGGCAGACAGAGTCATCCGAGTTCCCCCCCCCCCCACCAAATATAAATATTAATCATGCCCACCAACGTTCGAGATTAAAGTGCGAAACCAGTAAGAGGTGCGCATGACAAACATCTTCACAAGGCAGAATTTGGCCATCAAACACTTTTGTATTAGCTGCGTCAGGTCTGTCCCAAGGCTCCATATGACAGGATATTCTAATGCTGCCATACAGAGGCAGAGGCAAGGCTATTTTAGGCCTTGCCAGGTAGCCTGGTAAGTCAGACACTCGAAAAGCTTGGATTTATCCTTATTGAGCACCGCTATGAACAAAGAAAAAAAAACAACAACGGTTAACCGAACGTTGCAGGGGGTAAAAATGGCGGTAAAAATAAGTTCCGTGCTTCAAATTGTCTCCCTCATTTCCTGTGAATTGTTCGCGCTTGGGTGGATATCAAACATGTTTGGGCGGCTGGCGAATTTATCCAATTTATGCATGAAATATGTACAAGCTTGCAGTTGGAGCATCTTGCAGAGAAATTGGTCAATATCTTAAGCAGCGGATGGTCCCTCTAAAGGCATTCAAAAAGGAAGAAAGAATACAGTTGTATCACACTGGTATGATATCAAGAAAAACAAAAGTAGCTAAATAAATATAAAGACTGGTACTTTTCTCACAAAATTTTGCTATCGGCTGATTTGACTTAAAAAATGTTAATAGAAGTGCTCAAATGGTGATATTCACCTTGGAAGCATAATTTAAAAGACATTTCTTGAACTTTTCACTCATGCATTTCGGGAGTGATTCATTTAGTGGTCAAGCTTCCTCGGGAAAAAAGTACGCGGAGTGGAATTCTCTACCAGCCATTGCTGGTATTTCCACCAGGCTCTGCCCGTGGTGTGGCGGTGAGACAAAAAAAAAATATAGAGGATTCGTGAAAACCTTGCATTTGGCGCACAGCTGCAGATTGTGATACATTTTGTGAACAAACCAAACTTAATGCGTGCAAGCAGCTAGGGTCGCTGGGGTACTTGGGCTTGGAGGTACCTGGCGCTCTTGCTCTGTGCATACACAGACATGATTCAGATGTAGGTGAGGCAGGACATAGCCATAGGTGTCCCAGAAATGAAAAATTTACATAGAATATGGGGAAAAGGAGTGCAAATTCCTTCTCATAGGGTGTTGCTTTACACCCAGAGTCGGCAATTCTAGGACACCGCAATTTTGATTGCAATGTGGTCGGATCAGCGCATCTGCTGATTAGATAATGCACAATGTGAACGAAGCTGAGCATGTGCTCGCACCTTTTGCCAATCGGTCCCCGAGCAGACATGACCGCCCGCCGAGGGCTGCCCAATATAGTGGTTGTCCATAACAAAACACCCCATTTCGTCGCAACACTGTGTTCAGGTATTGCAACGCCCAAGAAAATCAATAAGACGGGTTACAAGCCTCCAAGCAGTGTCAGCGGGCTTAGTACAAAGCTTAGGTATTGGTCGCGTTAAACGTACACCAAACTCCGCACTAGAGGCCACATTAGAAACCGTGAAATGGGGAAATCGTACGTGACAAAACCAAACTACTGAAAGAGCAATATCATCGGCTGTTCCCACAGGCCTGGTGAGAAATGATGGGTTTTGTTACGGGTTATGCTCTTCTTGAAGCATATACAAATTTCATACGAAATTAGGTCTCTGACAATATCTGTGTAAAAGGGGACGTGGTGAGCCAAATCATAGTAAGGGGTGATAGTTTAAAAGGCGTGTTCCACAGCGTTTGCATTCGGGTGACACAAACAAAGTCACAAAATGAATCACTCCAGATACATCGCTTGTGCGTGAAAACTTAATGTGAGCGGTTACTTGCCCCTGGGTTTAGCTATTACGCCATATAATTTCGTTTTGCTTCATGTGATGGATGGCTATATATCAGGCAACATCACTATTCAGTCAGTGCCGACCTGTTGGTGCCGCCTTGACGGCCGTCTTTCTTGACTCAGAGACCACTGGATACATCCAAATGGTTCCAGAGACTCTAGTATGCTCTCCCTTGGAGAAAATCCCCTCCCCAGTTTTGGTACGATTCGTGTCACATATGTAGCTGGTCTAATCACCAAAATCGTCAATCAATATTCACTTCCTTTATTTTTCCCCATGGTGTAGGAGATTCTTCCTTTAGGAAATATGCTGGTTACGGTTCTGCGCTTGCCTCACTTGTGCAAATGCAACAAATGCACCGTTTACTTGCTTATAGAAAACGAGGATGTTGCATTCAAACACACTTAAATTAAAACTTCATGTAAACTCGCATGGTAGTAGGGTTATGCGCCTATATTTTTTTAGCTTTACAGAAAAATTCTACACTTAGGAGTCACACTCCACCACCGTGTTACCATGCAGTCATGCAGGAGTCGATTTCTGCGTCGCTGCCGACGCGGGAGTCACTTTCAGGTGTACGAATGTCACAACGACCACCATGTGGGGTGTCACGTAATTGCCCCCTGTAGGGGTGTCGCGGACCTCCAACCTATCAATTGCAGACTCCCATAAGCTTTCCTCTGACCCCCCCCCCCCCTCCCCCCCCAACATCCGAGAACTTTCGAAAAGTGGGAAGCTGACCACCCGACATTGAAAATATAGTTTTTATAGGGAGCTTGACACCCTCACTGGGAGTTGCCTGGCACATACCTCAGACATCTTTGTCGCCATTGCGCTTCTCTTTTTGCCATTCCTGCTTCAGTGAGCAGCCCAGGGAGCTCAGGACATCACTGGGTAAAAGCATATACCTGTTCATTCTTGACTGTGCTACGGAAAGCTTGTGGAATGACGGAAATTCAGAATGTGCAGCCATGTGCTTGAGCAAAGCAGTCTGGAATGCTTTCTTGTCTGGGCGCAATCACGCACCATTGACAGATTTCCTGTGTGAACTGGTGCGCAGATTCTTGCATGTTGGGCCGCCCCACCATGGCATTGCTAGTGATTTATTCCAAGATGCCAAGCAATTATGTGCTACTACTATGATTATCATTCACAATTATTTACAACATGCCGGGGGTATTGCACAGTGATGCAGCTAAGGAGGGGGGGGGGGGGGCAGCCCCTCCCTCTAGGCCCACATTTTTGCAGCATAGACAGATTCAGATAGAAATTATAAAGCTGCTGTCCAAGCTATCAATGGATAGTCGTATGTTTGCCGACCTATGCCGCTTTGACAATCCTTGCCGCACCCCTGCAATAGCCCTTTAGGCAGGGAAGCTTTTATGAGCAGGCAACAGGCAAGAACTATAAGTGCTTGAGAAAATGGTGCTCCAATTTAGAAGAAGGCACCCACCACACCTTGGCAAAAAAAAAAAACAGAGTCGATAACTTGAATAATGATCTATCACATCTGCCATTCAAGAATCCATTCACTTCGGACTTACAACAAGGTTGAGATTTAAGCATACTTAACCATGGCAAAAGTACCTAAAATACGTTGAATTGCATACAGGTCTGTGTCTCGCACAATAAATAGTATTTTAATTATGTATGCAAATGTTTGTGATATACCATATACATGCAACCATTAACCTTACATTAAATCAAGAACCAGCGGCAAATGATAGATTCAAATATAACAGCTTCTATGTGCCCAATATTCATTCAGAGTTAAAATAAGCCATGTGACCTACCTCTGCATCTTTTTCATAATCATATTCAAAATGCAAGATGATGAATGTCCATGAGAACTCCTGTTGTATAGTTATACATGTTGTCTGTCTTAAAAACATCAGTTGATGACCATTATAGTGTAACAACAAAGATGATGACCACATCCACCCCATATTCCCTTGGTGAACCTGAGGATCTGATATATTTGCCAATCATGTTTAAGATATGCTCATTGAAGAACCGCTACAAGTTAGGAGTTAGACTTGTGGTCATATAAGGAAGAAGACAACAAATGGTATCAAGCAGCATGATATCTAATGAAAATCGAGTGATCTCTTTAAACCTGAACTGTTATTATGTGCATGAGCCTCGACTCGACGTGTTTGTAAAACCCTAGTCATCAGGCATTTACCCGGTTTACATGGGTAGCCCCCGGGTAATTCGAATTAAGATCGGAACGGATCATGCGACGTGAAACCTCTCGCCGAGGTGCGTTTACATGGGCGAAATCGGTTTTACGTCGGTTAACGGTCGATAGTTCGATCCCGCTTAGTTCGGATCAAGGAGCGGATTACCGGCGAAAACTGCGCTTTTGAGGCGAACTAAAAAAAAAAAATACCGGTACTCTGCGTATGGATGACGAATGTCACAAGCCATGGTGGGTGCGAGACGACTTGGAGGACGAGGAGGAAGATGGACTCCGTTGGAAAAACGATTTGTGCTGGGCTCATAGGCTTTATAGCCACAGCACAAGCACAAGGACTTGAAACACAAAAGTTGTGTAGTCAGCACTGCCAAATCTGTCCCATAGGTAGTGTTATGTGAAATTTTTTACTAGACCTGAGGCATGTGAACATTGTGCATTGCAAAGAGTACGATCACAAAAATTTGCACAAAACAGGAAAAACTGATTTACAGATATTCCCGCATATATTTATGCTAGAAACAGTTTCTTTGATCACAGGTATTCAATAAAGAATGGCAAGAAAGCGAACTGGTAAATACAACTATAAGCTGCTTCATGGCAATAACAGAGATGATGTTAAAGTAACATGTGTCAGACCTTCCATACATGACAATAGCTCCAAAAAGTGCAAGCAAAGCTACTGCTTCCCATTATGCAATGTAGATCATGACTTGCTGTTCCGGTTGATATTATTTAGGATGACATTTAAGATACACCTGGAGCCCGTGACACCTGAATATTTGCCGCCATGCAATGGCTAGCAGGAAATCAGTACTTTCTTGTATTGGCCAATGGCACTGACAAACTAACCACACTCTGATCAGATGGGCCACCCAGCATCATGTCATTTACTTTGTGCAGCCCAAGAAACACATTACCTGCTCCCACACTTATGCATTTATGAGCAGCTTGCAGCAGTGAGCTAAGCTACAGAAATGACTCATGAATGCTGCACAGTTAAGGGCAAAAATTACTCAAGTATGTTGTCTTTCCCCATCCAATGCAGCATCAGTACCTGAGGGCAGCATTGGCATTCAGACTTGGCATTAACTGGCAAGTCAGAATGTTGCTATTTGCTTTCTTGACATACCAGGGTTGAAATACTGCTTTGATATCCTTGCAGTCAACAGCATTGGGCTCATATGGACTGATGGCTAGATGACACAAACAGCAGTGTTGGCGCGGTCCAAAGATCACAACATGTGAACCAGCCTGAGAGCTATGTCATGACAAAAGCAATCTTTGCTCAAAAATTCATAGCACATTATACATTATAACAACAGTTGAATTACCTACCTCATGACTTGTAAAGACACCCACCACAAAAAGCACCAAGGAAACATATTTCCTCACCAGTACAAAAACAGGTAATGATATGCACCACAGACATGTTCTTTGCGCAGCATCTGCCATTGTGCTAGGTGTTACTAAATTTATGCACTGTTTTTTTTCCACAAACCTGGATTTAGCAGAGCACTGATAACAACTATTTTCATCCGGTGTTGACATTTGCTTTCTTGATGTTTTGAAACCATCATTGGGCAATTTTCGTCCCATCATTAAAAGAGTTCACGTTCTGAGCTGACCAAAACTATTTATATTTGTTGATCCTTGATATCATGCAGGAATTTTTGAGTTACCTTTGTCACACCAATTCAACTGAAAAGCACCCAACATCCTAATTTAAGGAACGTCTGCAAAAACAATCCTGGGGCCTTGAGGTATTTACTTAATGAAAGAAACTTAGAGGCATCCTCTGCAAGAATTTCGAGAGCAATCCCAAAATTATACTGATAGCCGGCTTGTATGAATTTCACGATGTCACTAGAGTATTGAGCAACCATGGTAATGTTTGCTTTGAAAATATGCACTATTCCAATTTCTTTTTTCAAATAATATAAACTTGTATACCGTTTTTATGCAGGCAAACACAATGCAGTCAGGCCCGGCACGGGCTTCTCATGCCTCCTGCAGTCTGTTTGGCTGTTCACTTCTCCATCGGTTATTGACCTGGGAAATGCCTGTCCAAATCAACTGGTCAACCTCCGTGTGGTAAGCCCATTTCGGTTCGGTCCAGTCCGGTCTCGCTGTGCCTCGCGCTGTTGACATATGTCGCTGGGGCATGTTGACGGGGACTTTCATATTTCATGTTTTTTTATTTTTAGATATGGAATTTCTAACACATGCCCAGGTGGACGGTTGAAAACGACCTGTTTTTGTGACGGTCCATTTGGCCCCTGATGTATTCAAATTTAGAAAGTTAGACGCCAAATTCGCAGAGTATATAGGTATGTGTGTGAGCTAACTTGCGTTGAATAACGAGATTCCTAGGTCATTATCTCTGGGCCAAATTAGGTCAACCAAGATCAGATTCCAGATGTGTGTGCAACGTGTCCTCAGACTTCCTCATGCAACCGCATTGGACTAGACACTTCATCTAAGCAAAAGTCCACTAGTGCTCATTTAAGTTCAGCGTTCTTGTTTGACCTGGCCATGAATGGCCGTTTTCCAGCATAATTCTACGTTAGTTGTACGTAACTGAAAACCTATCGGCATTGGACATGTTTTGTCACACCATAGCACGGCAAGGCAATTCTGTGCCAAAACAGGCGTAACAGAACACCTGTGCAGAACTTGACAACAGCAGGTTTTTGGGTAGTAAAATGTTTCAAACTCATATCTCTCGAACCAATCAAAATACAAGGTTGCTTTTACTTGCAAACGATGTAGAACGATGTTGCCAGTTGTTGCCTACATTCTTGATTACCTGGTGATAAGGAACAGATTTGGGTTGACATTTTTTTTTTCGAAAGAAATGAAATGTGCAAAATGCGATTCTTTACTTACAACGTGAAAGGGCATGGTCTATTTAGTGTGTGAATAAAGCGGCAAGTGTTTCTGTGCATGCAGTTTCTACAGCAATTGCAAAATCTACATCGAGCGCGGCTTGATTGTTTTTTCAAGTAACTTCAAAGTATACATGTGCTAATTTTTCGAAGTTGCACCATCGTGTTCGCCGTGCAGTTGCGCGTCTAATGACCTATACTACAATAGACTGGACCACTGGATACATGCAGCATTCTTCAAGCGCGCAATTTTCCATGGTTTTGTTTCTAAAACCCGCTCCGTTTCAAAGCAGATTGCCCGTGCAAACGATACACAGTGGTGGAGCAAACATTCAGCGCCGTTGTTGTCAACATGCAAGTGAACACAAACCTCGCCGCAGCCACTTTGTTGCGAAAAAATTCAAAATCCAGAAAGGGATATTTTTTTGTCCCAAATGAGGGCCAAAGGCAAATTCAGCGCGAGTACGAAGCGGACGTATGTTCTGTGCCGATTGCTGCGTTTTGCACGAAATGGCCACTTTCAACAAATAGTTCCACGTTGGTTGTAAACAACTAAAACGTATCGGCATTGGACAGTTTTTGTCACACCATAGCACGGCAAGGCAATTCTGCGTCAAAACAGGTGTAACGCAACACATGAGCAGAATTTGGAAACGGCCGTTTTTGGGTAGTAAAACGTTTCAAGCTCATGTCTCTCGAACCAATCAAAATAGAAGGCTGCTTTTTTGCAAACGATGTAGAACGATGTTACCAGCTGTTGACTACATTCTTGATCACCGGGTGATGAAGGAAACATTTTGGGGTGACATTTTTTGGAAAGAAATGCAAGTTTTCCAAATGCGATTATAAGATGCAACATGGAAGCGCATGGTCCATTAAGTGTGTGAATAAAGCAGCAAGTGTTTCTGTGCATGCATACAGTTTCTACAGCAATTGCAAAATCTACATCGAGCGCGGCTTGTGTTTGTGTTTTTTTGTTTATAGTTTTTATACATGCAGCATTCTTGTTTTGTTTAAGTGTTTTTTTCAAATAAGTTAAAAAGTGCACACGTTAATTTTTTAGGTTCACCATCGTGTTCGCCGCGCGCTTACGCGTCTAATGACCTACAATACAGCAAGATTGGACCACTGGAAGCATGCAGCATTCATGCATTGCGCAATTTTCCATTCTTTTGTTTCTGAGACCAGCCCCGTTTGAAAGCAGACTGGCGGTGCAAAGGATACACAATGGTGGAGCAACATTCAGTGGCGTTGTTGTCAACATGCAGGTAAAGACAATGCTTGCTGCGGTCACTGTGTTACGAAAAAAGTCAAAATTCAGAAACGGACGTTTTTTCGTGTCAAGTGAGTGCCAACAGCAAATTCTGCGCGAGTAGAAAGCGGAAGCATGTTCTGTGCCCGTCGACGCGTATTGCACGAGATGGCCATTTTTCAACAAAATTTGATGTTGGTTCTACCTAACTGTAAACCTATGGGCACTGGACAGTTAATGCCACGCCATAGCAGGGTAGGGCAATTCTGCGTAAAAACAGGTCTAACGCAACACCTGTGCAGAATTTAAAACATCCGTTTTTTTTTTGGGGGGGGAGGGGTATTAAAACGTTCCAAACTCATATCTCTCGAACCAATGAAAATAGAAGGCTTCTCTTGAAAAATGCCTTCTAATTAAGTTAGAAGGCTGCTTTTACTTGCCAACGATGTAAAACGATGCTACCACTTGTTGAACTCATTTTTGATCCCCGGGTTATGACTTATAAATTTGCGTGACCACTGTTTCGAAAAAATGAAAATTTTGCAAACCCCATTTTTTTATTACAGGATGAAAGGACATGCTCAATTTAGTGTGCAAATGCCGCGGCAAGTTTGTCTTTGCATATAAACAGTTTGTACAATAACTGCAAAATCTACATCCAGCGCCGCTTCTGATTTTTCTTTCCAATAACTTAAAAACTATACATGCATTGAATTTTTCAAATACACTGCTGTGTTTGCCTTGCAACAACGCGTCTAATGACCTATAATAAAACATGATTGCACCGCTGGAAACACACAGCATTCTTGGTGCGCGCAAAGTTCCATGGTTTTGTTTCTGACACACGCTCCGTTTGAAAGCAGATTGCACGTGCACACAAAACACAATGATGGAACAAGCATGCAGTGTCGTTGTTGTCAACATGCAAGTAAACACAAATCTCGCAGCAGCCACTTTGCTGCAAAGAATTTAAATTGCAGAAGCGGATTGCCGTGTCAATCCAAAGGCCTGGAGGATGGTGGGAATTTTCATTTAGTAGTAGATTTTCTTCGATGTCAAGCAGTGTTTTAGGAGGCCGGCGGCGGTCAGACATTTTGCGCAGTAGCAGGTAGCAGGTGGCTGGGGGCGGTCGGACATTCTGTAGTAGCACGCGGGCGGTTCTCCCGAACGTTCAGATATCTCTCCCAAAACAAGTGAGGGCTGGCCAGGGAAAAAAAGGCTTGAAAGTGTGTGTTCAGTGAGGTTTCCAACAGTTTGAAAGCATATTGCCGCACAAATGATACACAATGATGGAACAAACGTTCAGTGCTGTTGTCAACATACAAGTGAACACAAATCTTGCCGCGGCCACTATGTTGCGAAAAAAATTCAAAGTTCAGAAACGTATATTTTTTCGTCCCAAATCAGGGCCAAAGCCAAATTCAGCGCTAGTACGAAGCGGATGCATGTTCTGTGCCGATTGACGCGTTTTGCACGAAATGGCCATTTTTCAGCATAATTCCACGCTGGTTGTACCTAACTGAACACGTACCGGCATTGGCCAGGTTCTGTCACACCATAGCACGGCAAAGCAGTTCTGTGTCAAAACAAGTGTAATGCAACACATGTGCAGAATTTGAAAACGGCCGTTTTTTGGGTGTAAAACGTTCCAAGCTCATATCTTTCGAACAAATCAAAATAGAAGGCTGCTTTTACTTGCAAACGATGTAAAATGATGTTACCAGTTGTTGACTGCATTCTTGATCACCAGGTGGTGAGGAAAAGGTTTGAGGTGACATTTTTTTCGAAAAAATGACTTTAAAATACGGTTTTTAGGTTACAACATGAAAGGGCATGGTCCATTTAGTGTGTGAATACAGCGGCAAGTGTTTCTGTGCATGCACATAGTTTCTACAGCAATTGCAAATTCTACATCGAGCGCGGCTTGTGAAGTTTTTTCAAATAACTCAAAAGTATACGTGTGTTAACTTTTTAAGTTACACCATGCTATTCGCCATGCGATTACGCGTCTAATGACCTATAATGCAATAAGATTGCACCACTGGAAACATGCAGCATTCTTCAAGCGCGCAGTTTCCATGTTTTTTTTTCTGAAACCCGCTGCGTTGAAAGCAGATTGCTCCTGCAAAAGATACACAATGATGGAGCAAACATTCAGTGCCGTTGTTGTCAACACGCAAGTGAACACAAATCTCGCCGGGGCCACATTGTGGCGAAAAAAAATAAAAAAACAAACGGTTTTTTTAGTTCCAAATGAGGGGCAAATACAAAATTTAGCGCGAGTACGAAGCGGATGTATGTTCTGTGCCGATTGCCGCGTTTTGCACAAAATGGCCATTTTTCAATATACTTCCATGTTGGTTGTACATAACTGAAAACCTATCGGTATTGGACAGTTTTTGTCACACCATAGGACGGCAAGGCAATTCTGCGTCAAAACAGGTGTAACGCAACACATGTGCAGCATTTGAAAACGGCCGTTTTTTGGGTAGTAAAACGTTCCATGCTCATCTCTTTTGAAACAATCAAAATATAAGTTTGCTTTTACTTGCAAACGATGTAAAACGATGCTACTGCATCGCTGCCATAGTTTTGCTTTGGATACTTATCTCGACACCCAAATGCGCGAGGATGCCTAGCGCCGCGGGATGTTGCCAGGCTCGTAACGGGCGGGTGGCGGGTTCGACTCCCGGGACGGCGGCAGACTTTCGTTTGGGCCCACTTTGCATGCTTGCGTCGGATTTTCTGGAGCAGTTCATAGGCATCTAAGTAAACTTATGAGATGTTCATGCCGCGCAAAGCTCAGCCATTATCAATTTCATTATACGGTCAGGTGCCGGTCATGATAAGAACTCACGCGGGCATTCGGCCTTTCCGTCAATACCGTCGGCTCTGGATATACGCTCCTTGTATTTAGCCGGGGCGGAAGCCTAGCCGGTGTCTACGAGTTGTCCGGAGGTGATGTGAACCACGTCGCTTAGAAGAGCCTACCTCGGAACAAAAATAACCGGACTTCAACCACCTTGTTTCGGGTGGCTTGGTGTTCTTCGTTTTACCTGTATGTGTCTCAAGGTGTAACTGAAATAGAGAACGCAGTTCTATCGGTATTTATACGATAGTGCATGCCACATATCTGCACCAATACAAGTCGGCGGCATTGTTATCTTCGCCTGGTCCTCTAATTGTTGGCACGTGGCCGCTGTGGCCTCCCCTCCCCCTCACCAACCTTCACCACTAATTGAGTCAGGGGCGGATCCAGAGAGAGTGGTCACGGGGCCCATGGCCCATCGTGGTACCCCGAAGTGACCCATAGGGTCCGAAGGGGCCCGTAGGTGACCAAACAGGTACAGTTTTTTTTAATACAAAACACAAAAAAATCTTTGGATTTCCAGGCCACCGGGAAGAGTTGCAAACGAAAATGAATGGCCTGCGAGAAAAGATAAAAATCTTCAATAATGGAGAAGTCGTTTATTGGAAATTATAAGCCTTATCACGCTGTCCAAAGTCCTATCCTGTTTCCGGGGGCCTATATGCCCACTTGCAAGGTCATTTCGATCGTTAAGGAGCCTTCCACGTTAGCCCTGACTGCTTTGCGTTTGCTCGGAAGGCCCTGCACTGTTGCTGTGCTGTTCCTGCTAGCGTGCCGGGGCGCTGTTGTCAATCAGAGGCCTTCCACGGATTCTTTCCAGTCGCCAGAAAGGCTCTGTGGGCCGTAGCAGGGGACCCCCATGTTAACTTGCTCGGGTATTCTCGGTGGCTCGGGGCCCTTTACGTTGGTTTCGGCTCACCTACCGACACACTTGCGATATGCTCATGGGCCCTCTGCATTGGTCTAGGACGCTTCCAATTTTATGTCATTTGCTTAGGGCCCTATGCTCTTGTCGGGGGCTCACCTGTTAACCTGCTTATGCACACCCTGTCGGTCGGAGCCCTCGAAACTGGGTCCAGGGTGCTTTCCATTTGAATGGAGGGCCCTACACACTTGTCAGGGCCCCATCTGTTAACCTGCTCCGGCACACTGAATTGTTTAGGGGCCCGGCACCTTTGGGATTTTAATGTAGGGACCTACGCTCTTGTCAATGCCATCTGAAAGCCTGCTCGGATACACTCGATCTTTCGGGGGCCCTCTGCATTGGGCCTTGGGGAAGCCCTATTTCAATGAAGGCCCTACGCACTTGTCTGGGGTCCCTTCTGTTAACTTCTTTGGCCAAAGTGGATTGTCCGGGAGCCCTGCACATTGAGTCTTGGCATTTGAATTTAGGGCTCTGCGCTCATATCGGGGTCATCTGATAACCTGCTCGGGCACAGTCCATCTTTTGGGGCCCTCCACACTGGGTTTTGGGCACTTGTTACTTCAATGGAGGGACCTACGCTCTATGCTTTTGATGCGGCCCCTCCTGATAAGCTGCTCCGGTACATCCGATTGTTGGGTGGCCTCTACGTCGGGTCTTGGATACTTGCTTTTTGAGTGGGGGTCTTCACGGGGCCCTATCTGTTAACATTCTCAGACACCCTCGATCATTCGGAGCCCTCTCCAACGTGCCGTGGGTATGTCACATTTGAATGGATGGCCCTACACTCTTGTCGGCGGCCCCATCTGTTCACCACCTTCGAATTTAGGGCGCTGCACTCCTGTCCGGGGCCGTCTGGTAATCTGCTAGGGTACACTCCATACTTCGGGGGCCCTCTGCACAGGGTTTGGATACTTATTATTTGAATGGAGGACCCAACGCTCTTTTCGGGGCTCTTCTGATAAATTGTTGAGGTGCATTTCATTGTTCGGGGGCCATCTACATTGGGTATTGAGTGGTTCCTATTTGAATGGAGGGCCCTACGCTCTTGTTAGAAACCCTATCTGTTAAGACGCTCGGACACACTTTATCTTTCGGGGCCACTCTTTATTGGGTCTTGAGGACTTTCTATTTGAATGGAGGTCCCTGGGCTCTTGACGGGGGCCCGATGTAATAACCTGCTCGGGAACTGGCCACGCGCCCATGTCGGCCCCCCCATCTGTTACCTCCTCGGGCACACTCGATAAGGAGCTAAATAGCTATCTAGTTAAATATATTGTCTCGAAGCGTAAGTGCCCGGGGTACGATGGGTGTCATATATGCATGCATGGGTTTTAAGGGGTTTGCACGTGAAGAAATATGGTTTACGAATTCAAGCGTAAACTGCGCGAAAAACATGGGAAGTACATGGGCTATGTTGAGAAGTCCATGTGTCCTACTCGTTTCATTTGTGATGAACACCTGCGAGATGCTCAAAACGAAACAGATAATGAAAAAAACCTTCGGCGACCATCTTTTTGACAGAACACGCTAAGGTTAAAATCCAAGGAAGTACGGACCATTTCCCTTTAGAGCTCAAAGGTATCTTCAAAGTACGGGACCATCTAGACAGGAAAAATGGTGAATCTATTTTTATAAGAAGCTGGCGACACGACTTCAGTGTACAGGACTCGTCATGAACGACTATTTGTATGTGACTGGTGTCTTGATGTGCTATGCATGCTGGCTTAAAATCGCCTTCATGTATCAGTGTTGTCTGACGCTTGATACACGATGTCTGTATAATTGAAATCGTTTGCGTGTAAAAGTGATGCGAGATGTGACGTGCTTGTTAACTTGAAATCGCTTGCAGAAGTAAATGATGTGTTATCCGTGACGCCTGTTAACTTTGATTCATTTGCATATACAGGTATTTTTCGCGCATTTTAATTCTCAGCTAGATGTCCACTGTATCGCAGAAATGACTGGCGATTGCTCCTTGTTTAATCCCTGCATGTTGATGGTCTGTAAAAAATGTGGCTAGCTGTTTTTTTAAGGAAAAAACTGAAACGTCAAGTAAAATCAGCAGAGGAATTTGAATTTGTTATTCTTTTCGGTAAACGCATTTAGCCGAAATATCACACTTATCTTTCCATTTTCCTTTTTCTTCTTTGAGAACTTCAGTGATTAATGTTGTTGTATCTATACGCATAATGTTCCTCACAAATGCACTTTACAATTTGCGAAGCGCTGCCATCATGTCGATAATGATGACGGCATGCCTTCTACATAATAGTTTAAACGTCATATCAAGATTTTGTCCGGTCACCAAGGTCAGTCTAGACCAAAGTCATGGCATAACGTCAGGTCGACTTCAGTTACAACTGCGTTGGGAGCTATGGCTAAATGCCTATCCTGTAAATGAATCATGTGCAGGGTTGATGTGTGGTCGTATATGCAACTCCTGCAACGGGAAGAGCGTTCATTGCAATTGTCGAAGGACGGGACGGCCAGCATCGTCTCGCATAGGATTGTGTCGCCGAAGACTCGCCCTGCGGTAGAGTTTCTCTGCTGCCGGCGCAGTATCACATGCCTGCCGCCGTCAGCAACTACAAGCCCGCCCCTACAAACTCGAATTCGGTTAGTAGCCTGTGCCGGGGAACTCAGTTGAAATCGCCGGGCGCGACAGGGTCCGATACCTGCCAATCAAACACGCGATTTCAAACAGCAAAACCAAGGTGATGCAGACGACTTCGTGGACTGGAACATATATCAATTTAATGTTTGGGAGTTGCCCTGTCGTCTATGCCACCTTTTTTCCTTTCTCCTCTCCTTCTTCTTACCTTTCCGCCCACTTCCGCTAATCCTTGAGTTCCCCCCCGCCGAACTCGCCGAATGTGCACCAGCTCAATGAAAGAGCATGGTCCATTTAGTGTGTAAATGCAGCGGCAACGTCTCTGTACATTTAAGCAGTTTCTGCAGCAATTGCAAAATCGACATCGAGCGCCGGTTGTGTGTTTTTTCAACTAACTTAAAAACTATGCATGCGTTAATTTTTCAAGGTACAACTTCTTGTTCGCCGTGCAACTATGCGTCTAATGACTTATAATGCAACAGGATTGCACCACTGGAAACATAAAGCATTCTTGATGCGTGCAAATTTCCATGGTTTTGTTTCTGAGACCCGCTCCGTTTGAAAGCAGATTGCCGATGCAGACGATACACAATGATGGAACAAACATTCAGTGCCGTTGTTGTCAATATACGAACGAACAAAAATCTCGCCGCGGCCACCTTGTTACGAAAAAAGTCAAAACTGAGAAACGGAGGTTTTTCGTCACAAATAAGGGCCAATAGGAAATTCAGCACGAGTACAGAGCGGATGCATGTTCTGTTGACGTTCTGTTCATGTTTCGGTTGACGCGTTTTGCACGAGATGACCATTTTTCAACAAAATTTCACGTTGGTGTTATCTAACTGAAAACCTATCGGCACTCGATATTTCATGGCACACCATAGCACGGGAAGGCAATTGTGTGTCAAAACAGGTGTAACGCACCGCCTGTGTAGAATTTGGAAACGACCGTTTTTTGGGTAGTAAAACGCTCGAAACTCATAGCTCTCAAACCAATGAAAATAGAAGACTGTTTGTACTCGCAAACGATGTAAAACGATGTTACTACTTGTTGACTACATTTTTGGTCACCGGGTGATGACCAAAAATTTTGGGCGTGACCACTGTTTTGAAAAAATGAAAATTTTCCAAGCTCGATTTTTTATTACAGAATGAAAGGGCATGGTCCATTAAGTGTGTAAATGCAGCGGCAAGTGTTCTATGCATTTAAACAGTTGCCGAACAGTTCGGTACTTCCAATACCTGGCAGTACCGAATTGCTTGATAGTACCGAAATTCCGGTATTGTTAAGCTTTTTCGT
This sequence comes from Pollicipes pollicipes, assembly GCF_011947565.3. Classification (NCBI taxonomy): domain Eukaryota; kingdom Metazoa; phylum Arthropoda; class Thecostraca; order Pollicipedomorpha; family Pollicipedidae; genus Pollicipes; species Pollicipes pollicipes. The sequence continues at coordinate 5,697,125 of NW_023596225.1, read as the reverse complement.
GAAAAGTGTTCAAAGCGCTCCGTAGTGGTTTCAGATCGTTTTTTATGTCGGGACTGGTAGGACGGTTTTTCGATGGTGTGTTAAATAGTTGTATTTACGAGTCAGAAAACCACCTTCTCCATACGCACACTTCTTCACGGTGGCGGCGCCTGGCGACCACCGCCGCTTCCCCGCCACCCCGCTGGGTAATCGCCGCGGCGGGCAAGAGGGGACTGGTCACCATTGTGAGATCCGATCCTTTGGCAAAACCCGCCGGGCCTTGGAGGTGGGCACAATATCGCTGCCTGTGCCCGTGGAATGCTTGTAACTGAGCAGACCGGTATCAAATACTTTGCAGACTGCCAACCTGGCACCTTGAGTGCGTGCTACGGGATACGTCGCGGGAGGCATACAACTTTTGGCAATGGGTGTACTTAGCAGTCTTGTTTAACTTTGCACCTCAAAAACTGAGTTGGCTTCATCAAGCCAGGTCGGCATTGCTTACGGCTGGTCGTGTTTTGCATTTACTTTGTGGAAACTGCCGTTTCATTTCGCACAGATCTTTCTACGCTCTTTTTATTCGAAAATGTGCTTTTCCAAGGGCTGGAATTCTAGTATCGCATTAGCGTCAAATTTATGTATTATTTTCTATTGTTTTAGTGTCATGCCCGAATTTATCATGGCTGCAGCATTATCATACCATTATCATAGTCAACGCCCAGAGATCGAGTGCGTTATCATGCGCCTCCAAACTGGTATGAATGAAACTACTAGCAAAGCTGCCATCACCCGCGAAAAATAGCTGCAATCCAACGTGGTCGGCATCAATGGTATGCAGCCAGGGGGACGCGGCCCCAGCCGCATCGCGCCACACCCCGCGGCACGCCGCGCACAAAAGGCGCCCTCCCTCGCGTGGCGGGCGGGGGCGGCCCGCCCCCGACCGGCGAGTCAGACGGTTCTGAGACGCAGGACCTTACGAAACCTTTAGCGTTTGCACTTGAGAAACGAACCGCTTGCAAGTTGAACTCAAATGATGATGACGGAGAGCAATCGCTTGCTCTCCGTCACCATCATTTGAGTTGAGAGTGGGTACCGCGCCATTTTTCGGACCTCCGGTGACCACGGTTCAATAGGCGCTCAGTGTTGGCGAGCGGCAGAACGCGTCCTCGCACGGCGTTTGTGAGCATGCAACGGACGCCGGCACGCGCGTCGCTACGGTCGAAAATCGCCCAGCCGATGCTAGTGTCAGCATGGCCGCTAGATGGCTGCCGCACCGGGCGCTGAATGCCAGGTTGGTCGTGCTGCGTCTGCGGTGATGGCGCGTTGCCGGCAGTTATGGAGTTGTGTTGCAAGTTGCGTGCGGCGTCGCGCCGCGTCATGTGCTGGAGCGCGGCCGCGCTTCGGAAGCGAAGACGCCCATGCAGCTGAGGACTGGTGCCAGGCCGGCCAGGCGGCACGGCCTCCGGCCGCGGTGCCCGCGCGCTGGAGCACGGAACAATGCCGACCATTGGACGGCGCGCAGGCGATGTGTGAATGCCACGCTTCCGGCAGAGACATTTGGCCGCAGGGCGTGCAACACTGATATGCACAGCCGGCGGCAATGGTCATTGTGAGGCGTGTGGTCTGTATGGCGTTGGCTTGTACCAGCATGTGGTGCGTTGGCGTTGCATGTTGCCGGGCTGACGGCGCGCGCTGTTGGTGCCATGACATCGTTCGGCCAACCAGGCTAACCGCCGGCAGGGCGAGAGCAAGCTCCAGTAAGCCCTCGAATGCTTACAAATCAGTTCAATATTCTGGTGCCCACGTAGGGGACGTATCAGATATGAAGCTGCTAAGAACAGATTTTTAGTCTTAAAAGTTCATGTTTCATTACAGGAAATGGTAAAAAGACAAACGGATGCGCTCCACGCTCTGGAGTGCAGTTACACGCGACACAGTGTTTTGGAACAAAAACATACTTCCATAATGCCACGGCACGGCTTGGCGTGCCGCCAATGGGGTGAAGCACTGGCTCACCCTCCTCCCCATGGTGGGCAGGGGGGGGGGGGGGGGGGGGCGGGCCGTCGTCGGGAGTCGCATCCCACCCCGTCAATGCTGCATGCATTGCAGGCGTTAGGACGTCGGCGACGTCACCGCGGCCACACGGCACGTGCGCGGCGACGACACAAGACTGCGCCGCCTCGAGGCGCGATGCCAGGCGAGGAACGCCGGTGGCCAAACCGAGGCGACACGAGAAGGCCGCGGTTACCCAACGCCCACGAACATTGCAGGGAAAGGGCAAACTCACAGCCGTCCGGCCAGCCAAGAGAACGGGCGTGGGCTACACCCTGGAGTGCTACACAGTACGGGGGTAGGGGAAGCATCTCGTCTTGATACTATATGACTACACTAATGCACAGATCAAATAATAATCGGTACAGCACGTGCACACGCGCCGCTAGCAGAAAAAGAAGGCGGGGAGGGGGGATGTCTTCATCATTGTCCCGTAAATACACCAACACACGGATTAGATGAGAATCAGTAGCACATAATTCAGGCAATGGGGCAGCATCTCGTGGTCGTTGCCATTCCATTGCACCAAAACACGGAAAATATAAGCATCAATTGCACCCACACAGTGGGCATACAACCTTAAGGGGGCGAGGGGGGGGGGGGTACATCTCGTGAAGCGGTGACTACACTAATGCACAGATCAAATGGAATACTAGGAGATGGTAGGGATGGCTATTATACACTTTGATCTGAGCCAAAAGGCCGACCAGCGATCCAGATGCAATTGCAACAGGTGCATTGGTGTCATACCGTCTGCTGTCGCTCTGCATGGTCGGCGTGTACGCGCCTGGCCCCGTGCACCGCGTCGACGAGCGATTAGCGACCGACGGCGAGCAATGCCCTCCCCGCCGCGCATAAGCACCAGCTAAGATGACACATTGCAGAGCATCTTGTTGCCACTTGAGTCGTGCGCGCAATCTCCGTTGGTCGAGACGCGTGGCGGTTGTGTCGGCACACTGGCGCGTGACCGGAGGTCGCCGACAGTTTGCGGCCATGCAGCGATCGCCGGCGCCGACGACGCCAGTGCGCTGTTCGTCACGTCACCCGACTGGCGATCACGGACCACGTGACAGCACACCGTCACTACCAATAGGTGCCCAGTGTTGGCGAGCGGCAGAACGCGTCCTCGCACGGCGTCTGTGAGCGTGCAACGCATGCCGGCACGCGCGTCGCTACGGTCGAAAATCGCCCAGCCGCTGCTAGTGCCAGCATGGCCGCTAGTGCAGAGTGTAGAATTGCCGTCCCTGCCCTTCTCCTAGTATTTCATTTGATCTGTGCATTATTGAAATCACCGCATCACGAGATGTACCCCTTCCCGCCCCCTAAAGGTTGTATGCCCACTGTGTGGGTGCAATTGATGCTTATTTGTTCCGTGTATTGCTGCAATCGAATGGTAACGCCCACGAGATGCTGCCCCATTGCCTGAATTATGTGCTAGTGATTCTCATCTAATCCGTGTGTTGGTGTATTCACGGGACAATGATGAAGACATCCCCCCTCCCCGGCTTCTTTTTCTGCTAGCGGCGCGTGTGCACGTGCTGTGCCAACTATTATTTGATCTGTGCATTAGTGTAGTCATATAGTATCAAAACGAGATGCTTCCCCTACCGCCGGACTGTGTAGCACTCCAGGGTGTAGCCCACGCCCGTTCTCTTGGCTGGCCGGACGGCTGTGAGTTTGCCCCTTCCCTGCAATGTTCGTGGGCGTTGGGTAACCGCGACCTTCTCGTGTCGCCTCAGTTTGGCCACCGGCGTTCCTCGCCTGGCATCGCGCCTCAAGGCGGCGCAGACTTGTGTCGTCGCCGCGCACGTGCCATATGGCCGCGGTGACGTCGCCGACGTCCTAACGCCTGCAATGCATGCAGCATTGACGGGGTGGGATGCGACTCCCGACGACGACCCGCCCCCCCCCCCCTCCCCCTGCCCACCATGGGGAGGAGGGTGAGCCAGTGCTTCACCCCATTGGCGGCACGCCAAGCCGTGCCGTGGTATCATGGAAGTATGGTTTTTTCCAAAACACTGTGTCGCGTATAACTGCGCTCCAGAGCGTGGAGCGCATCCGTTTGTCTTTTTACCATTTCCTGTAATGAAACATGAACTTTTAAGACTAAAAATCTGTTCTTAGCAGCTTCATATCTGATACGTCCCCTACGTGGGCACCAGAATATTGAACCGATTTGTAAGCATTCGAGGGCTTACTGGAGCTTGCTCTCGCCCTGCCGGCGGTTGGCCTGGTTGGCCGAACGATGCCATGTCACCAACAGCGCGTGCCGTCAGCCCGGCAACATGCAACGCCAACGCACCACATGCTGGTACAAGCTAACGCCATGCAGACCGCACGCCTGACAATGGCCATTGCCGCCGGCTGTGCATATCAGTGTTGCACGCCCTGCGGCCAAATGTCTCTGCCGGAAGCGTGGCATTCACACATCGCCTGCGCGCCGTCCAATGGTCGGCTGTGTTGCGTGCTCCAAAGCGCGGGCACCGCGGCCGGAGGCCGTGCCGCCTGGCCGGCCTGGCACCAGTCCTCAGCTGCATGGGCGTCTTCGCTTCCGAAGCGCGGCCGCGCTCTAGCACATGACGCGGCGCGACGCCGCACGCCACTTGAAACAAGTCGGCAACACAACTCCATAACTGCCGGCAACGCGCCATCACCGCAGACGCAGCACGACCAACCTGGCATTCGGCGCCCGGTGCGGCAGCCATCTAGCGGCCATGCTGGCACTAGCAGCGGCTGGGCGATTTTCGACCGTAGTGACGCGCGTGCCGGCGTCCGTTGCACGCTTACAGACGCCGTGCGAGGACGCGTTCTGCCGCTCGCCAACACTGAGCACCTATTGGTAGTGACGGTGTGCTGTCACGTGGTCTGTGATCGCCAGTCGGGTGACGTGACGAACAGCGCACTGGCGTTGTCGACGCCGACGACCGCTGCATGGCCGCAAACTGTCGGCGACCTCCGGTCACGCGCCAGTGTGCCGACGCTACCGCCACGCGCCTCGACCAACGGAGATTGCGCGCACGACTCAAGTTGCAACAAGATGCTCTGCACGGTGTCATCTTAGCTGGTGCTAATGCGCGGCGGGGAGAGCACTGCTCGCCGTTGGTCGCTAATCGCTGGTCTACCCGACGCATGGGGCCAGGCGTGTGTACGCCGGCCTTGCAGAGCGACAGCAGACGGCATGACACCAATGCACCTGTTGCAATTGCATCTGCATCGCTTGTCGGCCTTTTGGCTCAGATCAAAGTGTATAATAGTCATCCCTGCCCTTCTCCTAGTATTTCATTTGATCTGTGCATTAGTGTAGTCACCGCTTCACGAGATGTACCCCCCCTCCCCCCTTGCCCCCTTAAGGTTGTATGCCCACTGTGTGGGTGCAATTGATGCTTATTTTTTCCGTGTTTTGGTGCAATGGAATGGCAACGACCACGAGATGCTGCCCCATTGCCTGAGTTATGTGCTACTGATTCTCATCTAATCCGTGTGTTGGTGTATTTATGGGACAATGATGAAGACATCCCCCCTCCCCGCCTTCTTTTTCTGCTAGCGGCGCGTGTGCACGTGCTGTACCGATTATTATTTGATCTGTGCATTAGTGTAATCAAATGATATCAACACGAGATACTTCCCCTACCCCCGTACTGTGTAGCACTCCAGGGTGTAGCCCACGCCCGTTTCCTTGGCTTGGCGGCCGGGTGTGGGTTTGCCCCTTCCCTGCCATGTTCGTGGGCGTTGGGAAATCGCGACATTCTCGTGTCGCCTCGGTTTGGCCACCGGCGTTCCTCGCCTGGCGTCGCGCCTCGATGCGGCGCAGCGTTGTGTCGTCGCCGCGCACGTGCCGTCTGGCCGCGGTGACGTCGCCGACGCCCTAAGGCCTGTATTCCATGCAGCATTGACGGGGTGGGATGCGGCTCGCGCCGGCGGCCAGCTCCCCCCCCCCCTTCCCACCATGGGGAGGAGGGTGAGCCAGTGCTTCACCCCACTGGCGGCACGCTGCGCCGTGCCGTGGCATTATGGAAGTTTTTTTTTTTTTTTGCAAAAACACTGTCGCGTGTAAATGCGCTCCAGAGCCTGGAGCGCATCCGTTTGTCTTTTTACCATTTCCTGTAATAAATCATGGCCTTTTATGAATACAAATATGTTCTGATCAGCAACATATCTGATACGTCCCCTACATGGGGACCACAATATTTAACTCATTTTTGAACATTGGCGGGGTTACTGGGGCTTGCTCTCGCCCTGCCTCGGGTTGGCCTGGTTGGCCGGACGATGCCATGTCACCAACAGCGCGTGCCGTCAGCCCGGCGACACGCAACGCTTACGCACCGCATGCTTGTACAAGCAAATGCCATACAGGCAAACTCCTGACAATGACAATGGCCGCCGGCTGTGCATATCAGTGTTGCACGCTCTGCGGCCAGATGTCTCTGCCGGCAGCGTGGCATTCACACATCGCCTGCGGGCCGTCCAATGGTCGGTTGTGCTCTCTGTACGGGCACTGCAGCCGGAGGCCGTGCGGCCTTGCCTGACTGGCGCCTTTACTCAGCTGCATGGGCGTCTTCGTTTCCCAAGCGCGGCCGCGCTCTACCACGTGACGCAGCGCAACACAGCACTCAACTTGCAACAAGTCGGCAACACAACTATCTAGCTGCCGGGAACGCGCCACCACCGCAGACGCAGAACGTCCAGCCTGGCTCTCGGCGCCCGGTGCGACAGCCATGTAGCGGCCAGGCTGGCACTAGGTAGCAGGAGTGGTTGGGCGATTTTGGACCGTAGCGACGCGCGTGCCGGCGTCAGTTGCGCTCGCACAGACGCGTTGGGAGGACGTGTTCTGTCTCTCGCCAACACTGGGCACCTGTTGATAGTGACGGTGTGCTGCTACGTGACCGATGTCATGTCACGCCATCCATGATCGCCAGTCGGGTGACGTGACGAACAACGCACTGGCGTCGTCGGCGCCGGCGAACGCTCCATGGGCGCAAACTGTCGGCGACCTCCGGTCACGCGCCAGTCTGCCGACGCAACCGCTGCGCGTCTCGACCAACGGAGATTTCCCGGACGACCCAAGTTGCAACAAGATGCTCTGCTAAGTGTCATGTGAGCTGGTGGTCATACGCGGCGGGGTGAGCACTGCTCCCCGTCGATCGCTAATCTCTCGTCGACCCGGCACACGGCGCCAGGCTCGTGCATCCCGGCCTTCCAAATCGACAGCGGCCGGCACGACACAAATACACCTGTTGCAGTTGCAGCTGAATCGTTTTTCGACATTTTGGCTAAGATCAAAGTGCAGTACTGCCGCACCTCTCCTTGTCCTGGTGTTTTATTTGATGTGTATTAGTGTAATCACATCATCACGAGACATCCCCCCCCCCCCCTCCTTAGGGTTGTATGCCCACTGTGTGGTTGCAGTTGATCCTTATTTGTTCCGTGTATTGGTGCGATCGAACGACAATCACAACGAGTTGCTGCCCCATTACCTGAATTATGTTCTACTTACTCTCATCTAATCCGTGTGTTTGTGTATTTACGCGACAATGATCAAGACAATCACACCCCCCAACCTCCCCTTCTTTTCTACTTGCGGCCCATGTGCACGTGCTGTACTGATTATTATTTGTTCTGTGCATTAGTGTTGTCATATGGCATCAACACGAGATGCTTAACGTACCCCTGGACTGTGTAGCACTCGGGCGTGTAGCCTCCGCCCGTTCCCTGGGCTCGCCGGCCGTCTGTGGGCTTGCCACTTCCCTGCAATGTCCGTAGGCGTTGGGCAACTGCGGCCTTCTCGTGTTGTCGCAGTTTTGGCGTCACGCCTCGTGGCGACGCAGTCCTGTGTCGTCGCCGCGGACGTGCCGTCTGGCTGCGGTGAGGTCGCCGACGGCCTAAGGCATGCAATCCATCGAGCATTGACGGGGCGGATGTGGCTCCCGCCGACGGCCTGCCCCCCGTCCCTGCCCACGGCTGCGTGTAAATGCGCTGCAGAGCCTGGAGCGCATCCGTTTGTCTTTTTACCATTTCCTATAATGAAACATGACCCTTTATGACTAAAAATCTGTTCTGATCAGCATCATATCTGATACGTCCCCTACATGGGGCCAGAATATTGAACTCATTTTTGAACATTGGCGTGGTTACTGGAGCTTGCTTTCGCCCTGCCGCGGGTTGGCCTGGTTGGGCGGCCGATGCCATGTCACCAACAGCGTGTGCCGTCGTGTCGGCAACATGCAACGCCAACGCATCACATGGTTGTACAAGCCAACGCCATACAGACCAAACGTCTGACAATGACCATGGCCGCTGGCTGTGCATATCAGTGTTGCACGCCCTGCGGCCAGATGTCTCTGCCGGAAGCGTGGCATTCACACATCGCCTGCGGGCCGTCGAATGGTTGGCTGTGTTGCCTGCTCCAGCGCACGGGCACCGCAGCCGGAGGCCGTGCGGCCTTGCCGGCCTGGCGCCATTCCACAGCTGCATGGGCGTCTTCGCTTCCGAAGCGCGGCCGCGCTCTTCCACGTGACGCGGCGCGACGCCGCACTCAACTTTCAACCAGTCGGTAAGAGAACAGACAAGGCTTCGACACGATCAGGTTTTCGTCAGTCGATCGGTGGCCGAAGAATCATCTGACACGACCTCAGCAAGTGGTTTGCTCCTTTTGCGGCTCTCAGCCAAGGAGTCCTTTTTTCGCATCGTCGATTTCGTCACTTTTCCGTTCGCTCTAGCTCCAACACACCTTTTCGCTTAGTTTTTGTTCTCTTTCTCGCTCCCCTGATATGGGAAGCGAACCAAACGTAAGAAGGGTGATACTGACACTGACTCGAACTCGGCCTCTGACCTCGATAATGCCCTGGACGTAGACGATGGAAGTATCGCCAGCCCCGCTTTTGCTGCCCACCTCACCTGATGACCCTCGCGCGCCCCAGGCCATGACCGTTCGTACGCACACTTCCACCGCGGTGGGTGGACAACGGGCTTCGTCTCCGTCCAACGCCACCAGTTCCGACCCTCGCTCGTCTTTGACCACTCCGGTGCCCGCTCGCCCTGATGCTGACCCTCGCTCGACAACGACCAGTGTTCGCCAGCCCTCTGAGCCAATCCTGGATGCTCTCGGATCGTACGTTGTCGTCCAACCTTGTGACGAAGATGTGTCGTTTCGAAAGATCAACGTTTTTTGGCCATCAAAGCAAATCAAAGCTATCTGCGGTCCGTGCGAACTCAAGATTGAAGCGCCAGCAAACGGATCACTCATCATCAAAACAACCACTCGCGCGCAAACCAAGGCCCTACTCAAAACAGCTGAATTTTGCGGCAAACAAGTCAAAGTCTCGCCTGCACCATGCCAGAAACACCAGTAAGGGCACCATCTTCGCGCCTGAGCTCCGCTTCATGACGGAGGACGAGATCCTAGCGGAGCTCAGAGATGAGCAAGTTTGCCATGTCCGTCGGCTGACGACTTTCAGAGATGGTCAGCGTCACGACACCAGCCTGCTCGTTATCACCTTTGGTACCACCCGACTTCCAGATTCGCTCACCGCTGGTTACCTTCGCTTATAAAGTAAGAGTATTCATTCCAAATCCACTCAGGTGTTTTAAATGTCAACGGTTCGGACACGGCAGCAAGTACTGCAAACAGAGTGCCAGATGCTTGAAGTGCGGCGAGACTCCTCACGAGGGATCTGCCTGCACATCACCCCAGAAATGCCTGAGCTGTGGAAGTGCTGATCACGCCGCCAACTCTTCTCAGTGTCCCACGTGGAAAAAAGAAAAAGAAATTTGTTCTGAAAAGGCAAAGACAGGTGTGTCGTACCCCGAAGCACGGCGCACCGTTGAAACTAAAATGTCGTCGCAGCCCAGCAAAACATATGCACAAGTAGCAAAAGCCACGATGGCCACATGTGCAACACAGACCGACCCTATCACCCATCTGCCTCCTCTGAAACTTCTCAACCCTCGCCCCTCGGTTTCAGTTGAGTCAACTACGCAGACCCAGACGAAAAATGCCGTTGAGTCGCCCTTGGCTGGACGTTCGGATGCCCAGGCGCCCGTGCACCCCTGTCCCCAGGTCGGCCGGCGTTCCAGCCCGCCGGCTGTGAGTGATTCACGCGCGGGTCAGGCCGTCCGGCGTTCTAGCCCCCCGGCTATGAACAGTCGGCGGCCCGGACCCTCTGGCCACCACACAAACATCACCTCCCCTTCCCCCACCACAACACCTGTCGAAACACGCCCAAACGAAGACCGCCGGTCCCGTCCACCGGTGAGGGTGGCGATGGGACGGCCTAGGTCTGTTTCGTTCGGGCGATTCCCATCAACCGGTGGGAATGGATCCCTTCATCACTAAATGTCTTTCATCTTACAGTGGAATTGTCGCGGCCTCATTTCAAAATGGTCCGAAATGAAAGCACTTTTTGCCGTACTAACTCCAATCATCATTGCCGTACAGGAAACATGGTTTCGTCCCACCGACACATATAACTTTAAAATGCCAAGATTATTCTTTATATCGCTACTGACACCACGGACGGTGAGCGTCGCCAAGGTGGGGTAGGCGCTGTACATCAGTCAAAAATTAACACACACGCCACTCACTTTAACGCACCTCTTCAGGCTGTTGCAATGTTCAGTTCGACTGCATGGCCGTATCATCGATATATGCTCAATATACATTACACCAAATTATAATAATACGGAGCTCTTACGGCAACTTGACCAACTCGTTGCTCAATTTCAAAACCCTTTTCTCATCCTCGGCGATCTCAACGCTCACAGTCCAGCTTGGAGTAACGGCACCCAAGCCGTTAGTCGCCGAGGACATTTGGTTGAAGATTTTATTGATACACACAACTTTAGTCCTGCTTAAACAAAGGCAATAATACTCTATCACCACTTAGCCACTGGTACAGAAACAGCGATCGACCTGTCGCTGTGCTCTCCCTCAATAGCGACAGTACTTTGATTGGACTGTTGAGGGAGATATACACGACAGCGACCATTTTCCAATTAAACTTTACACCACTTTTGACGCAACCGCTGACGAAGTTTTGCGATCCATACGACGCTGGAAATTACAAAAAGCAGACTGGGCCAAATTTCAAGAACTTTGTTATGTGAACCGGGACTGTTATGAATCACCAGAGCAGGATGTTGGCCTTATTACACATATTGTTCATGCTGCAGCAACCGCGACAATTCCACTGACTAAAACGCCATCACGCCGCATCCCAGTACCATGGTGGACGACCGAAGTTAAGAACGCTATTGCGCTTCGGAAACGTGCTTTCCGCTGCTTTCGTCGCCACCACGATGTACCTCATCTTCGTGCCCGAAATTATGAGCGGGCTCGAACCAGACGAATTATAAGGAGTGCCAAACGTCATTCTTGGCAAGCATACATCTAGCAGTTCACTGCTGCTACTCCTCTAAGCCAGCTATGGGGACTGGTTCGAGCACTTTCCGGAAAACGCACCTCTATTTCATTGCCCACCTTACGCATTAATGACCAAATCATGTCCGCAACACCTCTTATCGCCAGTGCTCTTGCTGAAAGTTTTTCTCAGTGTAGCTCATCCGGAAATTACCGACCAGGATTTGTGGAAACTGCGCAAGCCCGTTTTCGTTTACATACTGATTGTTTTGTTTCCGATAACACCGAAGACTATAATTTACCATTTTCATTTCTAGAACTACAAAAGGCTATAAAATCCGCCGGCAAACACCTCAGTTGGTCATGATCAGTTACACTTTTCTTTTTTTCGTAATCTTTCAGAAGATATGCTTCGTTTTATATTGGCAGTTTTTAACGATTTGTGGTCAACCCATGTCTTTCCTGACGCCTGGAAAGACACCATCATTATTCCACTTGCAAAGCCAGGAAAAGACACCAAAGATCCATCAAATTATCGTCCCATTGCACTTACCAGCTGTCTAGGAAAACTTTTTGAGCGGATGGTGGTGAAGCGAATCTCTTGGATTTTAGAACGAGACTGCCTGCTTACAAAAAATCAATGTGGTTTCCGACACAATCGTAGCACAATAGACAATGTCATCAGACTTGAAACTGACATCAGACGTTCCTTATAAACATCGACACAACACAACTGCTGTATTCCTGGATATTAGCCGAGCCTACGACATGGTCTTTAAACCTGCACTAATTCTCAAGCTCCATCAGTTAGGGTTTAAAGGCCATTTGGCACATTATCTTATTGGGTTTCTTTCCGGCATCAGACCATTTCGTGTGAGATGCAGATCCGCCGTTTCCGACACTCACCATCTAGAGAACGGCCTTCCACAAGGGAGCTGTATCTCACCGATTCTTTTCAATTTTATGATAAACGATTTATTTGACTCATTACCATCGGGCATTTCCTCTTCACTTTTGCGGATGATAGCGCCATCTGGTGCTCAGACACTGAATATGACCATTCGCTGCCACGGCTCCAAGTCGCCCTAAACAAGGTGCAGCAGTGGTCAGAGCGATACGGGTTCCGCTTCTCCGCTCCCAAATCTGCAGTTATGATTTTCGGCAAAAATATGCGTGGTACTCCCAATTTTCGGCTTCGACTAGATGGACACCACATTCCTTTCGTTTCGTCTTTCAAATTTCTTGGCATCGTACTTGACCCCAGATTATCGATGCGACAGCACGTGGAGCATGTTCGCTCCAAATGCCTAAAAAGACTAAATTTATTTAGATGCATTTCCGGGTCAACATACGGTGCCGACCGCCAATCGTTATTACGTCTATACAGATCCTTAGTTCTTCCCATCATTGAATATGGCTCCGTGGTATATGCAGGAGGCAGCCAACACACTCTCAAACCACTATCCACCATACAAAATATGTTTTTGCGAGTTGCCCAAGGAGCTCTGCGTACTTCCCCGATTTCAGCGCTTGAAGTGGACGCGCATGTTATGCCTCTTGCCCTCCGACGAATGGAACACACATTGAGATACATCACAAAAGTGCGACAAAATCCCAGTCACCCAGCATTTAAATCCATACATGTCTTACCTCACATTCACCATAACTACGTAGGACCGGCAGAACGTCGCTCAGGACTTACAATAGCATCTCGAACCACTATCTACTGTACCACTCTTCAGTTTACTTTACCGCCTTCTTCCATGCCACCTGTTTTAATAGTACCACCATGGCAGTTAACCCCTCGGAAAGTTATGCTTCTTTTTGATGATCCCAAACGCATTTTCACAACAAGTTATGTTCAACAAACATTTAATCGTCTAATTTTCAACAATCAAAATAGCAGCTTTATTTACACCGATGGCTCCAAGGCCAATAACCACACCGGATGTGCAGTTATTTGCACTGAACATTGCCATAAAAACTGTCGGTTACCGGATGGCACCTCAGTATATTTGGCTGAATTATTTGCTCTTTTCCTTGCATTGCAACACATTCAACAACACACCCACAAACGAAGACAATAGTGATTTGTTCGGATTCAAGACAGCTGTGCAATCTCTTATTGACCCAGACTTCACACACCACCTCCTTGTTAAAAATCGTCAATCTCTATCATATATTACATACACAGGATATGAATATCAAATTTCTATGGATTCCAGGACATACAGGCATCATGGGCAATGAACGGGCTGACCAACTAGCCAAGGAAGCTTTGACAAACCAACACATCATGGAGATCCCTGCTGATCATGCATCTACAAAACATTCCATTCGCACAATGACAAAACAATTTTGGCAACAACAATGGACCGATACTACCAGAACACAACTTCATGATATCAAACCAGACATTACACCTTGGCCATCAACGCATCGTAAAGACCGTCTGGAAGAGAAGGTGCTAGCCCGTTACGAATCGGACAACACTACACTCACACATAGTTACATATACTTAAGTCAACCTCGTCCTCACTGTCAGCCGTGCGATCATCCACTTTCGGTTAAACATATTGTTATTGAGTGCACAAAATATCAAACAGCACCGCAAAGATATGCAGGCTTTCTGTCGTAACCAAAATATCGAGTTTTCTTTAAAAAACGTCCTTGGCGATGACCATCCTGAACTGCTTAACATTGTCTTTAACTTTCTCAGACTTGCCGGTTTGCTTCAAGCTTTGTAAATGTCAATAAACGTACACTTTTCTTCACATACATAATTACACCAATTTAAAATAACATCATCCAGGCGTGAAATGGTCTGAACAGGCCGAAACGCCTCAAACAAATAAATGAAATGAAATGAAATGACAAGGCTTTCGTCGACCCATTCGGTGGCCACACACCCGTCTGGTACGACCTCAGCAAGTTTTTTGCTCTTTTTGCGGCTCTCAGCCAAGGAGTGCTTTCTGGCATCGTCGTTCTCGTCGCTTTTCCGTTCGCACTAGCTCCAAACACACCTTTTCGCTTAATTTGTGTTGTTCCCTTCTCGCTCCCCTAATATGGGGAAGCGAAGCAAGCGCAAGAAGGGTGATTCTGACACGGACTCGATCTCGTCCTCTGACGTTGATAATGCTTTGGATGTAGAAGGCGGAAGTGCCGCTAGCCTCGCTTTAGCTGCCACTTCGTCTGATGTTCTTCGCGCGCCCCAGGCCATGACCGTTGGTACGCACACTTCCACCGCGGTGGGTGGACAGCAGAATTTGTCTCCGTCCAACGCCCCCGTTTCCGACCCTCGCTCGTCTTTGAACACTCCGGTGCCTGCTCCCCCCGATGCTGACCCTCTCTCGACAATGACCAGTGTTCGCCAGCCCTCTGAGCCAATTCTGGATCCTCTCGTATCGTACGTTGTCATCCAACCTTGTAATAAAAATGTGTCGTTTCGAAAGATAAACGTTTTTTGGCCATCAAATCAAATCAAGGCTATCTGCGGTCCATACGAACTCAAAATTGAAGCACCAGCAAACGGATCACTCATCCTTAAAGCATCCACTCGCGCACAAACCAAGGCACTACTCAAAACAGTTGAATTTTGCGGCAAACAAGTCGAAGTTTCCCCGCACCATGCCAGAAACACCAGTAAGGGCAGCATCTTCGCGCCTGAACTCCGCTTCATGACGGAGGACGAGATCCTGGCGGAGCTCAGAGACGAGCAAGTTTGCCATGTCCGTCGGCTGACGACTTTCAGAGATGGTCAGCGTCACGACACCAGCCTGCTCGTTATCACCTTTGCTACCACCCGACTTCCAGATTCGCTCACCGCTGGTTACCTTCGCTATAAAGCAAGAGTATTCATTCCAAATCCACTCAGGTGTTTTAAATGTCAACGGTTCGGACACGGCAGCAAGTACTGCAAACAGAATGCCGGATGCTTGAAGTGCGGCGAGACTCCTCACGAGGGATCTGCCTGCACACCACCCCAGAAATGCCTGAGCTGTGGAAGTGCTGATCACGCCGCCAACTCTTCTCAGTGTCCCACGTGGAAAAAATAAAAATAATTTTGTTCTGAAAAGGCAAAGACAGGTGTGTCGTACCCCGAAGCACGGCGCACCGTTGAATCCAAAATGTCGTCGCAGCCCAGCAAAACATATGCACAAGTAGCAAAAGCCACAATGGCCACATGTGCAACACAGACCGACCCTATCACCCATCTGCCTCCCCCGAAACTTCTCAACCCTTGCCCCTCGGTTTCAGCTGAGTCAACTACACAGACCCAGACGAAAAATGCCGTTGAGTCGCCCCTGGCTGGACGCTCGGATGCCCAGGCGCCCGTGCACCCCCGTCCCCAGGTTGGCCGGCGTTCCAGCCCGCCGGCTGTACGTGATTCACGTGCGGGTCAGGCCGTCCGGCGTTCTAGCCCCCCGGCTATGAACAGTCGGCGGCCCGGACCCTCTGGCCACTACACGAACAATACCTCCCCTCCCCCCACCACAACACCGGTCGAAACACGCCCGAACGAAGTCCGCCGGTCCCGTCCATCGGTGAGGGTGGCGATGGGACGGCCTCGGTCTGTTTCATTCGGGCGATTCCCATCAACTGGTGGGAATGGATCCTTTCATCACTAAATGTCTTTCATCTCACAGTGGAATTGTCGCGGTCTCATTTCAAAATGGTCCGAAATGAAAGCACTTTTTGTCGTATTAGCTCCGATCATCATTGCCGTACAGGAAACATGGTTTCGTCCCACCGACACATATAACTTTAAAATGCCAGATTATTCTTTATATCGCACTGACACCACGGACGGTGAGCGTCGCCAAGGTGGGGTAGCGCTGTACATCAGTCAAAAATTAACACACACGCCACTCACTTGACGCACCTCTTCAGGCTGTTGCATGTTCAGTTCGGCTGCATGGCCGTGTCATCGATATATGCTCAATATACATTACACCAAATTATAATAATACGGAGCTCTTACGGCAACTTGACCAACTCGTTGCTCAATTTCAAAACCCTTTTCTCATCCTCGGCGATCTCAACGCTCACAGTCCAGCTTGGAGTAACGGCACCCAAGCCGTTGATCGCCGAGGACATTTGGTTGAAGATTTTATTGATACACACAACTTTGTCCTGCTAAACAAAGGCAATAATACTCATCACCACTTAGCCACTGGTACAGAAACAGCGATCGACCTGTCGCTGTGTTCTCCCTCAATAGCGACATACTTTGATTGGACTGTTGAGGGAGATATACACGACAGCGACCATTTTCCAATTAAGCTTTACACCACTTTTGACGCAACCGCTGACGAAGTGTTGCGATCCATACCCCGCTGGAATTTACGAAAAGCAGACTGGGCCAAATTTCAAGAACTGTGTTATGTGAACCGAGACTGTTATGAATCAACAGAGCAGGGTGTTGGCCTTATGATACATATTGTTCATGCTGCAGCAACCGCGACAATTCCACTGACTAAAACCCCATCACGCCGCATCCCAGTACCATGGTGGACGACCAAAGTTAAGAACGCTATTGCGCGTCGGAAATGTGCTTTCCGCTGCTTTCGTCGCCACCATGATGTACCTCATCTTCTTGCCCGAAATTATGAGCGTGCTCAAACCAGACGAATTATAAGGAAAGACAAACGTCATTCTTGGCAAGCATACATCCAGCAGTTCACTGCTGCTACTCCTCTAAGCCGGCTATGGGGACTGGTTCGAGCGCTTTCCGGAAAACGCACCTCTATTTCATTGCCCACTTTACGAATTAATAACCAAATCATTTCGGCAACACCTCTCATCATCAATGCTCTAGCTAAAAGTCTGTCTCAGTGTACCTCATCCGGAAATTGCCAACCAGGATTTGTGGAAACTGCGCAAGCCCGGTTTCGTTTACGTACTTATTGTTCTCCCGCCGACAACACCGAAGACTCTAATTGACCATTTCATTTCTGGAACTACAAAAGGCTATAAAATCCGCCGGCAACACCTCAGAAGGTCATAATCAGTTACACTATTCTTTTTTTCGCAATCTTTCAGAAGATATGCTTCGTTTTATATTGGCAGTTTTTAATGATTTGTGGTCAACCCATGTCTTTCCTGACGCCTGGAAAGACACCATCATTATTCCACTTGCAAAGCCAGGAAAAGACACCAAAGATCCATCAAATAATCGTCCCATTGCACTTACCAGCTGTCTGGGAAAACTTTTTGAGCGGATGGTGGTGAAGCGAATTTCTTGGATTGTAGAACGAGACTGCCTGCTTACAAAAAAATCAATGTGGTTTCCGACACAATCGTAGCACAATAGACCATGTCATCAGACTTGAAACTGACATCAGACGTTCTTTTAAACATCGACACCACACAATTGCTGTATTCCTGGATATTAGCCGAGCCTGCGACATGATCTTTAAACCTGCACTAATTCTCGAGCTCCATCAGTTAGGGTTTAAAGGCCATTTGGCACATTATATTATTGGGTTTCTTTCCGGCATCAAACCATTTCGTGTGAGACGAAGATCCGCCGTTTCCGATACTCACCATCTAGAAAACGGCCTCCCACAAGGGAGCTGTATCTCACCAATTCTCTTTAATTTTATGATAAACGATTTATTTGACTCATTACCATCGGGTATTTCCTCTTCACTTTTTGCGGATGATAGCGCGATCTGGTGCTCAGACGCTGAATATGACCATTCGCTGCCACGGCTCCAAGCCGCCCTAAACAAGGTGCAGCAGTGGTCAGAGCGATACGGGTTCCGCTTCTCCGCTCCCATATCTGCAGTTATGATTTTCAGCAAAAATATGCGTGGTACTCCCAATTTTCGGCTTCGTCTAGATGAACATTACATTCCTTTCGTTTTGTCTTTCAAATCTCTTAGCATCGAACTTGACCCCAGATTATCGATGCGACAGCACGTGGAACATGTTCGCTCCAGATGCCTAAAACGACTAAATTTCTTTAAATGCATTTCGTCAAGATATGGTGCCGACCGCCAATCGTTATTACGTCTATACAAATCCTTCGTTCTTCCCATCATTAAATATGGCTCCGTGCTATATGCAGGAGGCAGCAAACACTCTCTTGAACCACTATCCACCATACAAAATATGTTTTCGCGAGTTGCCCAAGGAGTTCTGCGTACTTCCCGGATTTCAGCGCTTGAAGTGGACGCTCACGTCATGCCTCTCGCCCTACGACAAATGGAACACTCATTGGGATGTGTAACAAAAGTGCGACAAAATCCCAGTCACCTAGCATTTGAATCCATACATGTCTTACTCCACATTCACTATAACTATGTAGGACCGGCAGAACGTCGGTCAGGACTTACAGTAGCATCTCGGACGACTCTCTACTGTAACACTCTCCAGTTTACTTTACCGCCTTCCTCCGTGTCAACTGCTTTAATAGTACCACCATGACAGTTAACCCTTCGGAAACTTTTCCTTCTTTTTGATGATCCCAAACATTTTCACAAGCTATGTTCAACGAACATTTAATCGTCTAATTCAGAACAATCGAAATCGCAGTTTTGTTTACACTGATGGCTCCAATGCCAATAACCACACGGGATGTCCAGTTATTTGCAATGAGCATTACCATAAACATTGTCGGTTACCAGATGGCACCTCAGTACATTTGGCTGAATTATTTGCTCTTTTCCTTGCATTGCAACACATTCAACAACACACCCATACAACGAACACGATAGTGATTTGTTCGGATTCAAAGACAGCTGTACAATCTCTTATTGGCCCAGACTTCACACACCACCTCCTTGTTAAAATCGCCAATCTCTATCATATATTACACACACGTGAATCATCCAGGCGTGAAATGGTCTGAACAGGCCGAAACGTCTCAAACAAATAAACAAACAAAACAAATCCCCAGCTGCCCGGGGACGTGCCACCACCGCAGACGCAGGAAGACCAACCTGGCGACCTGGCAATCCATGGAGCATTGACGGGGCGGATGCCGCTCCTGCCGACGGCCTGCCCCCCGCCGCTGCCCACCATGGTGAGCCAGCGCTTCACCCCATTGACGGCACGCTGCACCGTGCCGTGGGATTATGGAAGCATGTTTTTTTTTTTGTAAAACACTGTCGCGTGTAAATGCGCTGCAGAGCCTGAGCGCATCCGTTTGTCTTTTTACCATTTCCTATAATGAAACCCGACGTTTTATGAATACAAATCTGTTATGAATGCAACTAAAAAAATGATCAGCATCAGCATCATATCTGATACGTCCCCTACATGGGGACCAGCATATTGAACTCATTTTTGAATATTGGAGGGGTTACTGGAGCTTGCTCTCGCCGTGCCGCGGGTTGCCCTGGTTGGCCGGCCGATGCCATGTCACCAACAGCGCGTGCCGTCAGGCCGGCAACATGCAACGCCATCGCATCACATGGTTGTGCAAGCGAAAGCCATACAGACCAAACGCCTGACAATGGCCATGGCCGCCGGCTGTGCATATCAGTGTTGCACGCCCTGCGGCCAGATGTCTCTGCCGGCAGCGTGGCATTCACGCATCGCCTGCGGGCCGTCTAATGGTCGGATGTGTTGGCTGCTCCATCGCACAGGCACCGCAGCCGGAGGCCGTGCGGCCTTTCCGCCATTCCTCAGCTGCATGAGGGTCTTCACTTGCAAAGCGCGATGCCGATGCCGATGCCGATGTCCCACATTGGTTTTACCTAACTGAGAACCTATCGGCATTGGACAGTTTATGCCACGCCACAGCATGTGAAGGCAATTCTGTGTAAAAACAGGTGTAACGCAACACATGTGCAGCACTTGAAAATAGCCGTTTTTTGGGAAGGAAAATGTTCCAGGCCCATATCTCTCAAACCAATGAAACTACAAGGCTGCTCTTGGTTGCAAACGATGTAAAACGATGTTACCAGTTGTTGATTAAATTCTTGATTACTGGATGATAAGGGAAAAACATTGGCATGACCATTCTTTTCTAAAAAAATGAACATTTTGCAAATAAGATATTTTGTGACAAACCGAAAATGCATGGTCTATTTAGTGTACAAATGATGCGGCAAATGCTTCTGTGCATGTAAACAGCCTCTAAGGCAATTACAAAATTTACATGAAGGGCGGCGCGCAAAGGAATTTTTAAAAACTTAAAAACTATGCGTGCGTTAAGTTTTTAAGTCATACTATCGTACTTCCCGTGCGATTACGCGTCTTATGACGTATAATACAATAAGATTGCACTATTTCAAACATGAAGCATTCACGATGCGCGCAAATTTCCATGGTTTTCTTTCCTAAAGCCACTCCGTTTGAAAGCAGATTGCACGTGCAAGCAATGCACAATGATGGAACAGCCATTCAGCGCCCTTGTTGTCAACATCGCAGTGAACACAAATCTCGCCGCGGCAACTTTGTTGCAAAAAAGTCAAAATTTAGAAGCGGATGTTTTTTGTCTCAATTGAAGGCCAATAGCAACTTCAGCGCAAGGACAAAGCGGATGCATGTTAAGTGCCGGTTTGCGCATTTGGCACGAGATGGCCATTTTTAAGACAACTCCACGTTAGCTGTACTAAACTCAAAACCTATAGACACTGGACTGTTTGTGTCACACCATAGCATGGGAAGGCACTCCTGTGTAAAAACAGAAGTAGCGCAACACATGTGCAGAATTTGAAAACAGCCGTTTTGGGTAGCAGAATGTTTCAAGCTCATATTTCTCGAAACAATACCAAAAAAGGCTGCTTTTACTTGCAAACGACGTAAAACGATGTTACAAGATGTTGATTACATTCTTTGTCACTGTGTAATGAAGACAAAATTTGGGCGTGACCATTTGTTCGCCCAAAATTAGAACTTTGAAATTGCCATTTTGTGTACAAAATGAAAGGGCATGGTCCATTTAGTGTGAATGAGGCGGCAAATATTTCTGTGAATAAACACAGAATCCACAGCAATTGCAAAATATACATCAAGGGCGGCTTGTAAAAGTTTAAAAAAATAACTTAACAATTATACCTGTGTTACTTTTTTAAGTTACGCCATCGTATTCGCCGTGCAATTACCTTTGTTATGACCTAAAACACAATTACAAATTCAAAAACGGATCATTTTTTCGTCTTAAATGAGGGCCATCAGCAAAGTGAACGCGAGTAGGAAGCGGATGCATGTTTTGAGCCGGCTGACGCATTTTGCACGAGATAGCCATTTTCAACATAGTTTCACGTTGGTTATACCTTACTGAAAATCTACCGGCATGGGACAGTTTAGGCCACACCAAAGCATGGGAAGGCAATTCTGCGTAAAACAGGATTAACGCAACACCTGTGCAGAATGTAAAAACAGCCGTTTTTTGGGTAGTAAAACGTTCCAAGCTTATATCTTTTGCACGAATGAAAATAGAAAGTTGCTTCTACTTGCAAACGATGTCAAACGATGTTACCAGTTGTTGACTTGGTTTTTGATCACCGAGTGATGAAGAGAAAGCTTTCTCGTGACCATTTTTGCGATAATATAAAAGTCATTCAAACGTGAGATTTTGATAGAATGTAAGGGCATGTACCGTTTAGTGTGTGAGTGAGGTGGCAAGGGTGTCTGTGCATGTAAACAGATGCTACATCGATTGCAAAATCTACAAGCGCGGCTTAAGAGTATTATTTCACGTAAGTTAAAAACTTTACCTGCGTTAATTCTTTACATTATGCTATTGTGTTTGCCATGCGATTACGCGTCTAATAACGTATACTACAATAAGATTGCACCTCTTAAAACAGACAGCACTCTTGATGCACTCCAAGTTCTATATTGTTGTTTTTGAGACCCACTCCGTTTGAAAGCAGATTGCCCGCGCAAACCATGCACAATGATCGAACAAACATTCAGTGCCGTTGTTGTCAACATGGAAGTGAACACATATCTCGACGCGATCACTTTGTTGCGAAAAAGTCAAAATTCAGAAACGGATTTGTTTCGTCTCAAATAAGTGCCAAAAGCAAATTCAGCGCGAGTGCGAAGCGGATGCATGTTCTGTACCAGTTGACGCGTTTTGCACCATACGGCCGATTTTCAACATAATTTAAGATTGGTTGTACTTAACTGAAAAGCTATCGGCATTGGACAGTTGTCACACCATAGCTCGGAAAGGCAATTCTACCAGCAAAACCGGGGTAACGAAACACCTATGCAGAATTTCAAAACGGATGTGTTTTTAGTAGAAAAACGTTCCAAGTTCATACCTCTCAAACCAATGAAAATAGAACGCTGCTTTTACTTGCAAACAATGTCAAACGATGTTACCAGCTGTTGACTTCATTTTTGATCACCATGCGGTGACGAAAAAACTTGGGCGTGACCATTTTTCGAAAAAAAGAATCTTCCAAACGCGTTTCTTCAGAATGAAAGGGCATGTTCCATGTAGTGTGTGGATGAAACGGCAATTATTTCTGTGCATATAAACAGTTTCTGGAGCAACTGCAAAATATCCACCAGGCGCAGCTGGGAGTGATTTTTCAAGTAACCTAACAACTGTATACGTGTTAACTTTTAATGTTACACTATGGATTTTGCCTGGCAATTCCGCATCTAATGACCTATAGCACATTAAGATTACACCACTTGAAACAGGCAACATTTTTGGTGCGCGCAAAGTTCTGTTCTCAAAGTTCTCAAGTTTCTGAGACCTGCTTCTTTTGAAAGCAGATTGCATGTGGAGACAATAAACAATGATGGAACAAACATTCAGTGCCGTTGTTGCCACATGCAAATAAACACAAGTCTCGACGCGCACCCGTCGGTTGATTTTTAACATGATTTCACGTCTGCTGCACGTAACTGAAAACCTACTGGTATTGGACAGTTTATGTCACACCATAGCGCGCGAAGGCAATTCTGTGTCAAAACAGGTATGCCGCAACATCTGTGCAGAATTTAGAAACGGCTGTTTTTGGGTAGTAAAACGTTCGAAGTTCGTTTCTCTCGAACCAATGAAAATAGAAGGCTGCTTTTACTGGCACACGATGCAAAGCTATGTTGCCAGTGGTTTATTACATTTTTGGTTACTGGGCGGTGACAAAAAAATTTGGGCGCTACCATTTTTTCAAAAAATGTAAATTTTCCTAACACGATTTTTATGCTACAGAATTAAATGTCATGCTCTATTTGGTACGTCAATGACGCGGCAAGTGTTTCTGCTCATGCAAACAGTTTCTACAATAATTGAATAATCTGCATCATGGGCGGCTGGTGAGTTTTTTTATAAATAATTTTAAAACTATACACGTATTAAATTTCCAAGTTACGTTATCGTGTTTACCGTGGGATTCCGTGGATAACGACGTTTAATCCAATAAAATTGCAACACTTGAAACATGCAAAATTCTTTGTTGCGCGCAAAATTGCCATGGATTTGATTCTGAGATCCGATGCGTTTGAAAGGAGATTGCCCGTGCAAACACATTGATGAAACAAGCATTCAGGTCAGATGCTGTCAACATACAAGTGAACACAAATCCCGCTGCAAACGCTTTGTTGCAAAGAAACCACGTGCGAAACGCGCCAACCGGCAAATAACATGCATCCGCTTCTCTAAAAACATGCACTTATTTAACTATTGGCCCTTATGTCATACGAAAACAACATCCGTTTCTGAATTTTGACTTTTTTACAAAAAAAGTTGCTGCGGCGATATTTGTGTTGCAGCGTTTCCAGCGTTTGTAAACTTTTCATTTTTTTGGAAAAATTGGTCATGCAAATTTTTTTTCATCAACCGGCTACAAAATGTAGTCAACAACCCTTAACATAATCTTACATCGTTTGCAAGTTAATGCAGCCCTGTATTTTTTATTGGATCGAGAGATATGAGCTTGGAACTTTTTACTACCGAAAAAAGCCGTTTTCAAATTCTGCACAGGTTTTGGGTTACACCTGTTTTGACGCAAAATTGCCTTGTCATGCCTTCGTGTGGCATAAGCTATCCAATGCCCATAGGTTTCAGTTAGGTGCAGCCAACGTGGAATTATGTTAAAAATGGCCATCTCGTGCATAGCGCGTTAACCGGCACATAACTTGCATCCGCTTTCTATTCGCTGTCAATTTGCTCATGGCCGTTATTTGAGGCGAAAAAAAGCGTTTGCTTCTGATTGTTTTGCAACAAAGTGGCTGCGGCGACATCTGTGTTCACATTTGCCGCTTTGAGAAACATTTGCCGCTTCATCCACACACTAAATAGACTATGTTCTTTCAGCAATTGCAAAAACTGCATCAAGCGAGGCTCGTGAGTGTTTTTTCGAAGAACTTAGAACCTATACAGGTGTTAATTTTTAACATTACACCATCGTTTTCGCTGTGCAATTCCGCACCTAATGGCGCATAATACAATAATTTTTCACCACTTGAAACATGCAGTATTCTTGATGCGCGCAAATTTCCATGGTTTTGTTTCTGAGACCCGCTCCGTTTGGAAACAGATTGTACGTGCGCACGATACACAATGATGGAACAAACATTCCGTGGCGTTGCTGTCAACATGCAAATAAAAACATATCTGGCCGCAGCCACTTTGTTGCGAAAAAATTCAAAATACAGAAACGGCGTTTTTGCGTCTCAAATAATGGCATAAAGCAAATTCAGCGCGAGTAGGAAGTCGATGGATGTTCTGTGGCGGTTTACGCATTTTGCATGAGATGGTTATTCTTCAATATAACTTCACGTTGGTTGTACCCAACTAAAAACATGGCAGCACTAAGCAGATTATGTCAGACCATTGCACGACATGCCAATTCTGCGTCAAAAGAGCTGTAACGCAATGTCTGTGGATAATTTGAAAATGGTCGTTTTTTTGGGTAGTAGGACGTTCTAAGCCCAACGACGAAGTATTCTTGACGGTCGCAAGTTTGCATAGTTTTGTTTTCGAGACCCGCTCCGTTTGAAAGCAAATTGGCCGTGCAAACGATACAGAGTGATGGAACAAACATTCAGTGCCGATGTGGTTGCCATGAGAGAAAAAACAGATCTCGGCGCGTACACTTTGTATGGAAAGAAGTAAAAGTTTACAACCCTTTTTTCCGTCTGCATGAAGGCCAATGAAGGCATATTCGGCACGAGAACGGAGCAGATGCAAGTTTTGTGCCGATTAATGCGTTTCCCATGAGATGGCCAACTTAGCCTAACCAAACCTAGCCTCACCTATTTTAACTTAACCTACCTAACCTAACCTTACCCAACCCAGCACAAAACAACCTAACCTAAAGTTACCTATTTTAACCTATGCTAACCCAACCTAATTCTAAAAACCTATGGGCATTGGACAATTTATGTCACACAGTACGGGGAGGCAATTCTACGTCAAAACAGGTTTAACGCAACACCTGTGCACAACTTAAAACGGTTTATATTTGGGTGGTAATTCGTTCCATGGTCACACTTTTGGAACCAATAAAAATAGAATGCTGGTTTAAACTGCAAACGATGGAAAATGATGTTTTGAGCTGTTTAATACATTCTTGATCACCAGGTGATGACGAAAAAATGTTGCCGTGACCATCATTTCAAAATAGTAAGCCCTTTACGAACGCATTTTTTTTCTTATAGGATGAAAGGGTATGATCCATTTAGTGTGTGAATTAAGCGACAAGTACTTCCACGCATGTCAACACTTTCTAGAGCAATTGCAAGGTCTCTATGAGGATTGGATTGTGAGAGTTTCTTCAAATGACCTAAAACTATTCGTGTATGAATTTTTAGGTTAGACTATCGTGTCCGCCGTGCGATTACGCGTCTAAGGACTTATGATACAGTAAGATTGCTGGGAAGCGAAACTGGGCTAAAGTTCCTTCTCACGTCCTAAGGGTACTTAGATAAAACCTTTGATGATAACTTGCTATGTTAAACTGGATACAATTTTTTAAATGTTGAAAAATGCGGTGAAAAATATTTTAAAAACTTCTTAACATTCCAAAATATGTTATTGCAATGAGGGAATCGCAAGAAACATGAGTGGTTTGTAACTTCAAATTAGTATCCGTCAGTGAAAAGAACGTAGTTCTACACTCCTTGGTTCCAAGGATACAAGCGGTCAAACAGGGAACCAACTGAGCCCTGTTTTCGTGAATTTTTTTAGGTGCCAAACGTTACGGTATGGGAGAACATACCTCTGTATAATCGACTGTATCTCTTTTATTATGTCAGATAATTTGAGTCTGTTAACGCAATGATGTAGATAAAGCTTCACACAACTCTAAACCCGAAAGAAACATTCAAAATTTTATAACCAAAATTTCAAAACTCAATACATTGTTTTTTGACGACATGCATGATGTTCAGAAAAATGATTTGATCCCAAAATGCATCTTAAGGAATACATTTTGGAACTACTTTTCTATCTAAAACTGGCTTTGATTTTAAAATGTTGCCTTTTTCGCAACTTTAAGATGTCAAAACTTTTCAGAAAAAATTTGATTACACTTTTACTAACACATCTCAACGGCACACCAGTCAGGTAGAGCAGGAAATGGCCTATCTGATATTGGTTTTGCCAACCCTCTATCGTTCTTTGTTGCTGCGCTATAGTCTGTCAAACTTGACATCTGCAATAAGAGAAACAGCGATGTTTTTTAGTGCTAGTGCTACGCATAACGAAATGGGAAAAACTACGCCCACTCAATCACCGATAACTTCTATAAAATACATTGCATGTACAAGCTGTAAAAACATGATGTACACAATGAGCAAGCGCATAGACTTCGGGGCATCAAAGTCAGAAAAAGCTTTTGAATACACAAAAATTGGATTGTAATTTTGAACCATCAAAATCAAGAGTTCAAGAAACATTTTGAGCAAAAACATGTCTTTTTATCAAAAAACAAAATTTGTGGTGTTACTTTTTTGTCAGAAAAGACTGATAGAACAGACAAAAATGTAGCTAACAGTCTTAAAACAAACTTGCTCAAACGTGTGGCTGCTGCGAAAAAACCCTGCCAAACATGGACTTACAAATAAGAGAATCCCGTATTTTTTTCAATGCCACGCGTAACGCTATGGGGAAAAACTACCTCATTCATGCGAGGCTAGTTTCCTCAATATACGTGATAACCACAAGCTGTGAAAAGCACGTTGTATATGATCACAAAACGCATGTATACATTAAAACAGAACGGAAAATTAAAAGAAATTTCAAATAGAAAAAAGCAAAAAGACTTGTTCACAGAAACGTACGAGCCCAAAATAACTTTCCAATCACAACATGACCTTTATAAAAGTTGGTAATTAGACAGTTTTACATTTGATTATACTTAAAAACAACCAAATTCAGGAAAATTTTGAAAATAAATTTTGCTACAATTTTCCAATTTTTACCAAATCAAAAACTTTCATACCAATTTTAAAAACGGCGCAAACGGAGAGAACAGAGAAAACCGAAACTGACAGTGTAAAAAGTTGCTTTCTGAGACGTGCTGTTGCTCAGGAATAAGGAGAGAAGTATTACGTTAATGTACACGGCAAAAATACACCTGTTCAAGATGACAATGGACGTAGCGCAAAAAGTTCTTAGTGTAACCTATAATTTTTTGCGGCATAACGAGTATGTTATTTACAACATATTACCTATATCATATTGCCTCTATCAACATACTACCTTTATCCCAAACAATCCACGGAAACTTCCAAAAATCTCGGGCAACTAATTCAACTCATGATTCCTAAAAACCCTTTGTGTGTAACTAGGAAATCCAAATAAATTAAAAAGAACACATGAAACGACACTTTTTCGTAATATATCTTGTTAAGAAAACTTTTATGAAAAAATTCAAATCCCCCGGTTTAAATCAACGAAAGGTACAAATCCAACCGGGTCGATTTAGGGTCTCAATCTTCTTGTAAAGCTTTGAAGACATGCTCTCGGAGCAAAACATCAAAGTTTGCGTAAAGTAGCGATTTTTTCGGAGTACTTCTAATAATCCGATTCACTTGATTCCTTAACCAAAAGTTGGATTAAATTATTGACTATAACACCGATATTTTGTTTAAGGTTACACTCAATAGCCTCCGAGCAATGCCAATGGCCGCAAACCCATGTTTGTTCAAAAGCCCCAAGTTAATTTAGGATGGTCTAAAATCACCCGAGTTAAGTAAAAATGGTACAAAATCCTCCCAGTTGATCAAACATGGGTACAAAATCTTACGGTTCAACGAACCTAAGCCAACCTAACCTAACCCACCCTAAGCTAACCTCACCTAACCTAGCCGAACCTAACCTAACCTAACCATGTAAACAGTTTCTTGAGCAAATACAAAATATACATCAAGCACCGTTTGTGAGTATTTTTCAACAAACTTTGAAACTATATATGGACTAAATTTTTGAGTTACATCGTGTTCGCCGTGCGCCGTTCGATTACGCGTCTAATGACCAAATGATACAACATGATTGCACCACTGGAAACATACAGCATTCTTGATGCGCGCAAATTTCCATGAATTTGTTTCTGAGACCCGCTTCGTTTGAAAACATTGTACGTGCAGACAATACACAACGATGGAACAAACATTTAGTGCCGCTGTTGTCAACATCCAAGTGAACACAAGTCTTGCCGCGGCAACTCTTGCGAAAAAAGTCAAAATTCAGAAACCGATGTCTTTTCGTCTTAAATGAGGGTCAATAGCAAATTCAGCGCGAGCACAAAGCGGATGCATGTTCTGTGCCCGTTGACACGTTTTGCACGAAAGGAATATTTTTCAAGAGAATTTGACGTTGGTTGTACTTAACTGAAAACCTATCGGCACTGGACAGTTTATGTCACGCCATAGCACGGGAAGGCAATTGTGCGTAAAAACAGGTGTAACGCAACACCTGTGCAGAATTGGACAACTGCCGTTTTTTGGGTAGTAAAACGCTCCAAACTGATATCTCCCTAACCAATGAAAATAGAAGGCTGCTTTTACTTGCAAACGATGTAAAACGATGTTACCACTCGTTGACTACATTCTTGATCACCGAGAAATGACCAAAAATGTTGGGCACGAACATTTTTTAGGAAATTTTTTTTTTTGAACGGGCATGGTCCATTTAGTGTTTTAATGCAGCGGCAAGTGTTTTTGTGCATGTCAACAGTTTCTACAGCAATTGGAATAAATACGTCGAGCGCCGCTTGTGAGTTGTGAGCGCTTTTCAAGGAACTTAAAAGCCAAAGATGCGCTAATTTTTTAAGTTACACCATCGTGCTTGTCATGAGACTACATGTCTAATGATCTGTAATACGACATTATTGCACCGCTGAAAACATAGAGCATTCTTGATGCGCCCAAATTTTCATGGTTTTGAGACCCGCTCCGTTTAAAAGCAGATTGCACGTGCAGGCAGTACAAAACCACTGAACAAACATTGAGTACCGTTGTTGTCAACATGCAACTGAACAAAGTGAACATTCAAAAACATACCTTTTTCGTCTGAAATGAGGCTCAATACCAAACTCAGCGCCAGTACAAAGCGGATCCATGCTCTATGCCCGTTGACGAGTTTTGGACGAGAACGCCATTTTTCAACACAATTTCACGTTGGTTGTGTCTTACTGAAAACCTATCGGAACCGGACGGTTTATGTCACACCATAGCACGAAAGGGCAATTCATTGTCAAAACAGGTTTAACGCAACACCTGTGCAGAATTTGCAAACGGAAGTGTTTTGGGTAGTAAAACGATCCGAACTCATAACTCCCGAACAAATGAAAATAGAATGCTCTTTTTACTTGGAAACGATGTAAAACGATGTTACCATTTGTTGACTACATTTTTATCACCAGATGGAGACCAAAGATATTGGGGGTTATCATTTTTTTCGAACAAATGACAAGTTTCCAAACGCGACTTTTTCATTACAAAATGAAAACTCATGGTCCATTTAGCGTGTAAATGCAACGGCAACTGTTTCTGTGCATGTGAACAGTTTCTACAGCAATTACAAAATCTACATCGAGTGCTGTTCGTGGGTGTTTTTTCAACTAACTGAAAAACTATACATGCGGTGTATTTTTAAAGTTGCACAATGGTGTTCGCCGTGCGATTACGCGTGTATCGACCTGTAATGCGAAATAATTGGACCACCGGAAACATACAGCATTCATGATGCGCGCAAGCTTCAATGGTTTTGTTTCCGCGACCCGCTCCGTTTGAAAGCAGATTGCACCGGCAGACGATTGAAAATGATGGCCGAAACATTTAGTGCCGTTGTTGTCAACACTTTGTCGCGAGGAAAGTCAAAATTCAGCAACGGCCGTTTTTGGTCTCAATTGAGGGTCAATAGCAAATTCAGCACGAGTAGCAAGCGGATGCATATTCCGTGCAGGTTGACGCGTTTAGCACGACATGGCCATTTTCAACATAATTTAACGTTGGTTGTACCTAACTGAAAACCAATCGGCATGGATAGTGTATGTCACACGACAGCACGGAAAGGCAATTCTGCATTAAAACAGGTGTAACGCAACACCTGTGAAGAATTTGCGAACGGTCGTTTTTTGGGTAGTAAAACGTTCCAAGCTCATATATCTCGAACCAATGAAAATAGAAGGCTGTGTTTTTGAAAACGATGTCAAACGATGCTACCAGTTGCTGACGATGTTTTCTAACACCAAGTGATAACCAAAACATTTGGGCGTTACCATGTTTTCGAAAATAATTAACGTTTGAAACTGCGATATTTTTTACAGAATGAAAGGGCATGGTCCATTTAGTGTGTGGATAAAGCGGCAGGCGTTTCTGTGCGTTTAAGCAGTTTCTACTTGCAAGTTCCGCACCAAGTGGGGCTTTTAAAGTTGTACTTTTTAATACAAAACTATATACGTAGTAGTTTTTTTTAAGTTGGACCATCGTTTTCGCCGTGCGATTACACATCTAATTAACTATAACACAATAATTTGCACCACTTAAAACATGAAGGATTCTTAATGCGCGCAAATTTCCATGATTTTGTTGCTGAGACCCGATCTATTTGAAAACAGATTGCCCGTGGGAACGATACACAATGGTGGAACAAACATTCAGTGGCGTTGTTGTCAACATGCAAGTGAACACAAATTTCGCCGCAGCCAATTTGTTTCAAAAAAGTCAAAATTCAGAAACAAATGTTTTTTCGTCTCAAATGAGGGCGAATGACAGCTTCGGCGCAAGAAGGAAGCGGATGCATGTTCTTTGCCGGTTGACGCGTTTTGCACGAGGTTGCCAGTTTCAAAATTTAAAGTTGGTTGTACCTAACTGAAAACCTATCGGCATTAAACCGTTTATGACGCACCATAGCACGGGAAGGCAACTCTGCGTCAAAACAGGTGTAACGCAACACCTGGGCAGAATTTAAAAACGGCAGTTTTTTCTTAGTGAAACGTTCCAAGTTCAAATATTTTAAGCCAACGAAAATCGAAGTGTGCTTTTTTACAACCGATGTAAAACGATGTTACCAGTTGTTCCAGACATTTTTGATGACCGGGTGATAACCAAAACAATTTGGGCTTGACGATGTTTTTGAAAACAATGGAAAATTTCCAAACCCTTTTTTTGTTACAGAATGAAAGGGCGTGGTCCCTTTAGTGTGCGTTGTGCGCAATCGCGTTGGAAAAAATTCTTTTTTTCGAAAAAATAGTCCCCCAAAATTCTGGTCATCACCCGGTGATCAACATTGTAGTCAACAAGTGGTTGCATCGTTTTGCATCGTTTACAAGTAAAGTCAGCCTTCTATTTTCGTTGGTTCAAGAGAGACGAGTTTGGCACGTTATACTACCAAAAAAACGGCCGATTTCAACTTCTGCAGAGGTGTTGCGTTACACCTGTTTTGACGCACAATCACCTTCCCATGCTAAGGTGCGACATAAACTGTCCAGTGCCGATAGGCCGTCTGTTAGGTACAACCAACGTGAAGTTAACATGGCCATCTCGTGCTAAACGCGTCAACCGGCACTGATCAACATACATCCGCGTTGTACTCGTGCTGAATTTGATGTTGGCCCTCATTGCAGACAAAAAAACGGCCGTTTCTGAACTTTGTCTTTTTTGGCAACAAAGTGGCCGCAGTGAGATTTGTGTCCACATGCATGTGGAAAACAACGCCACCGAATGCTTGTTCCACAATTGTGTATCACCTGCATCTGCAAGCTGCTTTCAAACAGAGCGGGTCTGAGAAACAAAACCATGGAATTTTGCGCTCATCAGTAATGCTGTATGTTTCCAGTGGGGCAATCATGTTTTATTATAGGTCATTCGACGCGCAATCGCACGGCAAACACGATGGTGTAGCTTAAAAAATTAACACATGTACAGCTTTTAAGTTATTTGAAAGAAACACTACTCCAGGTAGAGTTTGCTTGGTGCTCGAGGTAGAGTTTGCAATTGCTGCAGAAACTATTTGCATGCACAGAAAAACTTGCCGCTGGATTTACGCCCTAATTGGAACATGCTCTTTCATTCTGAAATGAAAAACATGGGGTTGGAATTTTTTTTTTAAAAAATGGACCCCCAAAACTTTTAGTTATCACCCGGCGATCAAAAAGGTAGTCAACAAATAGTACCATCGTTTGATATCGTTTGCAATTAAAAGCAGCCTTTTTTCATTGGTTCGAGAGATATCATTTTGGAACCTTTTGCTACCCAAAAAACGGCCGTTTTCAAATTCTGCAGAAATCTTGCGTTACACCTGTTTCGACGCACAAGTTCGTTCCCGTGCTACGATATGACATAAACTGTCCAATTCCGGAAGGTTTTCAGGTAGGTACAAAAAACGTGATTTTTTTTAAAAAATGACCATCTCGTGCATAACGCACCAACCGGCACAGAACATCCGTCCGCTTGGTAGTTGTGCTGAATTTGGTATTGGCCCTCATTTGAGGCGCAAAAACGTCCGTTTCTGAATTTTGAATTTTTTCGCAACAAAGTGGCCGCGGCGGGATTTGTGTCCACTTGCATGTTGAGAACAACGCCATTAAATGCTTGTTGCACATTTTGTATCGTTTGCACCGGCAATCTGCTTTCGGACGGAACGAGTCTCAGAAACAAAAGCATGGAACCTTGCGCGCATCAAGAATGCTGTATGTTTCCAGTGGTACAATAAAGTTTTATTATGAGTCATTCGACGTGTAATCGCACGGCGAACATGATTGTGTAACTTTAGAATAACGCATGTATAGTTTTAAGTTATTTGAAAAAAACACTCACAACCGGCGCTCGATGTAGAGTTTGCAATTACTGCAGACACTGTTTACATGCACAGAAACACTTACCGCTGCATTTACATACTAAATGGACCATGGCCTTTGATTCTAAAATGGCATGCACCACTGCAAACATGAAGCATTCTTGATGCGCGCAAAATTCCATGGTTCTGTTTCTGAGACTCGCTCCGTTTGAAAGTAGATTGCTCTTGCAGGCGATACACAATGATGGCAGATACATTCAGTGGCGTTGTTGTCAACATGCAAGTAACGCAAGCAATGCAAAGTAATGCAAGCAACGTTTTTTGGTAGTAAAACGTTCCAAGCTCAGATCTCTTGAACCAAGGAAAATAGAAGGCTGTTTTTACTTGCAAATGATGTAAAACGATGCTGCCACTTGTTGACAACATTTTTGATCACCGCGTGGTTGCCCAAAATTTTATGCGTGACCATTTTTTTCGGAAGAAATGAAAGTTTTCCCAACTCGATTTTCCATTCCAGAATGAAAAGGCATAGTTAATTAGGTGTGTAAATGCTGCGGCAAGTGTTTCTGTGCGTGCAAACAGTTTCTGCAGCAATTACAAAATCTACATCGAGCGCCGTTTGCAAGTTTTTTCTTCTTCAAATAACCTAAAAACTATACATGCGTTAATTAATCAAGCTACACCATCGTGTTTGCCGTGCGATTACGCTTCGAATGACCTGTAACAAAACATGGTTGCGCCAGTGGAAACACACAGCATTCTTGGTGCGCGCAAAGTTCCATGGTTTTGTTTCTGAGACCCGATCCGTTTGGAAAGATTGCCGGTGCCAACGATGCACAATGGTGAAACAAACATTCAGTGCCGTTATTGTCAACATGCAAGTGAACACAAATTTCGCCGCAACTACTCTTTTGCTAAAAAAGTCAAACTTGAGAAACGATCAGTTGTTCGTCTTCATTGACGTCCAACAGCAAATTCAGCGCGAGTACAAAGCGGGTGCATGTTCTGTGCCCGTTGTCGCGTTTTGCACGAGATGGCCATTTTTTGAAGATAATTTCACGTTGGTTGTATCTAACTGAAAACCTATCAGCACTGAACAGTTTATTTCACACCGCAGGAGGGTGATGCAATTTTGCGTCAAAACAGCTGTAACGCAACACCTGTGCGGAATTTGAAAAGGGCCGTGATTTAGGTAGTAAAACGTTCCACACTCATATCTCCTAAAACAATGAAAATAGAGGGCTGGTTTTACTTGCAAACGATGTAAAACGATGTTACCGCATGTTGACCACATTTTTGATCACCGGGTGGCGACCAAAAGTTATGGGCGTGACCATCTTTCCGAAAGAATAAAATTTTACCAAACTTGATTTTTTCAATACAGAATGAAAGAGCATGACCCATTTACTGTGTAAATGTGGGGGAAGTGTTTTTGTGCATGCAAACAGTTTCTACGGCATTGTCAAGGTCTGCATCGAGCGCCGCTTATGAGTGTTTGTCTCAAATAACTTAACTTAACTTAAAAAAGTAACGCATGTATAGTTTTTAAGTTACACCGTCGCGTTCGCCGTGCGATTACGCGTCTAATGACCTAGCATAGAACATGACTGCACCACTGGAAACATAAAGCATACTTGATACGCGCAAATTTCCATGGTGTTGTTTCTGAGAACCGCTCTATTTGAAAGCAGATCGCACGTGCAAACGATACACAATGGTGGAACACACATTTAGTGGCGTTGTTGTCAACATGCAAGTGAACACAAATCTCACCCCGGCCACTTTGTTGCGAAGGAGTCAAAATTCAGAAACGGACTCTTTTTCGTCTCAAATGTGGTGCGAATAACAAATTCAGCACAAGTATAAAGCGGATGCATGTTCTGTGCCGTTTGACGCGTTTTGCACGAGATGGCCCCTTTTCAAGAGAATTTGACGTTGGTTGTACCAAACTGAAAACCTATTGGCACTGGACAGCTTATGTCACGCCATAGCATGGGAAGGCAATGCTGCGTCAAAACAGGTGTAACGCAACACCTGCGCATAATTTAACAACGGCCGTTTTGGGGTAGCAAAACGTTCCAAACTCATACCTCTCGAACCAATAAAAATAGAAGGCTGTTTGTAACTGGAAATGATGTAAAACGATGCAACCACTCGTTGACTGCATTTTTGATCACCGAGAGATGACCAAAAATTTTGGGCACGACAATTTTTTAAAAAAGTTTCCAAGCGCAATTTTTCCATTACAGACTGAAAGGGCGTGGTCCATTTAGTGTGCACATGTAGCGGCAAGTGTTTCCGTGCACGCAAAGAGTTTCTATAGCAATTACAAAATCTACATCGAGCGCCGCTTGTGAGTGTTTTTTTTAATGACCTAAAATCTATACATTTGTTTACTTTCCTAGTTGCACCATTGTGTTCGCCGTGCGATTACGCGTCTAATGGCCTATAATGCAACATGTCTGCACCACTGGAAACATACAGCATACTTGATGCGTGCAAATTCCCATGGTTTCGTTTCTGAGACCCGCTCCGTTTGAAAGCAGATTGCGCGTGGAAGCAATACACAGTGATGGAACAAACATTCAGTGCCGTTGTTGTCAACATACAAGTGAGCACAAATTTCGTCGCGGCCACTTTGTTGCAAAACAAAGCAAAACTCAGAAACGGACGCTTTTTCGTCTCAAATGTGGTGCCAATAGCAAATTTGGCACGAGTATGAAGCGGATGCATGCTCTGTGCCAGTTGACGCGTTTTGCACGAGATAGCCATTTTTCATCAAAATTTCACGTTGGTGTTACCTAACTGGAAAAGTATCGGCATTGGACAGTATTTGTCACAGCACAGCACGGGAAGGCAATTGTACATCAAAACGGGTGCAACGCAACACCTGTGCAGAATTTGAAAACGGCCGTTTTTTGGGTAGTAAAACGTTCCAAACTCATATCCCTCAAACCAATGAAAATAGAAGGCAGCTTTTACTTGCAAACGATGTAAAACGATGTTACCACTTGTTGACCACATGTTTGATCACCGGTTGATGACCAAAAATTTTGGACGTGACCTTTTTTCGAAAAAATGAAAATTTCCAAGCGCAATTTTTCATTCCAGAATGAAAGCGCATCTTCCATTTAGTGTGTCAGGGCAGCGGCAAGTGTTTCTATGCATGTAAACTGTTGCCGGACGGTTCAGTGCTGCCAGTACCTGGCAGTATCGAATTGCTTGATAGTACCGAAATTCCGGTATTTTTGAGCTTTTTGGTGAAAAAGTGTTCAAAGCGCTGCGGAAGGGTTTCAGATCGTTTTTGGCGTCGGAAGTGGTAGGATGGTTTTTCGACGGTGTGTTAAATAGTTGTATTTACGAGTCAGAAGACCACCTTCTCCATACGCACACTTCTTCACGATGGCGGCGCCTGGCGACCACCGCCGCTTCCCCGCCACCCCGCTGGGTAATCGCCGCGGCGGGCAAGAGGGGACTGGTCACCATTGTGAGATCCGATCCTTTGGCAAAACCCGCCGGGCCTTGGAGGTGGGCACGATATCGCTGCCCGTGCCCGTGGAATGCTTGTAACTGAGCAGTGCGGCACCAAATACTTTGCAGACTGCCAACAGCCTGCTCAAGGTGCATGTACCTTGAGTG
Source organism: Pollicipes pollicipes (assembly GCF_011947565.3). Taxonomy (NCBI): domain Eukaryota; kingdom Metazoa; phylum Arthropoda; class Thecostraca; order Pollicipedomorpha; family Pollicipedidae; genus Pollicipes; species Pollicipes pollicipes. The sequence goes on along the minus strand of NW_023596225.1, from coordinate 5,659,935 downwards.
CGTGTTGCGGGATACGTCACGGGAGGCATACAACTTATGGCAATGGGTGTACTTCACAGTCTTGTTTGACTTTGCGCTTTAGAAATTGAGTTGGCTTTATCAAGCCAGGTCGGCATTGCGTACGGCTGGTCGTGTTCTGCATTTACTTTGCGGAAACTGCCGTTCCATTTCGCACAGATCCTTCTACGCTCTTTTTATTCGAAAATGTGCCTTTCCGAGAGCTGGAATTCTAGCATCATGATTTCTATGATTTCTATGATTTCTACTCTGGAATTCTAGCATCATGAATTCTATGATTTTTTATTGTTTTAGTGTCATGCCAGAAGTTATCATGGCTGCAGCACTACCACACCATTATCTTAGTCAATGTCCAGAGATCGAGTGCGTTATCAGGCGCCTCCAAACTGGTATGAATGAAACTTCTAGCAGAAAGAAGCTGTGCAATAGCTGAAAAATAGCTGAAATATAGCCCGCCAGAAATAGCTGCGATCCAACGTGGTCGGCGTCAATGGTATGCAGACAGGGGGACGCGGCTCCAGCCACATCTCGGCACATCCCGCGGCACGCCGCGCACAAAAGGCGCCCTCCCTCTTGTGGCGGGCAGGGGCGGCTCGCCCCCGACCGGCGAGTCAGACGGTTCTGAGACGCAAGACCTTACGATACCTTTAGCGTTTGCACTTGAGAAACGAACTGCTTGCTAGTTCGGACAGCTGACTTCGCAATGTTGTATACTGCACGCAGTTGCGCTTGTGTTGAACATAAAACGTTAGATTCATGGGCATGTGGGCTCTCCTGTGCAGATTGCATATCTATTACCTGCGTGGAAGCCGTTTTCACGTTAAGTTGAATCACTGAAAAGTTTTAAAAGTTCAAGTGTTTCTAGGAGGTTCTACTATACACTAAACACTCTGACAAAAAACGGCTTCCATGCAATTTCACTAGTATGCATAAGCAGGCCTTTTGTATCCAACTTAGATTATTTGCATGTCAAACAAGCCTTTTAATCATGTCAGAGACCCTACTCATACTTGTAGCATTTGTAGTTTGAGAGGTGTTGCACGGTAAATATAATTAACTAGTTGCAAATCCCTTGAAGCTGTGTGCATGTTATGAATGATCACTCGACATTAAACTCATTAATATGTGGTTTGGTAACAGCAATGGCGTCTTACGCTGGTGCAAGCCAAGCCCTACAAGTAATTTCATTGTGCAGGTATAATACTTCGGCATGCAGACAATCAGCTAGAAACAATGCATTTGAGCCAAATCCTACCAACAGGTTTTTTGTCACCCTTATATGTTTCTATAACTATGCACGCCAGCATTTGCATGAATTGACGTTGAAAGCTTCTTGTCTTACGGTCAGTTAGCATTTTATGCATGCCAGATGGAGCCGGCTGTTTAGCTCAGTGTCAAGGTCCCAAAAAAGGGATACACAACCTTAGCAAGAGGGACCAAATAGAAGCCCTCTGACTGACGTTCCAGGTTATGGCACTACGGGTGGGTGGGGCCGGGTCCGAGTCCAATCGTGCCGTTGATCTTGGGTCCCGCGGGGTCCTCCGGTCGCTCTTCGAACGTCATCAAACAAAGGCCGTGACCGACTGGGGACCACTAGCCGAGATATATCCTCTGGTCACGCACTGTGGGCCCCTGGCCGACAAGGGGCTCATTCACTGTTTCAGAGACCCAGACCAATGTCAATCGTGGCCCCTGATCTTGCTCCTGTTTGGCAAATGGCCCCAAGGTTCAGGATGACAGGGAGCCATCTGTCTGGTGTTCGCGGTCTCTGGCCGAGTTAGACATCCGCATTGTCTCGGGGGTCCTTAACGGCACAAAAGGACCTCTGACCGATATTTCAAGTTATCACCCTACGGACCACGATTCTTTATGTGACCTACAGTCAATCTTGCGGGCCGATATGTCCTTCAGCCAGGCCCTTGATAGTCCGTTCTGTTGGGCCGCCCGGGTCCCTCTTCGGCTTCATCACACACTGCCCTTGGTCGCTTCGGGTTCATTGCGAGTTTGGGCCCTCTGTTAGATACTGGGCCTTCTTCCCACGGTCCGTTCCTATCCTAATTCGGAGCAGACTGTGTAGCACTGGTGGTGCCTGACCGGCATATAGACATATATTGGGTCAGGATGCCCCTGATCGGTACAAAGGGCCCTCTGACTGTCATTCAAGGGTCAGTCTCCGCAGGCCGGCACCCCTATATAGCACACCGACAAGTCGTTCGTACTCTTAGACCTTCCAATCGAGCCCTCGACCATCGAACCCGTTGGGTCCTCCATACTCTTTGGGCCTCCTACAACAATGCCTCAGACCGATTTGGAGTAATGGGCACTTCAGCCCATGCCGCCACGAAGCCGGCTGTGCGTTTCTCATGGTGTTTGATCCAACATATAGCCTGTTACCGGCCCAGGGGCCCCTGACCCGTACAGGGTCCTCTGGCAGGCATTGAAGTGACCGGACCTCCGAATGGCCTTTTGAACCCTTTGGGCCCTCAAGTTGGACGACGAATCGTGGGTCCGAGGGGACCTTCGGGCCTCTCGGATACGAAGCGGGGGCACATAGCCTAGTGCCCTGTCCTCCTCTGCCTACGCTGCTGTTTCAGAAGCAGCAACACTAGCCGCTTTTAGAGCTTCCAAATTCTATCAAATATTGAAAATATTGGCGACTGAAAAAGCTCTGGCTATGCTAGCGATGTGTTCTGCCGGCGGCTGTACCAACATCGGCCCTCTCCCGAAAATGGGGATAGGGAGGGGCCCAGAATGGATAGCTCATTCGTCATCACATGGGCTCAAGTACGTCCCCCTTATAGGCCTAAAATAGGATCATCCCCTCCCAGGTCTTTTCAGGCCATGTTCTCAGATCTTAGAGCAAAAATTGATCTTTCCGGACTTGACCTGTGGCTTGTCTGGGCATGCAAAAATGACACTTCCCAGACCCAACGTGTGCCATTTTTTAGTCCAGCCAGAAGTGGGCTGATCCCGGGCCTAAATGATGAGAGGTGCCTTTTCGGCGCATGGGATGTTTACCTTATCAGCTTAATAAATTAATCATGGAGCACTGGGGCACACGTCTCCACTTTGGTCCAGACGGGCCCCCAGCGCTCTTCGGGGCCAACAATCAAGGGTCCGACTAGGGGTCCCGAAGAATTGGCCAGAGACTGCATCAAGGGATCCTGGCCCGCGAATGTCCATCATTGCGCCTCTTGCGCTGATTGGTGGCCCTTGCGGACAATGAGGGCCAGTCAGTTGATTCGCGACCACTAATTTTTAACAGTCTTTCCCGTGGCGGCCTAAAGCCCATTTCCCAATTCGGGACCATTTTGGGGCCTACGATTGTCGGTCATAGGATCTTTTGCATTGGCCGGGATCCCTTAGGCAATGGGTAACCGCTGTGCTGGTCAGGGGAGGGGGGGGGGGATGGCGGTCAGTACGCCTTACAGGGGACCCCATGTCGGCAAGGGCCCCGAGTCAGCAATGGCTCCGTTTTCTAAGTAAGAACAGGAATGTGACCCCGAATGTCAGAGAGTCTCTAAAATTGACCAGCCCGATGATAATGAAAGGAGGAAGGATAAATGGCAATGATCAACGATGAGACAGTGAAAGAGCACTGTGTCGGAATGGGCCCAAGAATGAACGTCGCTCTGGACCTCCACCCCATCTCGGTCAGGGGCCGAATGAGCTGAACTGGAATCATCTGCCAATTATTGAACCCCTGCGTCGGTAAGCAATCCTTTGGCATCCGTGAGGCCCATTACGTCAATCCGGAATCAACTGCTCCGCTATGAGGGCCTCACGCGCCAGGGAGGAGACCAATGCAATGTGCATCCCTCTGTGGTCCTCGTGGTCGACCAGGGGGGGGGGGCAGCCACTGTGTCTCCAGAATAGTAGCCGGCAAGTACCCCGGTTGCCAAGTTTGGACGGAAATCCCCTTCAACATATGACTGGGAAAGGCAACGGGGTTGCCTAGTGTTCTACTTACGGGGCCACACGTCTACGAAAGGTAAGGGGTCTCCTTATTTTTTAATCCACTGTGTCCCTCACCGAACAGTGATGACAAATGACGACAGCTGGACACGGCGAAATATACTGGGCAAATCCGGTTATTCATCTGGGTGCCTTTTCACCAGGAGCCTTTATCCAGCTGTGTGCCACCCCCACCCTCTCTTACCAACGCCTTGGCCTTCCCTCTGTTATAAGATGGACCTTGCGGGATCTCTGATAGGCTCCTCTCGGTATTAAGCGTTTAAATGGACCATTAGATGTCATTTCATGGTTGAAGATGAAGAGCGCTGCGAAGTCCAAATCATACTGGTAGCGCTTTGTATCAGCGCTATGTTTTTCCCTGCAGTTTTCGATAGCACCGTCGTCTTAACAAGCGCCATGGTACCTCTACTGTTGCGAATGAAAGCACGTTTATGATTGGCCCAGCAGGCGGTAAGGACCTCTTACCGAGAAGCGCATTGGTTAAAATTTGAGCCATTGCGTCACAACGGACCCTGTAGTACTCCCATACCCAAAGCCAAAGTGTGGCTTGAAGAGCCATTATGGCGAACACCGTAGGGGAGAAATTAAAGCCATGGTATAACATGTTGTTGAGTCTGCGGGATAATACACTTGTCTTTGCACGTCTTTTTGCCTTAACAGAGTGTTTGATTTTCAGGAAACTTTGACGTTCAACTTGGTCAAGTGGGTCAGTTAACAGCAGGAAAGTCCTTACCAATCATGAGATCTTACTTACGACGGGTCACCGTTTGTTGTTTTTTTGCGAGGCTTTACCTTTCTTAGTTTGCAAACGTCAGAGAAACCCCCGTCCCGCTCCACCTGTCCCCGGTCTAAAATTGGCGATTCAGGTTGAGGATTAAATATTGTTGGCTGCCATCTTGTTAATCTATTGTATGTATGCTGTTGTAAACATCTGCATTTCAGATCATGAAGACATCAGCTGCTACAGGAGAGTGGCACATGTCACTACCAACATCAAAACATTGGTAGAAATTCAATGAGGAAGCCGAAAATTGTCATTTGCATGCGAGTTACATGCAAATCTAAAATAATTATCCGGTAATATGCAATTTTTGACATGTATTGTGCAGGAGTATCAATGCAAATTTACTTTTGGGGGATTACCGAAAATCAATGTTGGGCTGGGGCCTCCCAATGCCGATTCCCCTCGCCCCAGCCAACATTTCTAGCTGGAAAACTACAAAAAAATGAGATAAAAGCATGCTATTACACAAAACTATCTCATCTGGACAAAATTTATTGACCATGATCCAATGGTTAATATCTCCCCTTAATCACGCGTAAAAACTAGCACTGCTGTCATCATGCTCTCACCACACAACCTATATTCATTTCTACTATCAATGCAGGCGGTATATATGGTAGGCTGCCCGACTTTACAGCCTGTACTTAAATGTGTACAGTGATTATAATTATGGTTCTATCAGGACATTTTTACAATTCAATGTTAGCAAAAACAGGAATGAAACATACCATATTTGTCTACATGCAATGCCACGCTAACAAGTGCCAAGAAAATATGCACACGAATGAGCACTGCAGAATGAATGAGTTCCAGGGCTTTTCTGTTACAGTACGGGTGCAATCATCATGAAATAGCTGCAGTATCCTCAGAGGCAACTAAATGCCAACCTTTCACTGACCTCATAGGAGAATTGGAGCACAATACCATACAACCACCTGCTGTATGAAGTAATGCTCTTGGTAAAGGGGGAGATGACAATGCAATTTGTACCCAGGGGCGGATCCAGAGGGGGGCCATGGGGCCATGACCCCATCCCCTTGGGCCGCGAAGGGACTCACCGGCTCCGAGCAGGCCCATAGCCGGGCGAACAGGTGGAGTTTTTTTCAAACACAATACGCAACAAAACTGGTGATCCCTAAGCGGCCTAAAACAGTTGACTGGAAGTGGGGGGCCTATAATTACTGAAAAAATTCAGTGATTTGAGAAGCTGTGAGCTAGAAATTTTCAGCCCCTTTACACTGTCTTGGACCCATGCTGTTTTCGGGGACCCCGTGCTGCATACGCCCACTTGCAAGATCATTTCGATGGTAATGGCCGACGATCAAGGGTCCGACTAGGGGTCCCGTAGAGTTGGCCAGAGACTGTATCAAAGGATCCTGGTCCGCAAATGTCCATCAGTGGGCGCCTTGCGCTGATTGGTGGCCCCTGGGACGATGAGGGCCCTCCAGTCGATTCGCGACCACTAATTTCAAACAGTCTTTCCCGTGGTGGCTTAGAGCCCATTTCCAAATCCGGAACCATTTTGTGGTCCACGATTGCCAGCCAGAGGACCCTTTGCGTTGGTCGTAATCCATTAGGCAATGGGGAACCGCTGTTTTGGTCAGGGGGGGGGGGGGACTGTACGCCTAACAGGTGACTTCATGTCGGCAAAGACCCCGAGTCAGCAATGGTTCCGTTTTCTGAGTAGGGACAGGAATGCGACCCAGAATGTCAGAGAATCTCTTAAACTGACCGGCCCGCTGGTAATGAAAAAAGATGGGATAAATGCCAATGGTTCATAGTGAGACAGTGAAAGAGCACTGCGTCGGAATGGACCCAAGAATGAACGTAGCCCTGGACCTCACCCCATTTCGGTCAGGGGCCGAATGAGATGAACTGGAATCATCTGCCAGTTATTGCACCCCTGTGTCGGAAAGCAACCCTTTGGCATCAGTGAGGCCCCCTACGTCGATCCAGAATCAAATGCTTTGGTTTGAGGGAGGGGATCAATGCAATGTGCATCCCTCTGTGGCCCTCGTGATCGACCAGAGTGCCCCGGCCACCGTGTCTCCAGAATAGAAGCCGGCAAGTACCCTGGTTGGTTTGTTTGGACGGAAATCCCTTCAATCCCTGACCGAAAAAGGCAGTGGAGTTGCCTAGTGTTCTGCTCACGGGGCTCCATGTCCACGAAAGGTAAGAGGTCTCCTTAGTGTTTAATCCACTTGGTCCCCCAGCGAACAGTTATGACAAATGAACAAAGCTGCACCCAACGAAATATAATAGGCAAATCTGGTGATTTAGCTGGGTGCCTTTTCACCGGGAGCCTTTATCCAGCTGTGTGCCGCTCCCACCCCATGCTACCAATGCTTTGGCCTTCCCTCTGTTATAAGATGGGCCTTGTGGGATCTCAGATAGGCTCTCCTCGGGATAAGGCGTTTAGATGGCCCTTTCCGAACCTGAGATGCCCACTTTCTCAATCTAAAATATGTCATTTCATATTTTAGGTGACCATCAGGGTGCTTTTAGCAACCCTGTGCCCCCCCCCCCCCAAAGCAAGGCTCTGGCTGCGCCCCTGCCTACAAGCAGAAACAGATCAAATCAGCTCCGCGGAATGAGGGTCAATCGAGTGTCGGTTGGACCATTTTATGCCTAATGCAATCAAATTCCTGAGAGCTTTTTTGCGGTGGTGTGGTGTAAGGGAAGATAGTTCGGAAAACGCACTGCAGCAGGTGTCCGGTTTATATTTTACGCGCCAATCGGTAGCAATTCTGATCCGTAAACATGTGGCAAAGCAGCCATACGATCAGTGCACACTCAATCATGCGTGGGACGGCCGGGCCAGGGCAGTGACCGCCGACGGTGGACGGGGTAGGGCTCGAATAATAAGTTCCAAAATCTGTCATGTGAATAAAGAGCGGACAAGAGCCTCCATCTCTTTCTCCCCCCCCCCCCCTTCCCCGGGCACCGGACTTGCTTCCCAGACAAAGTTCCTGAAGTGTATCCTGAGCCTGGCCCCTCTCCCACTTTTTGAAACGTTCGCACGCTTGTGGCCTACCATGACCCTTTAGCAGAAGGCGCCGTGCCGTGGAAATGGGTGCGATATCGCTGGCTGTACCAGCAGAATGCCTGTTACTGAGCAGACCGCATGAGAAGACTATGCACACCGCCAACAGCTTCAGGAGACCAGAGTGCTTCTTGCTTAGAACACTGCAAGACGCATGCGGCCTACAGCTATCAGTATACTTTGTCTTCTTGTTCGACTTTGAACCTGATAAATTATTTTTGACTTCATGTAGGCAGGCATTTGGAGCATCGCGTTCAGCTGGTAATTTTATTACCTTTGGTATTGCTGTGCTCCTTTCATTCGAACCTACAGCTTGCGAAAGGCTGAAATATTAGTGGCATACTTGGATTTATGTTTATTGCAGCATTTTTGTGTCATTTAAGTTGTGCTGATGGCTTTAGAATGCGCGGCTAAATGCGCAAATTTAGAATGCGCAAATAGAATGCGCAGCTGACAAAGCTCAGGCATGCCTTTCACCCTCCGAGTGGTTGAGGGCGACCGGGGAGGCTTCCCTCCCACGCCAGAAATAATTGCGATTATATGGGGTCGGTGTCGGTGGTATGCAGACAGGGGGACGCCGCTTCGGCGCTTGCACTTTAGAAACGAGCTTTTTGCTAGTTTGGACAGTCGTATCACAGTGCTGAACAATACGCAGTTGCATTTGTGTCGAACATCAAACACCAGAACACACATGGGAAATTCCTACATAGTGCATAGCGTTATCGCCATCGACGCGGAATGTGATTATGTATGTTTCCGTCATACAACGTGGCTCATGCGCTTATGCCAGGAAGGCGACATGTCTCTAAGCGTGAGGGGTGAAAAGGCTAAATGCAATGCATTTTTCTGTCAAACCTCACCTAGCCTTAACTGTCGCTGCTATCAGGTATCCTTGTAAGAATGTGATGAAGTAAAAGAGCACACGTGCCGGTTAAGAGCTCCTTAGAAAGCCACCAGCCAGCCACATTCCTTGGTGGAAAGTACGTGCTGAAAATATCAGTCAGTTCCCGGCATCGCCTGTTGACGAGTGGTCCGGAGCAGTGAGGTGTTGGAAGGGACGGTGCGCTGATTGATGACTCTGTGAAGGCTAGGTGGTTGAAGTAAAGTCAACCAGTCTGGGGAGATTTTGCGCTCCAGGAGACACTTTTGTAAATGGGATTGAGAACGCGCTCCTATACACCCAGGGACAGCTTGTAGAAGTTTATAGTAACCAACTGAATATTAAGCATGCTGTGGTCTTATCATTGTTCTGCCAATCTCCTATCAGGTCCATGCGGACAGATGCTTTGTTTTGCCGATAGATATTAGGAAGCCTGAGAAGCCATGCTGCTTTTTTGGAGACGCATCACCTGAATCCCCCACGTCCTGTGAGCCGTTTGTTTGGCTGATGCTGCGTAATTTTCTGTTGATGCACTGGGTGAAAACTTTATCCTGCATAGCATCGACGAGATTCTCAGTGTGCCGTTGGTCATGCTTATGGCTGATCTTGTCACGCAAGTTTTTAGTGTTTAAAGTCTCGTTCGATTTGATTTTACTGTTGCTGGTATATACTGGTGGCAACACTTCTACGATGCTTCATATAAACCAGTGCTGGAATATCAACTGTGCATGAAACAAACATCACGAAAAGTTAAAACACGGAAAACATTGTGACATGTGGCATATTGAAAACCACACTGAACGTGGGAGTGCGCTCCTACTTCGTTGGTATGCGACGCTACTGTATGTGGGCGCCGATGATGATCAGTGGCTTGTATCAGCCAGTCTTTTGGTAAGTGTCTTGGTATACTCATTGCCAAAAGATGCTTTAATTTTTTCTTTTAGGTGGCACCTAGGACCGGGATAATCCTTGCAGTGAGGAAGTGACTGTGAGGCCAAGGCCTTGCTGTGAGTGAGGACAAGTTCAACAATTAAAGGGCAACTGTCAAGTGCAATATTTGACATCCCTATCAGTCCGCGAGAGGTTTAAGGAAGCCGTATATCCCAATTTGTCCCTTTGAGTTTTAATTGGAAGTGAGTGAAAGTAAGCTATGACTAAAAAAGCGCAGGCTTTGTTACTGTGGAACATTCTTCGGGATATCTACCCAACAATTCGTAAACGTTTAGCCCTGCCAGTACCTATGCCCACAATGTCTCAAAATCTGTAGATGCCCAACTCAACCCGTTCCTATAGCGCATCCATGACTTTACCTATGCCATGAGATGTTCTAGCGATAACTTCGGTTGCCATGCGTGGGACGGCCGGGCCACGGCAGTGGCCGCCGACGGCGGACGGGAGTAGGGCTCAAATAATTAGTTCCAAAATCTGTCATTTGAATAAAGAGCGGACAAGAGCTTCCATCTCTTTCTTCCCCCCCCCCTTCCCCGGGCACTGGGCTTGCCTTCCAGAAAAAGTTCCTGAAGTGTACCCTGAGCCTGGCCCCTCCCCCACTTTTTGAAACGTTCCTTCGCTTATGGTTCACCATGACTCTTTGGCAAAACGCACCGTGCCGGGGAAATGGGTGCGATATCGCTGGCTGCACCAGCAGAATGCCTGTAACTGAGCAGACCGCATGAGAAGACTATGCACACCGCCAACAGCTTCAGGAGACCAGAGTGCTTCTTGCTTAAAACATTGCGAGACGCATGCGGCCGGCAGCTCTCAGTATACTTTGCCTTCTTGTTCGACTTTGAACCTCATCAATTATTTTTGGCTTCATGTAGGCAGGCATTTGTAGCACCGCGTTCAGCTGATAATTTGAATCCATAA